>NC_054559.1:1952645-2262645 GCF_017654505.1 Polyodon spathula | reverse complement strand
CGCATAAAAGATTAATTCTCAAACTGAATGCAGTAGGGATTCAAGGAAACACATGTACATGGATTAGGGAGTGGTTAACATGTAGAAAACAGAAAGTACTGATTAGAGGAGAAACCTCAGAATGGAGTGTGGTAACCAGTGGAGTACCACAGGGATCAGTATTAGGTCCTCTGCTATTCCTAATCTACATTAATGATTTAGATTCTGGTATAGTAAGCAAACTTGTTAAATTTGCAGACGACACAAAAATAGGAGGAGTGGCAAACACTGTTGCAGCAGCAAAGGTCATTCAAAATGATCTAGACAGCATTCAGAACTGGGCAGACACATGGCAAATGACATTTAATAGAGAAAAGTCTAACGTACTGCATGCAGGAAATAAAAATGTGCATTATAAATATCATATTGGAGATACTGAAATTGAAGAAGGAATCTATAAAAAAGACCTAGGAATTTTTGTTGACTCAGAAATGTCTCCATCTAGACAATGTGGGGAAGCTATATAAAAGGCCAACAAGATGCTAAGATACATTGTGAAAAGTGTTGAATTTAAATCAAGGTACGTAATGTTAAAACTGTACAGTGCATTAGTAAGACCTCATCTTGAATATTGTGTTCAGTTCTGGTCACCTCACTACAAAAAGGATATTGCTGCTCTAGAAAGAGTGCAAAGAAGAGCGACCAGAATTATTCCAGGTTTAAAAGGCATGTCATATGCAGACAGGCTAAAAGAATTGAATCTGTTCAGTCTTGAACAAAGAAGACTACACGACGACCTAATTCAAGCATTCAAAATTCTAAAAGGTATTGACAATGTCGACCCAAAGGACTTTTCGACCTGAAAAAAGAAACAAGGAACAGGGGTTACAAATGGAGATTAGACAAAGGGGCATTCAGAACAGAAAATAGGAGGCATTTTTTTACACAAAGAATCGTGAGGGTCTGGAATCAACTCCCCAGTAATGTTGTTGAAGCTGACACCCTGGGATCCTTCAAAAAGCTGCTTGATGAGATTTTGGGACAAATAAGCTACTAACAACCAAACGAGCAAGATGGGCCTAATGGCCTCCTCTAATTTGTGAGTTTTCTTATGAAATCCACGACCAGTTTCGCATGGAAACCTGTGTTTCATGTGTAAATGTTAATGAGCTTGTTTATTCTTAACTGTAAATATTGCAAAGGAGCAGGTCAGTTGTTACTCTGGATTCCAAGATGGCAGAAAGTAGTGGCTGATGGGTGATTATGGTTAGCCATGGTGTAGTTCATCTTAATGATAATACGGGCAGATTTTTTTTCATTATTGTGTTTTTCTGTGTCTGGTCTGTCATCTCTCGTGGGTTTACAGTTCTGTATAAAATCCACTTACCATGAACTGGGTTATGCCCCTGTTATAGTATTAATGCAGCTGTTTGAGAATACCCCTGCTGCTTAAATGTAACTGAATTAATTTCTGTCCTTTTTTTGATCCCAGCTGTGTCCAAAGACAACACATGTCGGCCCTCCACATTAATAAGTATAATTGGTGATTGCCCAAAACAGCGCAACAACATCCAACAAGTTGTTGATGTCCTCTCAGAACTGACCAAATAAAATTGCAAATGAACGTATTGACTGTTTTATTTGTTTGCATAATTAATAGTTAATACAACAGTAAATCCAACACAACTTAAAAGAAAGGAGAGGATCTCTGACCACCCGAGCCTCCTCAGATCGTTGAGATGACTGAGATAACCTTCACACAGTTGTCAAGTCTGCTTTTAACAAACTAAGTCGGGCTGGAATTTGCATAAACACCCACTGTAACATAGGTTTTGCCTGTTTTTTTTCTCATGAGACTTGGCAACCCTGGTAACCTTCCCCATCTGTCTTACAGGCAGCCACTGATTCCTGAACACCTCATTTTGTTGTTGACAAGATTTTGAGCAGGATACAGCAGGCAATGGCAATTTTGGGTAACAAACTAACGCTGCACTTCGGTTGTTTCATCAGTGTCCGCCACCTCCCTTCAAGTGCCCACTACCCGTATTTGCCCAAGCGTGGTGTTGAATGCTTCCTCAGCCGCTGTCAGTCATCCGGACGGGTAGGGTTTCTAAACCAGGGTAGTACAAGCAGCATCACCTGATCCTCTATATGCTGTATTGCCTGAATGAAAGGGAAATATATATGACGCCTCCACTGGTTTTCAGCCATAGTGATCTGCAATACCTGTTGGTCAGTTTCATTTTATACCTCTGAGTTCATTTTTAATTAATGAGTAGTAATATAAAATGGGGGGGGGGGGAGAGCAAAAGCCCCACTTGAGCAGGGGTGTGTGAAGCAGACCTTTTTGAATGATTGGGGGGGACAGCTGATCCTAGAAAAAGACGCACTCAGGATATAAGCTGACAGAAGCTCTGGCCAGAGAATCGGAATAGAACAGAGAATGAGAGGATACAGAGGGGTATCAATAAAGAGTGCCTGTGCTCGGGACAGCGACGGATGAAGGCAGCGGAGGCGGCTGTAGATTTTACTTTAGTTACCTGCACTGGGGCATTAATTAAGCTCAGAGGGGATCTGGGCAACCCAATAGTCCATAATGAGGAATAGGGGAGCGTCATTTACAATCGCACCACGCAGCGTAGAGGAGGCAATGAGACCCTGTGCAAAGCAACATGTGTTTTGTAGTTCTGTTCACAGTTTTTTGTTTTCCTTTTTGTTTTCATCGTTTGATTTTTGCACTTTTCTTTGTGTTCAATTGGCACTTAAATCTGCTGAAAAGAACTGTAACCAATAAGCAAATCACATAGACACAAATACCAATGTAGGAATAAATAAAACAGTGCATCTGGGGTGTGTCTCAAATACCATCTCTGTCTCTGTGTGCATCAGTGACTCACCCACACTCCCCCTATAACAATGGCTTTCAGATGTTTATGATAATTCTTAACCAGTATGTTACATCTTGTTGGTGAAATGTTGGCCCATTCTGTCTTGCATATTTCCTGCAGCTCAGACAGATAATATACACAATGCTTGGCTCAGATCAGTCCAAAGCATTTCTATTGAAATGAGATCTGGTGATTGTGAAGGCTACTCCAGAACTTTTATTTTCATATTGTTAAAAAATGATTGGGTTGACAGCCTATGCGTTGGGTTGTTGTTGTGTTGGAAGATAAATTTTCTGCCAGTCAGTCGAGAGCAGATGATATCATTATACTGTGTAGAATGTTTTGATACATGGCTGCATTCATTCGATCTTCAATCACATGAATGTCTCCAGGCCCTGAACTGCTAAAGCACCCCCAGATCATGATCGATCCACTTCCATGTTTAACTGTAGGTTTTCTTCATGAAGGTTCTCCTCCAAACATAGTATGATGGGGAAAAGTTATATTTTAGTCTCACTGGACCAAATACTATTAGAAAAATGCATCATGTTCATATTTTTTAAATTTTCAATTTTCTAAATTTGAGATGGTTTGTTTTAAGAATTTTCTTTAAAGGTGGTTTGCAGTGTCTGCATGTTCTTCCATACAGGTCTCCAGTGCTGTGTTGATATCAGTGGGTATCTATGCAAAACTAGCGAAAGAGGGAGATAGGTGTGAAAACATATGTTGAAAAACTCTTATTTGTTTTTCTTGTGAGTTACAGAACCCCCTGCAATGTTTACAAGAAGCAATTTGTTGTGTCCCCATGTTGTCTTTATTGCATGGTTCAACGCTTTTGAAATTAAGTCCCACATTGAATTGCAATTGATTTTTCAATATTTACATGGGAGCGTTAGACAGGAGGAAAAAAAAAAAGTGCAAGGATCACAGTGTATCCAGATCATGCTCTCTTCTGCAACATTGCTGGTTTTGTATTCCCATAGCATGCCACTCATTTCAATCACCAGCATTGTTGCAGGAAGGAGGAGGATCTGGATACACTGCGGTGTTTAGTAGAAAACATCTCTATTCCCATTCCTGAGTCAGTTGAGAAAAAAAAGTAATTATTTAGTTTTTTTTTACGTATGGTGTGTGAATAAAAAACACTTTCAGGAATATGTTGAAATAAAAATGCTGTGATACGGACGACACTGGATACAGCAAAGGCACAGTGCAGTAATGTGTAAACACTGCAGGGCGTCTGGAGCACAGTGCAGTAATGTGACAGTAGTAACCTTTTGAGTTATTGTCTTACTGTTTGGTACAGAGCTGTATGCTATAATTCTTACGTCAGTTCTGTTAGCAATGGTGTTGAGTATAAAGGAACCTTTTCACTTCCATTTGACTTCACTCTTTACAAAGTATTCAATCTCATGACATCCCCTTTGATTATTATGTGTTTGATTTCTTGTTGATTCTCTTTTTCCCTCAGTTTGCAGGGATCCTGCTTGCCATTATTCTCTTGCAGATTATAGCTGCTGCCCTCGGATTCAGATTGGTAATTCTAGAGGATTTGTAATCTTTGGGGAAAGTTAATCAAACAATATATTACTTTATTTTTTCTTGCATTATTACCCAGGACAGCCCGCCACATATCTCTACATTAACAAATATGCCATTCCCATAGTAAAAGCATAGTGTAAATCCACTATGCTAAATGTTTACAAGGGAGTCTACAATAAAAGTGATTGTGACAGGTAGAACACTAGAATATTAGTTCTTAGTAGCTGATTGATCTCAAAACGTTATCAAGTCGGGTCTTAAAGGATCCCAGCAGTTCAGCGTCAACAACGTGGCTGAGAATCCCATCCCACCCACCCCCCCACTCTCGTGTGAAGAAGAAAGAGCCTTCTATCCACACTGTATTCTCTGGTCCTGGTCTGTGTGCTGACGTCATGACTGGCGCAACTTTGTCAACTCCTTTTAGGGTTTTAAAAACTTGAATCAAGTCTCCCTGATTTTCTAGGCTAAATAAGTTAAATTCCATGGTCCGATCCTCTTCACTCCTATCGTTTAGCCCGGGGGTTAGTCTAGGTATCGATCCTCTTCACTCCTATCGTTTAGCCCGGGGGTTAGTCTAGGTATCGATCCTCTTCACTCCTATCGTTTAGCCCGGGGGTTAGTCTAGGTATCGATCCTCTTCACTCCTATCCTATAGTTTAGCCCGGGGGTTAGTCTAGGTATCGATCCTCTTCACTCCTATCGTTTAGCCCGGGGGTTAGTCTAGGTATCGATCCTCTTCACTCCTATAGTTTAGCCCGGGGGTTAGTCTAGGTATCGATCCTCTTCACTCCTATAGTTTAGCCCGGGGGTTAGTCTAGGTATCGATCCTCTTCACTCCTATCGTTTAGCCCGGGGGTTAGTCTAGGTATCGATCCTCTTCACTCCTATCGTTTAGCCCGGGGGTTAGTCTAGGTATCGATCCTCTTCACTCCTATCGTTTAGCCCGGGGGTTAGTCTAGGTACTCGTACTTGAGTCTCTCTTCAAAGCCACAGTGTCTTGTTTGTGAACAGGGTAGATTACTGATTTGTATTTTTTTTTAAATACTCAAAGAAACTTAAAGGTAAAATAAATAGGTTGTTTGATTTCCATTTCTTGTTTTTCTTTCTGTTTTCATTCTTGAAACTTTTAACAAAATGTTTGAACTCAGCAAGATTCATAGCAATATCTACTAAAGACCATTACAAGCTGCTTCTAGAATTCTTGCATCATCAATGTGAGACTATTGATAATGATCTTACCTTCTATAATTCTCATCTGTGTAGCTTCCCTGTAATGAAAAAAAACCCATCAGACTCATTGCATCTCGTTAGCAGCAGCAATTAACTCGCCCAGCCCGTCACAATGAGTCTGTCAGCAGAGAAGAGCAGTGAATTCACCCAGCCCGTCACAACGAGACTGTCAGTTGAGAAGCTTACAGAGGTGTAGAAGGTGAGATGAATAACCCTATTAGTCTCGCTCTCTTACTGTTATACTGTTTTCACACTGGAGCTAAATGAATCCAGGAACTGAATATGGTATCAAATCCAGGAGTAGTTTCATAGCATCTTTCATAGTGGGCCACCATCACAAAGCTCTTTACAAGATAGTGAGAGACTATGCATAATACATTACATACAGTGAAATACAGAGCATAGTACATTAAATACAAACAGTAAAAAACAATGCAAATACATTAAATACAGGCATAATACATTAAATAAAAGGCTAAGATGTGAATTATTAAACATTTTGAATGCGTGTGTCCTACAGAATCATACGAGTAAGATGGAGTGAAAAACCTGAAATGGCAATTGTAGACAACAGCTAATTACAGATATCAGGCTTATAGCGCATTGAAAGCAAGAGATTATAAGTGGGTCTTGAGGTGATTTGAAGTGAGCGATTTGTGGGAGCATCACGCACTAAGGCTGGGAGAGAGTTCCAAAGAGTTTGGGCCATACAACTAAAAGAGCTCTCCCAGTGTGGTGCACTTTTGCTTTCGTATAACAAGAAGGCCAGAGTCAGAAGACCTCACCTTGCGTGCAGGGACATAGCGGGTCAGCAGGTTGGAGAGATATTCTGGACCTGTGTGATTGAAGGCAAGCAGGAGAATTTTGAAAGTAATTCTGAGCTTTACACATAGCCAGTGTAGCTGGGCAAGACAGGGTAATGTGATCATGTTTTTTACATCTGGTAAGGATCCTAGCAGTGACATTTTGAACCAACTATAATCGGTTTATAGTGCGTGATGGAAGACCACCATAGAGAGAGTTGCAGTAGTCGAGTCAAGAGGAGATGAATGCATGACAGAGTATCTCTGCATCCAGGAGTGAAAGGTAGGGACGGATGTTTTGAGATGTTTCGGAGGTGATATGAGGAGGATTTGACTACAGAAGAGATTTGGGCATCAAAGGAGAGGTTAATATCCAGAAGTACACCAAGACTTTGTACATTGGGAGAAGGCAACAGCAGACAGTTTCCAAGGTTCAAGGCAGCAATATTGAGATTCTTGAGTTTTCGATCCTACTAGAAGTTCAGATTTGTTAGTGTAGAAAATTGGCAGACATCCAGGCCTCAATGTCGTAGATGCAAGCTGAGAGCCAGACCATGACAGAGGGACATCCAGGATCTAGTTTTAGGTAAAGGTGGGTGTCATCTGCATAAGAGTGAAACATGAAGCTATGTTGGTGGATGAGGTGACCCAAGGGGAAAATGTAGATGTTAAAGAGATGAGGCCCGGGACCAGACCCTTGAGGGACACTGCAAGTGACCAGGTTTGTGTCAGCACCACTTCCACTCTGTATACTCCTATAGTTTAGCCCGGGGGTTAGTCTAGGTATCGATCCTCTTCACTCCTATCGTTTAGCCCGGGGGTTAGTCTAGGTATCGATCCTCTTCACTCCTATCGTTTAGCCCGGGGGTTAGTCTAGGTATCGATCCTCTTCACTCCTATAGTTTAGCCCGGGGGTTAGTCTAGGTATCGATCCTCTTCACTCCTATAGTTTAGCCCGGGGGTTAGTCTTGGTATCGATCCTCTTCACTCCTATCGTTTAGCCCGGGGGTTAGTCTAGGTATCGATCCTCTTCACTCCTATCGTTTAGCCCGGGGGTTAGTCTAGGTATCGATCCTCTTCACTCCTATAGTTTAGCCCGGGGGTTAGTCTAGGTATCGATCCTCTTCACTCCTATAGTTTAGCCCGGGGGTTAGTCTAGGTATCGATCCTCTTCACTCCTATCGTTTAGCCCGGGGGTTAGTCTAGGTATCGATCCTCTTCACTCCTATCGTTTAGCCCGGGGGTTAGTCTAGGTATCGATCCTCTTCACTCCTATCGTTTAGCCCGGGGGTTAGTCTAGGTACTCGTACTTGAGTCTCTCTTCAAAGCCACAGTGTCTTGTTTGTGAACAGGGTAGATTACTGATTTGTATTTTTTTTTAAATACTCAAAGAAACTTAAAGGTAAAATAAATAGGTTGTTTGATTTCCATTTCTTGTTTTTCTTTCTGTTTTCATTCTTGAAACTTTTAACAAAATGGAAACTAATCCCAGATTCATGCAGTTTTGTTTTCTCCACTAGCTGTGCAGTGCAGTTCTTATGGTTATTGTTATTAAGTAGTGAGTCTGGCTGAACTGTAAGTTTCAAGGATGTGATGAAAAACAAAATCACCCATAACTATTAAACACTCAATAGTGCTGAATTCAGAAAGATAAAGAAACACAATTCAATGACATAGGTTTAAATGTTTCTCATTGAATTTCAGTTATTTGTATTTCTAAAGAAACTGAAACAAAACGAGAATTGGAAACCAAATACTCTGAATGGTACGTGATCAGTTTGTACAACCTGATTCATTTTGTATGACCTGATTCTCTGCCAGTAATCTAATTGAAAGTCTTCCTCAGTGTTGAAATGGGTTTGGGTTCCCATTCTTCTCTTCAGGTGCAGACCAGAACAGAGGCTGTCATGAGGAGAGGGATCACCAGATACAGAGATAACTGACCTGCAAAACCTCACTGACTATTTACAAAAGAAGGTACAGTAATACTGGAACAAACCAAACTTCAATAGTGCATTCATAAAACTGCTGTATATAGTTTCCTCATTGTATATAACTAGGGCTTGAATGTACTGCTCAGAACTCAAGCTCAATGCCAGTCTAAAGGGCAGTTCTGCGATAGGAGCCTCCACTCACTTTACTCACATTCAAGTGATTGGAGCTCACTAAATTGTCCCATAAAACTTGTATATTACTGTGGCAGAGCAAAACTCTGCCCTTTTTAAATTGGCAGGGATGGGGTTAATTTCCCCTACCTGCCTGGGTTTATTATGTTCAGGTGGCTGGGATTGATTAGTTGATTAGGTTAATTAACGATCAATCAGCGCCCAGCCACCTGACATAAAAGGAGGCATCTGCTTCTCATTTAGGAGGAGGGAACTGAGGAAGCACGTTGGTGTTTGTGGTTGTTTTGTAATTTTTTTAATTTTGATAAATCCAGTGAAGGCATTGCCCAGCCTGGAAACTTTATTTTTGTGAGTTTTGTTTTTGCTTTATTTATGTTTGAGTATCTGTTATTTTGCCCTTGTGCACTTTATTTTTGTGTTTATTTATAATAAAATTGTTACTTTTTTGAACTGCAGACTGTCTCTGGGCCTCTATCTACTCACCAGCCTGTCACATTTGGTGTCAGAGTGGGATAGCGCCACCTAGAGGCTCAGAGCAGTATTTTTGTTTTGTTTTGTGGAATTTTTGTGATAATTTTTTTTTTAAAAACATGGGAAAGAAGAGCAGACAGCGGCAAAGGCAGGACAAGCAGCAGCTAAAGAAATGTAAGCTGCTGCAGCCACCGCTGGAGGACCCGGCCAGCCTCTTTCCCTGGTGTAGCCGGTGTGAGGAGAACTGCCACAACTGGGCAGGATGCCCCTACAACCAGGCCCAGGAAGAGGTGCAGTGTTCACCCCGGGCATCAGGGGCCACCCCACTACCTCCAGCACCACCACCGTCCCAGGAGATCTGGGATTGGTTGATGCATCCTGAGGCAGACCTCTTCCATGATCTCCCCATAGTTATCAACACACTGTGGCGCGAGATGGGGAGAGGTGGGAACAGTGGGAGGAACAACACCACCTGGCGTCCTTCCCAGAGGTTGCCCTCATAGTGGTTAATTACCTGGCGGTAGACATGGGAGATGCCCTGGTCACTCCAATAAAGACGGGTGAGCCGCCTTCCCGAGAGCCAGAGAGGGGTGAGCCGCCTTCCCGAGAGCCAGAGAGGGGTGAGCCGCCTTCCCGAGAGCCAGAGAGGGGTGAGCCGCCTTCCCGAGAGCCAGAGAGGGGTGAGGAGCTGCCGCCGCTCCCAGAGCCAGAGAGGGAGGAGCCGCTGCTCCCAGAGCCAGAGAGGGAGGAGCCGTCGCTCTCAGAGCCCAGAGGGGAGGAGCTATGGCCCAAGGATGCCTGTCTTGCACCGCCCAGGGATGCCACGCCCGCTCTGCTCAGGGATGACTCATTTGGATCGCCTGGGGTTGCCTGCTGCTCCGCATCGCCTGGGGTTGCCTGCTGCTCCGCATTGCTTGGGACTGCTGGTGTCTCCTTTTTGTTTTCTAGGGTTGCCGAGGGTCCGCTGCCGTCGCCGCCTCCGCCACGAGAGGGAGCCGGGCCGCCGTCGCCGTACTACCTTGGAGGTCCAGGGCCCCCTCAACTAAAGAAGGCTTGAGGGCTCCGACATCAACCCCGCCCACCACCACCCACCATAACAGCCCACCCAAGGGACATAATTGGACTCGAGGGGGGTGGGGGGGAAGGGGGGAGTTGGCCGATTGCAGCCGGTGTACGTTGTACATGGGGGGAGGTGTGTGGCAGAGCAAAGCTCTGCCCTTTTTAAATTGGCAGGGATGGGGTTAATTTCCCCTACCTGCCTGGGTTTATTATGTTCAGGTGGCTGGGGTTGATTAGGTTAATTAACGATCAATCGGCGCCCAGCCACCTGACATAAAAGGAGGCCTCTGCTTCTCATTTAGGAGGAGGGAGCTGAGGAAGCACGTTGGTGTTTGTGGTTGTTTTGTGATTTTTGAATTTGAATCCAGTGAAGGCATTGCCCAGCCTGGAAACTTTATTTTTGTGAGTTTTGTTTTTGCTTTATTTGTGTTTGAGTATCTGTTATTTTGCCCTTGTGCACTTTATTTTTGTGTTTATTTATAATAAAATTGTTACTTTTTTGAACTGCAGACTGTCTCTGGGCCTCTATCCACTCACCAGACTGTTACAATTACACTTTCGTTAGCTACAGAGGTCTCGCATGAGCAGTTTAGAAATAAACATGTTATTGTTTTAAAATGAAAATACATTTTACAGACATCTGGTCCTAAACTAGGATAAAGAAACTTCTCAGTTTGCTTGGCTTGCCTTCCAGGAAGTTTTTAACTTCGATGGTCATTTCACCCCAGCAGTGTCTTCTGGGTCATGTTACTGAATGAAAGCATGTCAGTCAACAGGCGAAGCAGACACTTAGTTACTGCCAGTGAAGGGGTGAGGACAATTCAAATTGTTTTAATCAGAAAACAGAGGACATTGGGGAAACACAGACGCGTGTGTTTTTCTGATAACAAACAAGCTGAAACTCGGAGCAGCTGATTCAAATTCAGCGCCGTTTTGAGACACGGGCGAGGGGAGGAGCCGACAGCACAGCAGAACAACGCAGTTAAACGAGGCAGTCTTCCCAGCGACAGCGAGTGGGAGAAGTACAGCGTGGAAAAGTACAGAGCAGTTTCGAAGCAGTTTGAAAGCAGGTTGACGGCTGCAGAAGAAACTAAACTTCAAAAAAAAAAACCCTCAACATGGTCTTCAAGCCAGTAATCTGTGACACCTGCTTGATGTGGGAAATCCGAGAAAACCCAGCGGAGCTAAACCAAGTGTGCGTAAAGTGCCGCGCAATCCAGGATTTGCATAAACTAGTAAGTATGCTAGAAATGGAGCTGGAAGAAGTGAGACAGCAACAAGATCTTGAGGAACTGGCACACCCACAATTCATGGAAGTCTGCATCACCCCTAACAGACTGAAAGCCACCAGGGAGATAGAAGGTCAGAACAGCTGGGTTCAGGTAGGCAGAAGCAGGGAAAAAAAGAAACTTCGTCAAACACAACCACCAGAAATCAAAACAACCAACAGATTTGAGTCACTTCAGAATTGTGATGAGCAGAACCAACAACAAGAGAATGAAAGGAACAACATCCAGGACCCTATTGACAGTGGTGACCAGACAGCAAAAAGAAGGGAGGTCATGATTGTTGGGGACTCCATATTGAGAAACACAGCAAGTTCAGTTCGCAGTTTGGACCCCCTTACTACAACAGTGTGCTGCCTTCCGGGAGCCTCGGTCAAGCACATCACTGAGAACGTGGACAGGCTCCTAGAACGAACAGGAGACGACCCGGTAGTAGTCGTCCACATCGGTACAAACAACATTGGAAGAGACAGACCAAAATCCCTGCAAAATAAATTCAGAGAGCTAGGAAGGAAATTAAAAGAGAAAACCAAAACTGTGGTATTTTCTGGTATACTACCCGCACCTTGCAAAGGACCATATGGACAGCTGGAAATAATTAATCAAAACGCATGGCTGAAGACGTGGTGCACACGGGAAGGCTTCACCTATCTTGATCATTGGACCACATTCTACAACGAGGACTATCTGTATAGACGGGATGGACTGCATTTAAATAACAAGGGAACTAGTCTACTCGGAGAAAAGATCCTCGAGCAGGTTCGGAAGCATTTAAACTAGAAAGGAAGGGGGGAGAAATCAACAAAAAAACAGAAGGGAGACCGCATCAAAACAAGAACAACAACTCAGGTAAGACAACCATTAAATGTATTTATCTAAATGCTAGAAGTATCAGAAACAAAATTCTAGAACTTGAAGCTACTGCACTAACAGGTAACTATGATGTGATAGGTGTTACAGAAATGTGGTTATCTGAGAGTGATGGGGACGAATATAATATTTGTGGGTATACACTGTATAGGAAAGACAGGCAGGACAGAAGAGGAGGAGGGGTAGCGCTATACATAAGAAACAGTCTTGAAGCCCAGGTGTTAAACCTGGACAAAGAAAATAAAACCGAATCAATATGGGTCAGAATAACAGACAAAAATTCAAAAGGCATAATAATAGGAGCATGCTATAGACCGCCAGATTCAGACGGTGAGCACAATAATCTGTTATACAATGACATTAGAAATGTGTGTAGCAAAGGAGAAGCCATACTAATGGGGGATTTCAACTTCCCCCAAATAAAATGGGAAAACCCGGTGGGTAGCGCGAAGGATGAAATAGAAATGGTGGAAATGACAAATGACTGCTTCCTAACACAATTTGTCAAGGCACCCACTAGAGGGGAGGCATGCCTTGATTTAGTCTTTTCAAATAACGAAGATAGAATAACTAAAACAGAGGTCAGAGAACCACTGGCAAACTCAGACCATAACATGGTCTCATTTGAAGTGTTTTTTAAATCCCCAAAAGTAAAGACTAAAGTTAAGGTTTACAATTTTAGAAAAGCAAACTATGAAGGCATGAAACAGAGACTAACAGAAGTAGATTGGAGTAAAATAGAGAAAACACCCACAGAAGAAGGATGGTTGTTCTTCAAAAATGTAGTACTAGAGGCGCAAAACAATTACATCCCTAAAGTAGACAAATCTAAATGTAAAACTAAATTGCCAAAATGGTTTAATAGATCAATTAAAAAAAAATATTCAGCGAAAAAAGGCACTTTACAGAGCATTAAAAAAGGACCAAAAAGAAAGTACACAGAAAGAGTACACGGAACTGCAAACGCAAGTCAAAAAGGAAGTTAGAAAGGCCAAGAGAGAAATAGAAATGAACATTGCTAAGGGAGCTAAAACCAATTCCAAAATGTTTTTCCAATATTACAACAGCAAGAGAACATTCAAAGAGGAGATTAAATGTTTAAGAGATACAAATGGCAAAATCGTAGAGGAAGAAAAAAAAATAGCAAATATGTTAAATGATTACTTTTCACAAGTTTTTACAAAGGAAGATACTGACAACATGCCCCACATGTCATCCAGTTCCTATCCAGTTTTAAATAACTTTAGCATAACTGAGGCAGAAGTGTTAAAGGGACTAGGAGCTCTTAAAATAAACAAATCCCCTGGGCCGGATGAGATCCTCCCAGTAGTACTCAAAGAAATGAAAGAAGTAATTTACAAACCGCTAACCAAGATCATGCAGCAGTCTCTTGACACAGGGGTGGTACCGACAGACTGGAAAATTGCAAACGTAATACCGATCCACAAAAAGGGAAACAAAACTGAACCAGGTAACTACAGACCAGTAAGCCTGACTTCTATTATATGCAAACTTATGGAAACTATAATAAGATCCAAAATGGAAAATTACCTATATGGTAACAGGGTACTGGGAGACAGTCAACATGGTTTTAGGAAAGGGAGATCGTGCCTAACTAACTTGCTTGATTTTTTTGAGGATGCAACATCGATAATGGATAATTGCAAAGCATATGACATGGTTTATTTAGATTTCCAGAAAGCTTTTGACAAAGTCCCGCACAAAAGATTAATTCTCAAACTGAACGCAGTTGGGATTCAAGGAAACACATGTACATGGATTAGGGAGTGGTTAACATGTAGAAAACAGAAAGTACTGATTAGAGGAAAAACCTCAGAATGGAGTGTGGTAACCAGCGGTGTACCACAGGGATCAGTATTAGGTCCTCTGCTATTCCTAATCTACATTAATGATTTAGATTCTGGTATAGTAAGCAAACTTGTTAAATTTGCAGACGACACAAAAGTAGGAGGAGTGGCAAACACTGTTGCAGCAGCAAAGGTCATTCAAAATGATCTAGACAAGATTCAGAACTGGGCAGACACATGGCAAATGACATTTAATAGAGAAAAGTGTAAGGTACTGCACGCAGGAAATAAAAATGTACATTATAAATATCATATGGGAGATATTGAAATTGGAGAAGGAATCTATGAAAAAGACCTAGGAGTTTTTGTTGACTCAGAAATGTCTTCATCTAGGCAATGTGGGGAAGCTATAAAAAAGGCTAACAAGATGCTCGGATACATTGTGAAAAGTGTTGAATTTAAATCAAGGGAAGTAATGTTAAAACTGTACAATGCACTAGTAAGACCTCATCTTGAATATTGTGTGCAGTTCTGGTCACCTCGCTATAAAAAAGATATTGCTGCTCTAGAAAGAGTGCAAAGAAGAGCGACCAGAATTATTCCGGGCTTAAAAGGCATGTCATATGCAGACAGGCTAAAAGAATTGAATCTGTTCAGTCTTGAACAAAGAAGACTACGTGGCGACCTAATTCAAGCATTCAAAATTCTAAAAGGTATTGACAGTGTCGACCCAAGGGACTTTTTCAGCCTGAAAAAAGAAACAAGGACCAGGGGTCACAAATGGAGTTTACAAAAAGGGGCATTCAGAACAGAAAATAGGAGACACTTTTTTACACAGAGAATTGTGAGGGTCTGGAATCAACTCCCCAGTAATGTTGTTGAAGCTGACACCCTGGGATCCTTCAAGAAGCTGCTTGATGAGATTTTGGGATCAATAAGCTACTAACAACCAAACGAGCAAGATGGGCCGAATGGCCTCCTCTCGTTTGTAAACTTTCTTATGTTCTTATAAGAGATAGAAGAAATAGATGAAGAAAAAAAATAGCAAATATATTAAATGATTACTTTTCACAAGTTTTTACAAAGGAGGATACGGACAACATAACATAACATGCCCCACATGTCATCCAGTTCCTATCCAGTCTTAAATAACTAGCATAACCGAGACAGACGTGTTAAAGGGACTAGGAGCTCTTAAAAATAAACAAATCCCCTGGGTCGGGTGAGATCCTCCCAATAGTACTCAAGAAATGAAAGAAGTTATTTACAAACCGCTAACCAAGATCATGCAGCAGTCTCTTGACACAGGGGTTGTACCGACAGACTGGAAAATTGCAAGCGTAATACCGATCCACAAAAAGGGAAACAAAACTGAACCAGTAACTACAGACCAGTAATCCTGACTTCTATTTTATGGAAACTATAACACTATCCAAAATGGAAAATTACCTATATGGTAACAGTGTCCTGGGAGACAGTCAACATGGTTTTAGAAAAGGGAGATCGTGTCTAACTAACCTGCTCGATTTTTTTGAGGATGCAACATAGATAATGAATAATTGCAAAGCATATGACATGGTTTATTTAGATTTCCAGAAAGCTTTTGACAAAGTCCCGCACAAAAGATTAATTCTCAAACTGAACGCATTTGGAATTCAAGGAAACACATGTACATGGATTAGGGAGTGGTTAAGATGTAGAAAGCAGAAAGTACTGATTAGAGGAGAAACCTCAGAATGGAGTGTGGTAACCAGTGGAGTACCACAGGGATCAGTATTAGGTCCTCTGCTATTCCTAATCTACATTAATGATTTGTATTCTGGTATAGTAAGCAAACTTGTTAAATTTGCAGACGACACAAAAGTAGGAGGAGTGGCAAATACTGTTGCAGCAGCAAAGGTCATTCAAAATGATCTAGACAAGATTCAGAACTGGGCAGACACATGGCAAATGACATTTAATAGAGAAAAGTGTAAGGTACTGCATGCAGGAAATAAAAATGTACATTATAAATATCATATGGGAGATACTGAAATTGAAGAAGGAATCTATGAAAAAGACCTAGGAGTTTTTGTTGACTCAGAAATGTCTTCATCTAGACAATGTGGGGAAGCTATAAAAAAGGCCAACAAGATGCTCGGATACATTGTGAAAAGTGTTGAATTTAAATCAAGGGAATTAATGTTAAAACTGTACAGTGCATTAGTAAGACCTCATCTTGAATATTGTGTTCAGTTCTGGTCACCTCGCTATAAAAAAGATATTGCTGCTCTAGAAAGAGTGCAAAGAAGAGCGACCAGAATTATTCCAGGTTTAAAAGGCATGTGTGGCAGGGCAGGGCCCTGTCTGTAAATATTGTTGTGTGGTGATTTGGTGGTGGATGGCAGGGATGGGGTTAATTTCCTATCCCTGCCAAAATACATGTGAGAATGTGGCTTTAGCTAATTGAGTAATTGATAATTAGGCTCTAGCCACATGCTATAAAAAAGGGGGACATTCCTTTGTTTGTTGGAGGTGTATTGGGGTGAGTGTTTCTAAATTTGATTTGTGTTACACAGTGCAGTGAAGGCTCTGCCCAGCCTGAAAGTTTTTGTTTGACCTTTTATTTTTGGCTCTGTGAGCAGTGTTTTGTTTGACTTTTTTATTTATTTTTGCTGATTAAAACAGCACAGCAGCACTTTAACTGCAGTTTTACTGTCTCCGAGTATCTGTCCTCCCGGCTATCCTGTCATATGTGGTGTCAGAAGTGGAATAGTGCCCCCTAGAGACTTGGAGTGGGACTGTGTTTAAAAAAAAAACATTTTTTTTTTAAATATGGAGCTGGCCCAGGAGGCGCAGATGACAGCTGGAAGTTTTTTTTTTAAAGAGACTCGCGGAAGAGTTGTGCCCTGGCTGTGGGGAATATGGGAACACGGTGGCCATCTGCCCCACGCAGTACGAGGGGGAGGAGCCGTCGCTGCCGTCCCTACCGTAACCAGCGGTGTACCACAGGGATCAGTATTAGGTCCTCTGCTATTCCTAATCTACATTAATGATTTAGATTCTGGTATAGTAAGCAAACTTGTTAAATTTGCAGACGACACAAAAGTAGGAGGAGTGGCAAACACTGTTGCAGCAGCAAAGGTCATTCAAAATGATCTAGACAAGATTCAGAACTGGGAAGACACATGGCAAATGACATTTAATAGAGAAAAGTGTAAGGTACTGCACGCAGGAAATAAAAATGTACATTATAAATATCATATGGGAGATATTGAAATTGGAGAAGGAATCTATGAAAAAGACCTAGGAGTTTTTGTTGACTCAGAAATGTCTTCATCTAGGCAATGTGGGGAAGCTATAAAAAAGGCTAACAAGATGCTCGGATACATTGTGAAAAGTGTTGAATTTAAATCAAGGGAAGTAATGTTAAAACTGTACAATGCACTTGTAAGACCTCATCTTGAATATTGTGTGCAGTTCTGGTCACCTCGCTATAAAAAAGATATTGCTGCTCTAGAAAGAGTGCAAAGAAGAGCGACCAGAATTATTCCGGGCTTAAAAGGCATGTCATATGCAGACAGGCTAAAAGAATTGAATCTGTTCAGTCTTGAACAAAGAAGACTACGTGGCGACCTAATTCAAGCATTCAAAATTCTAAAAGGTATTGACAGTGTCGACCCAAGGGACTTTTTCAGCCTGAAAAAAGAAACAAGGACCAGGGGTCACAAATGGAGATTAGACAAAGGGGCATTCAGAACATAAAATAGGAGGCACTTTTTTACACAGAGAATTGTGAGGGTCTGGAATCAACTCCCCAGTAATGTTGTTGAAGCTGACACCCTGGGATCCTTCAAGAAGCTGCTTGATGAGATTCTAGGATCAATAAGCTATTAAGAACCAAACGTGCAAGATGGGCCTAATGGCCTCCTCTCGTTTGTATTTCCTATGTTCTTATGTTCTTCCACTAGGTTAATGAAAATATTTGAACAGTTTACTAATCTTTTGGTTGCGCCAGACATAACGCTTGGAATTTAGATTGAAAAGTTACATTTTTGTCTTGTCTGACCACAAAACCTTTTTTCACATGTCTGCAGTATCATCTACATGCTTTTTTGCAAACCACATATGTGCTTGAAGATGAGGCTTTTTCAGTATGGCTTCTTTCTTGCCACCTGTCCATACAGGCCAACTTTGTGTAGGGACCAGCTTATTGTTGATGTGTGAACACTGACTCCCATCTCAAACACAGAACTTTGCAAATCTCTCAAGATCTTGTTGGCATCAGAGTGACATCCCGAACCCGTTTCTGGCTTGCCCAGCTGCTTGGTTTGGGAGGGTGAAGTGATCTGGGTCGTGTCTGGGTGGTATGATGCATGTTCCACTTCTAAATGATGGACTTCACTGTGCTGAGAAGGATGATCAGTGCCTTTGAAATCTTCTTGTACCCTTTTCCTGCTCTGTGCCTCTCTACCACTTTATCCCTGACTTGTTTCGAAAGCTCCTTGGTCTTCATGGTTGCTTTGTTTGATCACTATGTGAGTTGCAGCTTGAAAGTCTTTATATACCTGAGGGAAATTATCTACAAGTTAAACCATTTTGAGTACACACAGGCTGAAACCATTTAACTAATTTTGTGACCTTTCAAACACATAATTTGCACCTGAGCTGATTTAGGGCTGCAGTAGCAAAGGGGTTGAATACTTATGCAACTGAGATTAATCTTTTTTTCTCTGTAAATCTTACTTATTTATATTCTATATGCATTTTTTAACTTTATCAATGTGGAGTAGTTTGTGTAGATTCAAATAACGAAGACAGAATAACTAAAACAGAGGTCAGAGAACCACTAGCAAACTCAGACCACAACATGGTCTCATTTGAAGTGCTTTTTAAAAAACCCAAAATAATGACAAAAGCTAAGGTTTACAATTTTAGAAAAGCAAACTATGAAGGTATGAAACAGAAACTAACAGAAGTAGATTGGAGTAAAATAGAGAAAACATCCACAGAAATAGGATGGCTGTTCTACAAAAATGTAGTACTAGAGGCGCAAAACAATTATATCCCTAAGTAGACAAATCTAAATGTAAAACCAAATTGCCAAAGAAGAGTCAAAGAGGAGGTTAAATGTTTAAGAGATACAAATGGCAAAATAGTAGATGAAGAAAAAAAAAATAGCAAATATATTAAATGATTACTTTTCACAAGTTTTTACAAAGGAGGATATGGACAACATGCCCCACATGTCAACCTTTTCCTATCCTGTTTTAAATAACTTTAGCATAACCGAGGCAGAAGTGTTAAAGGGATTAGGAGCTCTTAAAATAAACAAAATCCCCTGGGCTGGATGAGATCCTCCCAATAGTATTCAAAGAAATGAAAGAAGTTATTTACAAACCTCCAACCAAGATCATGCAACAGTCTCTCGACACAGGGGTTGTACCGACAGACTGGAAAATTGCAAATGTAATACCGATCCACAAAAAGGGAAACAAAACTGAAACTGGTAACTACAGACCAATAGGCCTGACTTCTATTATATGCAAACTTATGGAAACTATAATAAGATCCAAAATGGAAAATTACCTATATGGTAACAGTATCCTTGGAGACAGTCAACATGGTTTTAGGACCTTTTTGACCAGCTGCTTCCCCTGTTGACTGACATGCTTTCAGCCAGTAACATGATCCAGAAGACACAGACAGAATATGAACTATTATGTATACAGTAGAGCCTGTCATATCCGATCCTGTAAGATATGATACACCCTATTAACCAATGTTTCATTTACACAGGCTGCTGCCAACTGAACAGGAAACTGATCAATGCACATTTTATTATGGGTCTAAAACAGCAAATACAAATGTTTACCAGAATGGATTCAATTGCAGATTAGTGCATTTGGGAATTCAGTTTCCCTTTTTACATGCTGTCACTTCACATAACTGCCCAGTTTAACCATGTTAAAGAAAAGAAAAGAAGAAAGCAAGGGATTGATAGAATTCTTTTAAAGCTGGAAGAAGGTTTTTCTGCTGCCCTCCAAAGCCAGTTTGTTTGTATGCGTGCTTTCTTGTTGTTGTTTCTGTCTCATGTTAACAGGCACAGTACTCTTTGCATAGACTGAGAAAGCATGGTACAACTGTTTTTGAAAACGCTATGCGTATTACAGTGCTTTGTTTTACAAAAATGTTCACTGATTTACTTTGTGCAGTAAACGTGCAGTACTGTACTTTGTGCAATACATGTGCAGTACTGCACTCTGTATAGTGCACTTGCAGTACTGCACTCTGTATAGTACACTTGCAGTACTGTAGTTTGTATAGTACATGTGCAGTACTGCACTCTGTATAGTACACGTACAGTACTGTACTTTGTATAGTACACATGCAGTACTGCACATTTGTATAGTACACATGCAGTACTGCACTCTGTATAGTACACGTACAGTACTGTACTTTGTATAGTACACGTAGAGTACTGTACTTTGTATAGTACACATGCAGTACTGCACTCTGTATGGATGTGTTGCTGCTGTATGTACCCTCTCTTACCTTGCAGGTAGTCCCACACAACAACTTTCTTTCTGTCTCCGGGTTTCAGGAAGTACACATACTCCCCGCGGTGTG
Organism: Polyodon spathula; assembly: GCF_017654505.1. Taxonomy (NCBI): domain Eukaryota; kingdom Metazoa; phylum Chordata; class Actinopteri; order Acipenseriformes; family Polyodontidae; genus Polyodon; species Polyodon spathula. The sequence goes on along the minus strand of NC_054559.1, from coordinate 2,241,974 downwards.
ACACGGCTGTGAGCAGGCTGCAGGCGGGGACAGGAGCAGTGGTCTTGTTTCTCCGATCGTAGTGAAGATGCCAGAGCTGCAGGTAATAGGCATGTCTTGAAGCAGAGATGAGAGTATCCTTCAGCAGCGAAGTGACCGAGACCCCCATCCCAGACACTGAGCACACTGCTGGACAAACACATGGGAATGATGGGAAAGTATATTAAAGTGCATGTCACACAAAACCTTTCTAGAAAATCTTACCTAACATGTATTCCCATATGAAAAACACAGATTGACTTGATTTTTTTAACAGTAATTTATTTGAAGCTGGAAGATTATTTATTGAACACCCCCAGCAGATACTTAATATCTGAGTGTGGAACTAGAGGAGGCCCTTCAGCTAATCAATTCTATCTGCAGTCTCACTGATGTGTCTAAGTTCTGACAGCTCTATCGCTTGCACTAACCTGTATCGCTTCATTCTTTGAGCCTGTAATCAGAACTCCTTGTGTGGTGCCCATGACTGCTGTCAACAAAGTGTCTTCATGCTCCAGGTCATTCACAAAGCACCTCTTCATCCAGGGGGGGGGTCTAACTGGAACACTGCAACACTCCTGCCATGGTCTGGATTTCCTGTGTTTTAGCAAGAGGAGAAATTGATTTACGGCTAAACACTTTTAAAAAGCATATTATTGCAATTCACATTGTAAACTAAATTTATAGTAAAGTTGTGTTGTTTGTAAGATCGACAGCAAATAGAAACCAACCATTACTGTCCTAGTGCTGTTCTAGTCCTAGAGACACATTTTCATACAATAAATGAAAATCAACATAAATTGCAACATAAAAGAAAAGTGTGACACATTTTGGAGTTACGTACCTGACCTGTATCACATTGCTGACAGAAACAGACCCTGATTGACTCGAATCCCAATTGATCTCTATCACTGCTGAGAAACGGACCCTGATTGACTCAAATACTAACTGATTTCTATCACACTGCTGAGAAACAGACCCTGATTGACTTGAATCCCAACTGATTTCTGGCACACTGCTGATATAGAGATCACTATTTGGTCGTTTGTGTTGCAAGGCAAAGCATGTTGTGATACGTTTCATTTCTATCAGTTGTGTCATTTCTGGTGGACAGGAGCCTAACCAAGATCGATGTTTCTGCAACTTTATGTACCTGCACAAAGGACTGTCTCGTCTCCAGAAACAACAATAAATTAAATTGAAGAAGCAACTTTGAGCATCGAACCTGCCATCTGTAGAAATCTACAGAGAAAAAAAAAGCAAAGACAGCTGTTGCTGGGCTGAGATTACCTTATTTTCTTTTTTTGATTGTTTGCACTAATTATCGGTTTGTTCACGTTGTTTGTATTGTTTTGAACACTTGAGTTGTCACTAAATGTTTTCATATGCACTTATATTTATTTTTGTAATCACAGCGGATTTTTTTTTTTTTTTTTTTTTGTTTACCTACACGCCCTGCAACGTAGTGGTAGAGAACTGCCTGAACCTGGACCTAATGATTGCCTATTGGCATTTTAGTTTAAAAGGCCTAATTTTTAGAGACAATGGGGGAGACCGAGAGAGGAACAGGAAGAACCAGTGGTACGAACGAACGAACTAATGAACGAATGGATGGAAACTAGGGAGGGCAGCGAACACAGTAAACATAGACCGACTAGGAGCTACGGACTGGCGAACAGTGGCAGTTTTATTTCGTCTATCTACTTTTAGCTATAGAGAGAACCTGATTGGCAGCGGAGCGTCTGCAGCACTGAGGCGGATGATACGACAGGCTGATCCGGGATTCTAGTGCTGCAGAGAGGCTCTATGATGTTGCCAGAGTGAGTTGGCTTGGATAGATCCCGCTGCTCCCTTGCCAAAGATAAGTGCTTGACTTTTTTTTTTTTTAAATGTATATAGTGTTTTTAGTGTAGCTATCGTTAACACTGTGATTGTTGTGTGTTTTAATGTTGAAGGATTCGATGTACGCTACCTCTTCCTTTCTAGCGCTCCACAGTCCTACTTTCCCTTGTGTTTTATTGTATAGCTGTCCTGTGCCTGGCCTTCCTAACTCAAACTATAGACTGGAATATAGAAAAGTAATTTAGTAATAGCGTGACAAGACAACGACCTGGATAAGGAGGACTGGGGCTGGGATTTGGATTTATTTTTTTTGTGCACTATTATTTTAACTGTAAGTGTATTTGTTTTTATTTTTCGTAATAAGAGAACCTGTACCTTACTCCTTTTTCTTTTTTTTTAAGTCAATTCCTGGCTGGATTACTGTACACCTTGATGGTTTGAATTGTAATAAACCTTGTGGCTTTTATTTAATGGGTTGTCCTTCCTGCCTCATTTTTGTGGTATTTGTTCTGCTCCCCTGTAAGGAACCTCGGCCACGGAAGAAACTAACATTACACAGCAGTTACTGTAGGTCAGCTGTAAACTCAGATACATGGAAGTGAAGTGTGTTTAGAATGCAATATACAAAGCACCTTTTACACAGTTAGAAAGACTCATTACTAGAAGTTATAAGAATGTAAAGTTGCACTACATATACCAGGAGTACTGATCCATCGCTGAACCTGGCTGCTAGTCACGTGTGTGTTGTCAGTTGCAGGGTGCATGTGGTGACGGCTCATCCCAGATCACCAGAGCTTAGAGGTCATTCCTAACTGGCCAGGGCCTCTGTCGCACAGTGTCAGCAGGCCTCCTTCAGCGAGAGCTGTGCCAGGCTCATCGCCCCCAGGGATCACAGTGAACACAATGTTCTGAGTCAATGCAGAGCTCCCGTCTCCAGCTGCCAGGCATTCAACCGAGAGGACAAATCTTACCAATCTATGACTTATCTGTGATAAACAGCCTCAAGGTGCTTTACAGATACAAAAATGAAAATACAAAACAATTTCAAGAAAGAGTAAAAGGTGATAAAATATCCCTTTACATACATAGCTAAATTACATACATTAAAATGATTTTAAAAAGTCATTGAAATTCATACTTTAAAAAGCAGTGACAAAAATAAGTAGTACAAAATAGGATGATACATTTTCCCTATAAAATACATATGCTGAATTATACAAATGGGGTTTTAATATTACTTTAAAAGCAGCGAGAGATGGAGCCTCCCTTACAGATCGTGGCAGATCAATGTTAGGTCTATTATGGGAGATATTTATTGACCTGTACATATAGAATAATCCCTTGTTAATGAGGGATGTGTACATGCAGAAGGCATCAGTGAACTTTGCTCATTAGTTTATGGTTCCTTCTGTCATCTGAAAGGACATATGTTATGACCCCAGTTGTGGCTGGTCCAGTGCAGCAGAGTGGAATGTTAGTAACAAGAGAGAGACATGCTGTGTTTGAATTGAATCATGGCACATCAATGCATCTATCTCGTGTGATGCAGGAATCATCCAGGCCTGTAGTGAGCTGCGTGGCTATCATCAGGTGTTTGGAAGTACAACTGAGGGTGCATTTACATGGCTTGGGTTGGAATGTGCTGCTGCTGCGTAATGAAAGGCTGTCTGGGCTCTGGATGAGTGAAACAACAGCACTGTACTGTACAAGTTCTCGCTCTGAAAACCTGTCAGTCACTGGAACAGCAGAGGGAGCTCTGAAAACCTGTCAGTCACTGGAACAGCAGAGGGAGCTCTGAAAACCTGTCAGTCACTGGAACAGCAGAGGGAGCTCTGAAAACCTGTCAGTCACTGGAACAGCAGAGGGAGCTCTGAGAATCTGTCAGTCACTGGAACAGCAGAGGCTCTGAACCTGTCAGTCACTGGAACAGAGAAGCTCTGAGAATCTGTCAGTCACTGGAACAGCAGAGGGGGCTCTGAGAAGCTGTCAGTCACTGGAACAGCAGAGGGGGCTCTGAAAACCTGTCAGTCACTGGAACAGCAGAGGGAGCTCTGAAAACCTGTCAGTCACTGGAACAGCAGAGGGAGCTCTGAAAACCTGTCAGTCACTGGAACAGCAGAGGAAGCTCTGAGAATCTGTCAATCACTGGAACAGCAGAGGGAGCTCTGAAAACCTGTCAGTCACTGGAACAGCAGAGGGAGCTCTGAAAACCTGTCAGTCACTGGAACAGCAGAGGGAGCTCTGAAAATCTGTCAGTCACTGGAATAGCAGAGGGAGCTCTGAAAACCTGTCAGTCACTGGAACAGCAGAGGGAGCTCTGAAAACCTGTCAGTCACTGGAACAGCAGAGGGAGCTCTGAGAATCTGTCAGTCACTGGAACAGCAGAGGGAGCTCTGAAAAGCTGTCAGTCACTGGAACAGCAGAGGGAGCTCTGAGAATCTGTCAGTCACTGGAACAGCAGAGGGAGCCCTGAAAACCTGTCAGTCACTGGAACAGCAGAGGGGGCTCTGAACACCTGTCAGTCACTGGAACAGCAGAGGGAGCTCTGAGAATCTGTCAGTCACTGGAACAGCAGAGGGGGCTCTGAAAAGCTGTCAGTCACTGGAACAGCAGAGGGGGCTCTGAAAACCTGTCAGTCACTGGAACAGCAGAGGGAGCTCTGAAAAGCTGTCAGTCACTGGAATAGCAGAGGGAGCTCTGAAAACCTGTCAGTCACTGGAACAGCAGAGGGAGCTCTGAAAAGCTGTCAGTCACTGGAATAGCAGAGGGAGCTCTGAAAACCTGTCAGTCACTGGAACAGCAGAGGGAGCTCTGAGAATCTGTCAGTCACTGGAACAGCAGAGGGAGCTCTGAAAAGCTGTCAGTCACTGGAACAGCAGAGGGAGCTCTGAGAATCTGTCAGTCACTGGAACAGCAGAGGGAGCCCTGAAAACCTGTCAGTCACTGGAACGGCAGAGGGAGCTCTGAGAATCTGTCAGTCACTGGAACGGCAGAGGGAGCTCTGAACAACTGTCAGTCACTGGAACAGCAGAGGGAGCTCTGAGAATCTGTCAGTCACTGGAACAGCAGAGGGAGCTCTGAAAACCTGTCAGTCACTGGAACGGCAGAGGGAGCTCTGAAAACCTGTCAGTCACTGGAACGGCAGAGGGAGCTCTGAGAATCTGTCAGTCACTGGAACAGCAGAGGGAGCTCTGAAAAGCTGTCAGTCACTGGAACAGCAGAGGAAGCTCTGAGAATCTGTCAATCACTGGAACAGCAGAGGGAGCTCTGAAAAGCTGTCAGTCACTGGAACAGCAGAGGGGGCTCTGAAAACCTGTCAGTCACTGGAACAGCAGAGGGAGCTCTGAGAATCTGTCAGTCACTGGAACAGCAGAGGGGGCTCTGAAAAGCTGTCAGTCACTGGAACAGCAGAGGGGGCTCTGAAAACCTGTCAGTCACTGGAACAGCAGAGGGAGCTCTGAAAAGCTGTCAGTCACTGGAATAGCAGAGGGAGCTCTGAAAACCTGTCAGTCACTGGAACAGCAGAGGGAGCTCTGAAAAGCTGTCAGTCACTGGAATAGCAGAGGGAGCTCTGAAAACCTCAGTCACTGGAACAGCAGAGGGAGCTCTGAGAATCTGTCAGTCACTGGAACAGCAGAGGGAGCTCTGAAAACCTGTCAGTCACTGGAACGGCAGAGGGGGCTCTGAGAATCTGTCAGTCACTGGAACAGCAGAGGGAGCTCTGAACACCTGTCAGTCACTGGAACAGCAGAGGGAGCTCTGAACACCTGTCAGTCACTGGAACAGCAGAGGGAGCTCTGAAAACCTGTCAGTCACTGGAACAGCAGAGGGAGCTCTGAAAAGCTGTCAGTCACTGGAACAGTAGAGGGAGCTCTGAGAATCTGTCAGTCACTGGAACAGCAGAGGGAGCTCTGAACACCTGTTAGTCACTGGAACAGCAGAGGGAGCTCTGAGAATCTGTCAGTCACTGGAACAGCAGAGGGGGCTCTGAAAAGCTGTCAGTCACTGGAACAGCAGAGGGGGCTCTGAAAACCTGTCAGTCACTGGAACAGCAGAGGGAGCTCTGAAAAGCTGTCAGTCACTGGAATAGCAGAGGGAGCTCTGAAAACCTCAGTCACTGGAACAGCAGAGGGAGCTCTGAAAAGCTGTCAGTCACTGGAATAGCAGAGGGAGCTCTGAAAACCTCAGTCACTGGAACAGCAGAGGGAAGGCCGGCCAACAAGGGAATCTTCTTGGAGTTTAAGTTCTTTTAAAATTGAACATTTTGAAATTTTCTTTAATAAGAACTTTTCAATGTGGATTGCATCACCAGAAGCACAGCTTTGATAAGAGTAAAAAAAAATAAGCATTCACATTTGTTGTACACTAACAGATCTGAAAAAGAATAGCATGGCTGGAATGGCTCTCGTTCATTCTACTGTCTTCTGTTCTACTGTGTGTGGAGGTGGTTCCTGAGTGGCGGTCCCGGAGTATATGATGCCCCTCTCCTCCCCCACGTGAAGCAGGGCACAGTTCTGGGGGCTACGAGGCCCCTCCTCGATGCAATGAAGCTGCTTCCCTGTCAACAGGCTCCACACCGCAGAGTTTGATTACAGGAGGCGGACACGCAGCGAGTGCCCGTTCCAATCATCCTGACACACTGCACCTCCACTGCAGGACCACAAGCACACGACACACAAGAGAGCTTCCACAATACAGCACTGGGATTTACTGCATTATTAAAGAGAGCTTTGACAATACAGAACGGGTTTACTGCATTATTAAAGAGAGCTTCCACAATACAGCACTGTGGGGTTTACTGCATTATTAAAGAGAGCTTCCAAATACAGCACTGTGGGGTTTACTGCATTATTAAAGAGAGCTTCCAAATACAGCACTGTGGGGTTTAGTGCATTATTAAAGAGGGTAAGCAAGATCTGTTTTAAAATCAGTAAGCCTGAAGCCACACGTGAGTCAGTATCGATTGAGTTCAATCACCACCAATAACTTTTAACATTCAAAGTGCTACATTTACAAATACTAACCTTTTAAATTCAATGACAAATGTTTCACTAGAAGTTCAATTTCTTCCATTAAGGCTATTATACATCCATGAAGGTGAAGGATTCTGGCTAAGTTTAATTTTTTTACAGCAATACAAATTTTGTTTTGTGTACTTGCTCCACCGATGAAATTTTATGGTTCTCTAACGATCTAAAATCCTATACAGTGATTCCTAATTTGCACAACATTCGCACTACCAAATGTAGTACTAGAGGCGCAAAACAATTGCATCCCTAAAGTAGACAAATCTAAATGTAAAACTAAATTGCCAAAATGGTTTAATAGATCAATTTAAAAAAATATTCAGCGAAAAAAGGCACTTTATAGAGCACTAAAAAAGGACCAAAAAGAAAGTACGCAGAAAGAGTACACGGAACTGCAAACGCAAGTCAAGGAAAAACCTCAGAATGGAGTGTGATAACCAGTGGTGTACCACAGGGATCAGTATTAGGTCCTCTGCTATTCCTAATCTACATTAATGATTTAGATTCTGGTATAGTAAGCAAACTTGTTAAATTTGCAGACAACACAAAAGTAGGAGGAGTGGCAAACACTGTTGCAGCAGCAAAGGTCATTCAAAATGATCTAGACAAGATTCAGAACTGGGCAGACACATGGCAAATGACATTTAATAGAGAAAAGTGTAAGGTACTGCACGCAGGAAATAAAAATGTACATTATAAATATCATATGGGAGATACTGAAATTGGAGAAGGAATCTATGAAAAAGACCTAGGAGTTTTTGTTGACTCAGAAATGTCTTCCTCTAGACAATGTGGGGAAGCTATAAAAAAGGCTAACAAGATGCTCGGATACATTGTGAAAAGTGTTGAATTTAAATCAAGGGAAGTAATGTTAAAACTGTACAATGCACTAGTAAGACCTCATCTTGAATATTGTGTGCAGTTCCGGTCACCTCACTATAAAAAAGATATTTCTGCTCTAGAAAGAGTGCAACGAAGAGTGACCAGAATTATTCCAGGCTTAAAAGGCATGTCATATGCAGACAGGCTAAAAGAATTGAATCTGTTCAGTCTTGAACAAAGAAGACTACGTGGCGACCTAATTCAAGCATTCAAAATTCTAAAAGGTATTGACAGTGTCAACCCAAGGGACTTTTTCAGCATGAAAAAAGAAACAAGGACCAGGGGTCACAAATGGAGATTAGACAAAGGGGCATTCAGAACAGAAAATAGGAGGCACTTTTTTTACACAGAAAATTGTGAGGGTCTGGAATCAAGTCCCCAGAAATGTTGTTGAAGCTGACACCCTGGGATCCTTCAAGAAGCTGCTTGATGAGATTCTGGGATCAATAAGCTACTAACAACCAAACGAGCAAGATGGGCCAAATGGCCTCCTCTTGTTTGTAAACTTTCTTATGTTCTTATGTTCTTATGTCAGAGTATCGTGAAAACTGGAGGCTACGTTTTATACAGGTTAGGCAGTGTGTGTGTAACATGCCTGCCATGCATACAGATGTATCTGCACAGATCCTCACGCAGATTATATCCTGAGTCTCACCAGTGTGTCCGGTCAGGGTGTGGATCACTTCAGTGCCGTTCACATTCCACACAATCATTCTCCTGTCCTCCGCTCCGACCAGCAGCAGCCTGAACTGTGAGCACAGCTCCAGCACTGTGATACCTGAGGGACAAACACAACACTGAGGAGAATGTCTCCCACAGCCAGCAGGGTATAAAACCTCTTCCTCACTACTCTGCATTACCCAAAAACACTATGTGAATGAAAAAGACTGAATGCTGAACACAAAGGGATAGAAAGTGGTTATACTGATGAGTTTTAAGTGATTTTTAAAGACTAGGTTTTTACCCTTGTAAGTTTTAAGGCAGACCTTCATGAAAGGGAGGATACCCAAGCCTGCAGTTATTTGAAGTGACCTTTTTATTTATTTTATTTTCAAAGTTAATAAAACACACCAAGATTGCAAATCTGAATTCCAAGTGTGGACAAAAGACAACAAGCTATATGTTCATCACAACTGGACTTCTCTAGGAAGAGCATATGTTAGTAGACTGAGACCAAAGAAGAACTAATGAAACCATGAACAACAGAAGTATCCAGGAAGTCCATTGTGTACCAATCAATGGGAAATAAGTTCTGTATCTTTTAAAAGTCAACTAAAAGCTAATATTTCTCCTTTCTCCCCTTATTTTTTTGCACAGTGTTTTCTTTTTCATTCTTGTATTTGTCTGTCAGCAGATTACCCACGCCTCTTAAGACGCAGAGCACACGCTGCGGCACAGTGCCACTGAACATCTTGCTGTACTTTTATTAAATCCAGTCAGGGTGGTTTTTAATGGCCCCCCCAGAGGGGGCTGAAAGAATCCAGACAGGGGGATGAAGGTGGGGTTGGGAGAGGTGCTGATAAAGTCACTGCACTGTGAGCACAGGGACCCAATCAGAGAGTATGAGTCTGAAAAGAAGTGGAGTCTGGCAAGAAGCTCAGTGTACAGCAGACAGCTATCTGCACAACAGAACAACACACACATACAGGATAACAGGCTCACTCCACTGATTAAACAAATACTGTGTTACAGGCAGAACTGAAGAGAATACTCACAGCATGGGGAAGCACTGTAGAGTACAGAGAGGCGTGGTAAAGCATAGGGAAGCATTGTAAAGCACAGAAAGGTATGGTAAGGCATAGGGAAGCATTGTAAAGCATAGAGAGGCGTGGTAAGGCATAGGCAAGCATTGTAGAGCACAGAGAGGTGTGGTAAAGCATAGGCAAGCATTGTAGAGCACAGTGAGGCATGGTAAAGCATAGAGAAGAAATGTAAAGCACAGAGAGGCGTGGTAAAGCGTACTGAACAACATAGCAAACCATAAATGGCAATGCAAACCATGGGAAAAGCTCTGTAAAATGACTGTGGTAAACCCAAAAACATGTAGCTCGATTTTGGCCACTTTTTAAATTGGTTTTGAAAATAAACTAATATTTAAACTTGATACATTTTTGGGTAAATGAAGAAATGTACAAATGCAGTTACATTGATCTGAATTTTCCACAAACCCATTTGTCCTTTGATGAAATCCATGGTTGGTTTGAAAAGGAAAAATGGATCTCTCACAAGCCGCACTTGAGAACAGTCGATATGTTCATCGCACATGCACAGGTCTTCAATGACACTTCTTATTCCACAGGCTTGAGTCTTACAAACAAGCCAGTCCATATTGCTTGAGAGAAGGGGAAGGAAAGACCTAATGATCCCAATGCTCTAGAGGGAGCTGACTAATGTGAGGACACAGATGTTTCTGAGAAGTGTTTTGGTGAGGGTCTGAAAACCAGTTTTTTTAACTAATGTATTGCTCTTAAGAAAGAACATAACAGGTTACAAATGAGAGGAGGCCATTCGCAGGCCATCCCAGAATCTCATCAAGCAGCTTCTTGAAGTATCCCAGGGTGTCAGCTTCAACAACTTTACTAGGGAGTTGGTTCCAGACCCTCACAATTCTCTATGTAAAAAAGTGCCTCCTATTTTCTGTTCTGAATGCACTTTTGTCTAATCTCTGTTTGTGGCTAAAATTGTTTAGCCTGTCTGCATATGACATGCCTTTTAAACCCAGAATAATTCTGGTCGCTCTTCTTTGCACTCTTTCTACAGCAGCAATATCCTTTTTGTAGCGAGGCAACCAGAACTGAACACAATATTTAAGAGAGGCATTGTACAGTTTTAACATTACTTAACTTGATTTAAATTCAACACTTTTCACAATATATCTGAGAATCTTGTTGGCCTTTTTTATAGCTTCCCCACATTGTATAGATTAGGGCTTCTCAAACTGGATCCTGGGGACCCCAAGTAACTGTTGGTTTTCATTCCAACCGAGCTCTCAATTACTGAATGTGACGGAAAGATGAGTTCTGGTGATGAATCTTCCTCCCGACCTGTGAGGGCGCTAAAGAACGGGCGGAGAAGTATCTGGAAGGGCTGGCCTGACAGTTCGTTTCCGAGTCAGAGAAGTGGGTCAGCCTGGAGAGGAGCACGACTCTGTTGTAAGACCGTATTGATTTGAAAGGTAAACCAGAGGCAGCTGCAAGTAATAAGGCAGCTGCAACCGTTTATCTCGATATCATGCGGGATTACATATAGGGGCCAGGGTAACGCTGATCTTCTCCTTCGTTTGGGTTAACGTTAGGAGAGAAGGACTGAGAGAGGAGCTCTCAGAGTATTTGTGAAGAGTGTTGTATGTGCTGTGTGTTATTTTCTGTCTGTCTGTAATTGTCTGTCTTTGTCGCACTAATAGACAGTTAACGCACATCTCCGGAGCTGTCGAAAGGAGAGCACTATCCGGAGCACCACTGCACTGAGCACCTGCACGTTTTCGATCACCCAAGACTGGTGACTGTACCGTTGTTTTTGTTTGGGACTGTGCCCTTGTTTTCATTATCCCCGTGCTTTACACATTGTTGTGTATTGCCGGGGATTTATTATTTTTTTGACGGTCGCCAGACCTGGAAAAGAGCAATAAAGCACTTATTCACTGAATCACTGTTGTTGTTCATCACTCCTGCACCGCATCACTGCGACATCTGTTCCCCTTACCAACCACTTTGCCACACTGAACTAGACCCTTAATTGAACTGGTCATTTGCTTAGTTAGACCTTTTTACTTATGTTCTGCTCTTAAACAGTTGCAGTTCAAGTTACTTATAAAATGTTATAGCTAACTTGAAATATGCAACTGTTCAAGAGCTGAAAAAAAGTAAAAAGGTCTAATTAAGTAATTGAGAGCTCAGTTGGCAGCCACAGGACCGAGTTTGAGAAGCCCTGGTCTAGATGAAGACATTTCTGAGTTAACATAAACTCCTAAGTCTTTTTCATAGATTCCTTCTTCAATTTCAGTATCTCCCATATGATATTTATAATGCACATTTTTATTGAATACGTGCAGAACCTTACACTTTTCTCTATTAAATGTAATTTGCCACGTGTAGGAAACATTTGCCATGTTTCTCTATTAAATGTCATTTGCCATGTGTCTTGTTTAGATCTCTTTGTATATCATGTTCTGGTTTAGTCCTCACATCCTGGTGACTCTTACGGAAGTTTATAGGATCCCTGCAGCCTCAGCAGAGCTCTTAAACATGTCTTCTCCTTCACTCCAGAGATGTTGAAAACTCCAAACATCCACAGGCTTTAAGAAGTCAAGAGGATATGGTGACTGAAACAGAAAATGAATCTGAATGAGAAGAATGCATGCATAAGATAACTGTGACATTCCAGATCTTTACAGATATAGATACTGGCAAAGAGTTTCAATGACCTTCATCTTTATTAAAGTATACCTAACAAAATAATGTTAATCCATAAGTTTAGCACCGAAGAGCGTTCAAAACATATTCTTCACTACAGCTTCAAAAAAAATGACCATTAAAAATCAAATTCACCTTTACCATAATATGTGTGCTTTCATATAGGAAAATCTGAGACTGACAAAATAACAGCAATATATATTAGGTAAGACGTAGTCAAATGATTCTGTTAGCACCATGTTGTTTACTATGGAGAGGTGCTGTCCGTACCAATGATGTTGTGTTTGAGCTCATCTCTGTGGCCGCCGTGCAGCAGATGGAAAGGCAGTTCCTGAAGCTTCCTCATGTTGGCCACATTGTCAGTGAACCACAGAGGCTGAGAGGCCGCCTTACGAAACACAACGCAGTTAGATGTTGAGCTATATATAAATGTAGAACAGACAGAGTGTACAAGATAAAATGAGTCTCACACCAGCACTTCATTCATCATGGTATATAGAGTTTACACAATGAGAGTCTCTCGCCAGCGTCTCATTCATCATGAGATATAGAGTGAACACAATAAGAGTCTCTCACCATCGTATATTTACTTTGATTGATTGACAACAAAGAAACTGAGTGAGTGATTGTTGGGGCAGGCAGACAGCTTATCTTGAAAGGCTAAGAAACCTACACTGTCTCTAGGTAAGTAACATCACTCCTTGTAATCATGGAAATATAAAAAAAGTTTGCTAAACACTCCCATGAAATCAGTGAACATCAATGAGAAATCAATGAACATCAATGAGAAAATAATAAAGAAGTCCGGGAAGCAACAATTACTTCTTGCAACTTGTATTGCATCGTAAAGATCAGGGACCATATACAGCAGCACAGCACAGATGAGACATGGTGTTGCTCTTTACTATGCAATAAAAATTGTTAAAAAAATGTTATTTCTATGTGCCCCTTGAGAGTCAAATGGTTACATTTTCTAATAACATTTACAGTAAAAATGCATATTGAAAATTACGCATAATAATAATAATAATAATAATAATAATAATAATAATAATAAATGTAGTGTGGATCCATTATACTTACAAATCCTGAAGAGGCTCCAATCCATCTTCAAATGCTGCTTCACAGACACTGAATCAACGCTCTCCAACCCAGAAAGCTGATCATTTTCGCCATCACTTTCACTATTATCCATCTCCTCCAAAACTTCAAAAAGACTGAATCAACTTCTTTTGGGATGCTTTGGAACACTGCTCGCCATTTTGTTCGATTTTATAAATTTTACAAATTGAAAAATGATCAGAAAACTGTACGAAACCTTGATCCTATACATAATGCTGCACTCTTGCTTGCAAATATATGTCTTGTTTACATACACAAATCAATTACTCTTCAATGGATTAGGCTAGAAACAAAGTCAAGGTATGATTGGACAGCTTGTGATCTCCCCTACAATGTGATCAGGAAGATTTCACCATCAACAGATACATGTAAGGCCAGAGCAGCGAAATGTACAGCTAGTCGATCAGAGTTGCTTTTAAACCATGAGGTACTAGACACAGAGCGAGTCTTGAGTCACGGTTCTACTGGATGGTGACTTCAGACGTTTTTGCTAACGTTGTGGGGAGTGTCAGAAGGCCAGTCCTAGAGCTGTCCCATCAGCCCCATTGGTGCCTTTGCCCCTCGTGGAAGCTCTATTTGAACATATTGGGAGGGATTTGGTTGGGCCGCTGGAGAGGAGTGCGGCGGGATACATGCACCTATTGGTCATTCTGAATTATGCTACACATTATCCCGAGGCCATTCCCTTCTGCTCTGCCTTGGCCAAATCTGTTGCCAATGAGCTAATAAAGGGCTTTTCCTGAGTCGGGATCCCCAAAGAAATACTAACCTACCAAGGCACCAACTTTATGTCTCAACTAATCCGCAGAACATTAGGACATTGTGTTTCATCCTCAAACCGATGGTCTGGTGGAGTGTTTTAACAAGACCCTTAAGAATATGTTGCACAGATTTATTGATAGTGATGTGCGTTACTGGGACCACCCCCTCCTCTTTGCTATCAGGGAGGTGCCCCAGGCGTACATGGGGTTTTCACCATTTGAGTTACAGTATGGGCGGAGACCCAGGGGTGTGCTTGATCTGGTCAGAGAAACGTGGGAGGAACAGCAGGACAATTCAACCAATACTGTCCGGTATGTGTTGGACCTGCGCAAATGTCTTGGGTCTGTAGGAAAATGGGTGCATGACAATTTGCAGCAGGCTCAGCAGAGACAGGAGACACAGTACAACCGAGAAGCCCAGTTACACATATTTCAACCAGGGGATAAGGTGCTCCTATTATTATCTAGTTCATCAAAACTTCTGGCTAAGTGGCAAGGACCCTTTGAGGTTACACGCTGGATTGGGAGGGTGGACTATGGATCAGATCAGATCAGATCTTTCTGTGTTGGCGAAAACAGGGTCGACACAGATTGCAGACAATCTGACACCAACACAGAAATATCAGGCTCGGGCGCTGGTGACGGAATTTCCTAATGTGTTTTCTCCTGTCCTGGGGCAGACTTCGCATAGCCCATCATCACATTGACATTGAGCCGGGGGTGCCAGTTCGCTAGAGGCCATACCGTATACCTGAATGTAAAAGACAGGTAATAAAAATGGAAATTGATGATATGCTAAGACTGGGGTAATAGAAGAGTCCCAAAGTGGGTGGAACAGTCCTATTGTCTTAGAGGATAAGCCAGATGGGTCAACTTGGTTTTGCATTGACTTTAGGCAAGTTAATGAAAATTCAAAGTTTGATGCTTATCCCATGCCCCGGGAAGTAGATGGAGCGTCTGGGCACGGCTCATTTTATGATGACACTGGATTTAACAAAGCTGTACTAGCAGATACCCCTGATCCTGGAATCCAGAGAAAGGACAGCGTTTTCGACTCGCTTCGGTTTATACCAAATCAGGACCATGACTTTTGGGTTGCACAGAGTGCCAGCCACTTTCTAGCGGATGATGGATCACATTTTGTGACCCCATCAGCAGTACGCCGCTGCTTACATAGATGACATGGTTATCCGCAGTCAGGATTGGCCGAGTCATCTGTGTAAGGTAGTGGCGGTGCAACAATTGCTGCGGGAGGCGGGGCTCACTGCTAACCCAAAGAAATGTGCCATTGGGAAGAGTGAGTCAAAGTATTTGGGGTATCAAGTAGGGAGCAGCCAGATCAGACCGCTGATTGCTAAGGTGAAAGCCTTGGCTGACTGGCCGGTCCCTACGACCAAAACCCAGGTGCGCTCTTTCTTAGGACTATCGGGCAATTATAGGAAGTTCATTCCAAGCTTCGCCACGCTCGCTACGCCTTTGACAGACCTCACCCGGAAGGCTGCCCCAAATATGGTTCAGTGGATGGAACGTGTCAGAGGGCCTTTCTTGCTCTGAAGCAAAGGTTGTATAGCAAGCCTTGTCTGGTGGTCCTCCATCCACACCTTGATTGACCTGGCTGTGTGGCATGGAGCATTGTCCTGCTGGAAAAACCAATCCTCAGAGTTGGGGAACATTGTCAGAGTAGAAGGAAGCAAGTTTTCTTCCAGGACAACCTTGTACTTGGCTAACTGGTCGGTCCCTATGACCAAAACCCAGATGCGCTCTTTCTTAGGACTAGCGGGCTATTATAGGAAGTTCATTCCAAACTTCGCCACGCTCGCTACTCCTTTGACAGACCTCACCCGGAAGGCTGCCCCAAATATGGTTCAGTGGATGGAATGTGTCAGAGGGCCTTTCTCGCGCTGAAGCAAAGGTTGTGTAGCAAGCCTGGTCTGGTGGTCCTCCATCCACACCTTGATTGACCTGGCTGTGTGGCATGGAGCATTGTCCTGCTGGAAAAACCAATCCTCAGAGTTGGGGAACATTGTCAGAGCAGAAGGAAGCAAGTTTTCTTCCAGGACAACCTTGTACTTGACTTGATTCATGCACTTCACAAAGACAAATCTGCCCGATTCCAGCCTTGCTGAAGCACCCCCAGATGAGTCCAATTTTCAGCTTTGCCCAACACCTGGTCGTCTAATGGTTAGACGAAGACCTGGAGTGGCCTCGCACTGTGAGATGTGGTGGAGGATCGGTGATGATCTGGGGGGTGCTTCAGTAAGGTTGGAATCGGGCAGCTTTGGCATGAATCAAGCCAAGTACAAGGTTGTCCTGGAAGAAAACTTGCTTCCTTCTGCTCTGACAATGTTCCCCAACTCTGAGGATTGGTTTTACCAACAGGAAAATGCTCCATGCCACACAGCCAGGTCAATCAAGGTGTGGATGGAGGACCACCAGATCAAGACCCTGTCATGGCCAGCCCAATCTCCAGACCTGAACCCCACTGAATACCTCTGGAATGTGATTAAGAGGAAGATGGATGGTCACAAGCCATCAAACAAAGCCGAGCTGCTTGAATCTTTGCGCCAGGAGTGGCATAAAGTCACCAAACATCAATGTGAAAGACTGGTGGAGAGCATGCCAAGACGCATGAAAGCTGTGCTTGAAAATCAGGGTTATTCCACCAAATATTGATTTCTGAACTCTTCCTAAGTTAAAACATTAGTATTGTGTTGTTTAAAAATGAATCTGAACTTATTTTCTTTGCATTATTCAAGGTCTGACAACACTGCGTCTTTTTTGTTATTTTGACCAGTTGTCATTTTCTGCAAATAAATGCTCTAAATGACAATATTTGTATTTGGAATTTGGGAGAAATGTTGTCAGTAGTTTATAGAATAAAACAAAAATGTTCATTTTACCCAAACACATACCTATAAATAGTAAAACCAGAGAAACTGATAATTTTGCAGTGGTCTCTTAATTTTTTCCAGAGCTCTATATATATATATGAACACCATTCTTCTTCAGTATTTTTCTGATAGTTGAGTCATGAACACTCACATTAGCCAATGCGAGAGTGGCCTGCAGATCCTTGGATGTTACTCTGGGGTTCTTTGTGAATTCCTTGATGATTTTCCGGTTTGTTCTTGAAGAGATTTTGGTAGGAAGACCACTCCTGGGTGAAGTGACTGTGGTCTTGAACTTTCTCCATTTGTAGACTACGTGTCTGACTATTGGATTGGTCAAGCCCCAAATCCTTAGAAATGGTTTTGTAACCCCTGATGAGCATCAATAACTGTTTTTCTGAGGTGAATCGTGACATGACACGTTTCCACACATCTGTATGGTGAAGACTAAACTCACAAAGCTCCTAATATATAGACTGGGGCCTCCCAAACACACCCCTGAAGATCTACCTAATTATTTAAAAAACAGATTCTAATTATCCCCTTAATTGAGCTGATAAAACCAGGGGTTTACTTACTTTTTCACATACCCTGAATCTTAATTACTCATTGTTTGTCTAATTCATACATCATTTTGTTTCAAAAGTCATGGAATTGGTTAATATAAAACCTATTGGATGTTAGAATTTAAGAAAATTTCCATAATTATTATTGGGTTCACAAAATTATTGGCACTATATATATATATCTATATATATATATATATCTCAAACACACAGCACGGAGCATATTTCTTATGAAATTACTAAATCCAATTGAAAATTTGTGGTATGACTTGAAGATTGCTGTCCATCAATGCTCCCCAAGGAACTTGACAGAGCTTGAACAGTTTTGTAAAGAAAAATGGTCAAATATTACCAAATCTAGGTGTGCACAGCGGTAGGACCTATCCCAACAGACTCACAGCTGTAATTGCTACCAAAAGTGCTTCCACCAAGTATTAACTCGGGGGGGGGGGGGGGGGGGGGGGGGGATGGGGGGGGGGGGGGGGGGGGGGGCAGACATGAAATGCTAGCAGACATTCCGTCATGAATGCACTCAGTGTCCTCATTTTGCCAAAAAGCACCTGATGATCCTCAGAATTCTGGAACCTGGAACAATGTGGACAGGTGGAACTTTCTGGCCAAAGTGGGACCCGTTATGACTGGCAAAAACCAATCACTGCATTCCACAGTAAGAACCTCATACAACGGTCAAGCATGGTGGTGGTAGTGTCATGATTTGGGGATGCTTTGCTGCATCAGCACCTGGACGACTTGCCATCATTGAAGGAATCATGAATTCTGCTCTGTATCAAAGAATTCTACAGGAGAATGTCAGGCCATCCATCCATGAGCTGAAGCTGAAGCGCAGCTGGGTCATGCAGCAAGACAGTGATCCGAAACACACAAGCAAGTCTACATCAGAAAGGTTGAAGAACAAGAAATTTAAAGTTTTGGAATGACCTAGTCAAAGTCCACACCTAAACCCCATGGAGATGTTGTGGCAGGACCTGAAATGAGTAGTTTATGCTTGAAAACCCACAAATGTCACTGAGTTTAAGCATTTCTGAATGAAAGAGTGGGCCAGAATTCTTCCACAGCGCTGTAAGAGACTGATCAATAACTACAGGAAGCGTTTGGTTGCAGTTATTGTTGCTAAAGGTGGCGTAACCAGTTATTGAGTCTAAGGGGGCGATTACTTTTTTCACAAGGGGGCATTGGGTGTTACATAACTTTAATAAAAAAATGAAATAAGTATCAAAATGTCGTGTTATTTGTTTACTCAGGGTCCCATTTATCTAATATCAGATTTTGGTTGAAGACCTGATAACATTCGGCAGGCTGAACTTTGCAGAGAACAGAGACACCAGTACAATGGAAACAGAGGTAGCCCACTTCAACACGCGACTGCAAGCGTAGTGAGCACACAAAACATGAAGAAAACACATCAATGGTGAAAAAACACAAAGGACATGCAAATTTAACTATAACAGGGCAACCGCGCAGTACATTTAACACATAACAACACAGGTAGCACAGTTAAAATACTACGACTGTATTTGCAGTCTGCCCTGCAATGGATTCTGGGGTTTTAGTTTTAACGTAATTAGATGTAATACCTACGGTATTTAACCGTAAACATTACGCATGTTTTCTTTTTTTTTTTTTGTTCTTTTTTAAAAAAAAATTTGCTGTTTTTTTTTTTTTTTTTAAGAAATTTTCTCAATTAAAACACGAACAACAAAAAAAAAAAAAAACATAAATGGTGAGGGGACACAAAGGACATGCACATTTACAAATAATTGCGTGACACGTCATTTAACACACAAATAACACTGTTAAAACAGTACTATTTGCAATCTACCCCGCAATGGAGTCTAATATTTCAGTTTTAACATAATTAGATGTAATATCTGCAGTATTTAATTGTAAACTACACATCATTGTTTTTAAATAAATTTGATCCGTTAACAACGGAAAATATCCGTTTTAGTTTTTTAATTAAAAAAAAAAAAAGGAAACGTTCTGTAAAAGTAAACATATGTTCTTGTTTTTAGTATGAAGGTAATTTGCTGTTTCTTCGTGTAAATTGACATTATAAGAAAAGACATTTTACCTTCATTATTTACCCTATTTTTTAACGTTGAATTCACGGACATGTTTGACAGTGCGGGATAGTCCCACTTTTGGAATACTGGCCCAGTGTCCCCAGAACCTTAGGACTCTCATTTCGTTCGTTTTTTTCCCCACCAGAGTATCGTTGCACTGGTAACATAATATTGTACATTCACGCAGGTTGATATGTTTCTACCACATTTAACTTATTACAGTACAACACATGATATGACTAAAGAAGGTTGAATTGATCTAAGTAGCATTAAAAAGCGTCTGTACAGCGCCATGCAACTCTATTGTGTGGAATTGTTCTCTTCATCCATGATATTTGAGTGCAAACGACTTTGCTTTGTGTGTAGCAAGGCGACAATTGCGGAAATCAACGATGTTGTGTCAGTTACCTTGCCAAGTTCACAACCCAGTACACTGAAGTTTGTCATGGTTTGAACATGTGCATCAAAATATATATATATATATATATATAAAAAAACAGTACAAAAATAAAGAGGGCTGTAAAGGGCAAACGTATCTGGAAACATATTTTCTGTTGAAATAAGGCTACTTTCAGTTCACCACAGGTACCCTCTAAGAAACAAATGTTCGTGAATAATGTAGTCAGTTATGAACTAGTTATTTTCACTTTGTGGAATTCATATTGTTAAAAATTTTACAAGTTTCAGAACATTTTTATTTCTTTAAGTATAATGTTATGTTGTTTTTAGCAATAATGAAATATAATAGTTTCAGGTCTTCTGCCAATTTAATTTCTTTAAAACAAATATTTACATTGATAGTTGAGTACTGTATATGAGTGGGGGACGTCAGACCAGAAACAGGAACCAGAAATAAACGACAGAGGTGGAGTTTGGTGGAGCTGAGCGAATGGTCTCACTCA
This sequence comes from Polyodon spathula, assembly GCF_017654505.1. Classification (NCBI taxonomy): domain Eukaryota; kingdom Metazoa; phylum Chordata; class Actinopteri; order Acipenseriformes; family Polyodontidae; genus Polyodon; species Polyodon spathula. Next base: position 2,221,470 of record NC_054559.1, on the reverse strand, counting down.
GCATTTAATAGTGCACAGACAGACAGAAAATAAAAGGTTGCAAGACAAACAAACAAAACACAGGACACGGCACTTTCGCCAAAACAAAAAGACAAACAAAACAGACTATACAGACAAAACACGGTGAGCAGATATTTTTAACTACTACTATTATTACTACTCTTATTATTACCTCCATCTCCACTCACCGAACACACAACACCGAGTGAAAACATGCTGCTTTTATGCAGCTGTACTGAGACTCGATTGCTAATCAATCATTCAATTGGAGTCGCGGTACAACTGCATGTGAATTAATAAAGTGCAATTCCTTGTGATCACATATTATTACTTTTTACTTGCACGTGAAGTGCGTTGCAATCCTTGTGCCTAAATACAAATATACATTTTAAACACTCGTGTTACACAGACCCATTTATATCCCGTGTACCAATGACTACACACCAACATTAACACACAACATACAACACAAAATACACACAGGGGCGGGGCACTTTGCCACAAAAGTGACAATAAATATTTCATTTGATCAGAAAGGAATGACTTAATCTTATTACAGTTTGATCCATGTCTCAGCCTGTACTGTTGACTCCAAAAAATAAGCTCCAGCGAAGATCAGCAAAGAAATTAGCCTTGGTAAAATGCGTTGTTATCTATTTTATTTAGATTTTTAGAAGACACTTTCTCATGATCATTGATTGGTACTGAAAAATGGAATAGACCGGACATGCCATCATGCAATTAACACATTTTTAACAGGTTCCTTTACGTTTGAAGCGATGTCCGTCAGTGTACAGCAACTTAAAGGATTTGCATAGGTGGTTTACTATTTACCAAACTTAATAACTACTTCAGAAGGAAATTCCTTTTTCTGCAATCAGGGCAGCTTCTAAACAAAACAGAAAAGCTCATTAGTGGGCTTCATTTATTGCACATTATTACTATTAAAAGATAGGATATTTAACACATTTCATCGCCTTCAATAGTAATGGTTTAACAGAAAAGTGGAAAGTGGCTGAAAAAAATCCTAGTAAAAAATATACAGAACAAATACTATGCCATATTAAATATTAAAAAATGTAATATTTTGAAAAAAAAAATTCTATGAAGTAACCATTCAATAAATATAAATATTGCTATATGTTATATTTTCATACAGGAAGGGCTGGTTTGTAGATTAAGAACATAAGAAAGTTTAGAAACGAGAGGAGGCCATTCGGCCTATCTTGCTTGTTTGGTTCTTAGTAGCTTATTGATCCCAGAATCTCATCAAGCAGCTTCTTGAAGGATCCCAGAGTGTCAGCTTCAACAACATTACTGGGGAGTTGGTTCCAGATCCTCATGATTCTCTGTAAAAAAAGTGCCTCCTATTTTCTGTTCTGAATGCCCCTTTGTCTAATCTCCATTTGTGACCCGTGGTCCTTGTTTCTTTTTTCAGGTCAAAAAAGTCCCTTGGGTTGACATTGTCAATACCTTTTAGAATTTTTAATGCTTGAATTAGGTCACCGCGTAGTCTTCTTTCTTTTTGTAGCGAAGTGACCAGAACTGAACACAATATTCAAGATGAGGTCTTACTAATGCATTGTACAGTTTTAACATTACTTCCCTTGATTTAAATTCAACACTTTTCAGTCTGCAGAGCCCACGTCTGCCTCGGGCTGTGTTTCTGCCACCCCCTCCTCGGCAATACAGGGTCCGGTACCAGTGTCGCCACCAGAGGCGGGTGGTGCCCGAGGCAGTTGTTCTTGCGGGGGCCCCTCCTCTGCCCCCTTGGCGACCCTACTGCGGCCGGCTCCTCGTGGTAGGCTCAAGGCCGGCCTCTGGGGCCTCCTGCGCGTCCGGGAGGGCTTCCGCCCCAAGGGTGCCGTCTGACCCTCCGGGATCCGTCCCTCCCTCCAGACTATAGCAGGGAGTCTCTTCCATGGGCTCCGCTTCCTGTGCGGAGCCCTGGTCCACCTTGGAAGATGGATTCTTTCCCCTCTCCGCGGAAGGGGGAAGCCCCCCCGGAGAGTCCCACCTCGAGGCCGGTCTTCGTGCATTTGTATAACATGATGGAAGGCGTGCGCCTTCCTTTTGCCCCTGCTGCTGCCGGAGTCAGTCACCTGCCCAGTTACGGAGGTGGGGACTTCACCCCCGGGGATGAGATGTTTAGTTTTTGGGTGGCTTTGCCACCATGCCTCGCAGGGGGTTCTGGCGAGGGAGTATCCGTTTCAGGAACTCCCCCTGACCCATCACCAGATGGTGTGGCAGTGGGCTTCATCGTGGCCTCCCCGGTGGACTTGGCTGCCACCACCTTCTTCTTCTTCCTCTGGGTGGCGGTGGACCACTCGGCAGCCTTCTCCCCCGGCATGCTTTCTGGAGGCGCGAAGGGTCCGGCTGCCTCGGGGGCCTCCTCCCCCTTCCCCCTCTTTGATGTTATTGGGAGGGGGGCAGGTGTTACTTTGCCCCCCTCTGTGGGCCTCCACTTTGTCCCCCCTCCGCCAGCTAGATGGTCACCTGGCGGCAGAAGGACAGCACGTGGTGGAGGGCCTGATCTTTGCAGCCCAGGGGGATGGGGTGGATGCCCGTCTTTAAATCCCCCAGGGCCTGCAAGTGGGGCCTGAACAGGTCGTCCCTCAAAAAAGGTGGGACGTTTGACAGGATGACCCTTGTGCCTAGGCCCTATATCCCTGCCACCGTGAGACCCCTCTCAATCGCTGTGTTCTGATTTTAGGAAGAATACTTCTTTCCCATACATTTTGGAGGCTGCCACGATGGCCGATGGCCCCACCCCCTTGGCCATGGCCTTCACAAAGCCCTCTATCGAGAGGGTGTCTCGGAGGATACACCTGACCCTGTGCCTCCTTGTGATATTTTTGAAGTGGACTGCAGCCTCCCCTGCAGCCACCTTTGCCCACTGTTTTGGGGCCAGTGGAGCCTGTGCACTTATTTATTTATTTATTTATTTTTCCCTGTTTTATTTATTTATTTCAAAACAAACAAACAAACACAAACACACAGACACACCCTATAGTGCAGGGGCACACAAAAAAACAAAAAACACAAAAGGTTTTTTTTTTTTTAATTATTTGTTTATTTTATTCGCCCCTCCACCCCCCAAAGGGAATAAAACCAAATAAAATGAAACAAGCAAAATCAAATAAATGCAGTGTCACAAAGATGGCTGCAGTGGGTGACGTCAGACCAGAAACAGGAATAAACGACAGAGAGAGGTGAAATGGTTTCGCTCAGCATTTAATAAGTGGACAGCCAGAAAATAACCTGTTGTAACAAACACAAAAACACAGGACATGGCACATTTGCCAAAACAAGAGAGACAAACAAAACGGACTAACACTAGACAAAACACCGTGAGCTGATATTTTAACTTTACATTCTTATTTTATTATTTATTACCTCTGTCTCCAATTCCGTTCTACACTCACCGAACAACAGGCAACCCCAGGCGATGCGGAGCAACAGGCAACCCTGGGCGATGCCAGGCAGGCATCCTTGGGCGAAATGAGGCAGGGAGTCAGGACAAGCTGGGGTGCGGGCGTTGACCCTCTTCTCGGCCACTGCGGCCGGGCGGTTCTTCCCTGTGCTTCCCTCAGCCGCCTCTGCAAGGGCTGCTGAGGACCGCCAGCATCTAGTCCTGGTCCTTCTGGTGCAAGGAGAGGCAGCTCCTGCTCCTCTCCCCGATGGTGATAGAGGCAGAGGCAGCTCCAGCTCCTCTTGTGAATGTGAGGGAAGTGATACCAGCAGGCATTCATTCTCTGCTGGTAGGGGGAGTGATACCGCAGGCATTCATCCTCTGCTGGTGGAAAGGGACCCAGCAGGCATTCACCCTCTGCTGGTGGAGGTGGCAGAGGCAGAGGCAGCTCCTGCTGCTCTGCTCCTGGCGGCGGAGGTGGGAGCGGTGTGTAGTCTACCCTTATTACAGGGGACTGGTGCGGCTCTCCCTCACTTGCAAGGGACTGGTGCGGCTCTCCCTCACTTGCAAGGGACGGGTGCGGCTCTCCCTCACTTGCAGGGTAAGGTGATGGAGGCAGAGGAAGAACCTGCTTCTCTCCCCCTACCGTCACCACCTAGAGAAGTGATACCAGCAGGCACTCACCCTCTGCTGGTGGAGATGGGAACAGCTCCCTCTCAGGCTTTGGATCCCCAAGGTCCCCCCGTCTGGGTGCTGTACTCTCGCGGTCCTCCCGCCTGGGAGCTGGAGACCCTGCTACCTGGGCTGCTGTTCTGTTTATAGCTGCCTCCAGGTAGCAGAGGACCAACTACTCACCTTCCTCCAGGGAGTTTGTGGTGTGTTCCCTCTCATATGCCTCCCACTGCTCCCTGTCCATCAGACACAGGACCCAGATGGCTATGAGCATGGACTGGGCCTCCAGCCCATCATTGTCCTGGATCCAGTCCCTCAGCCCGACGACGTCTTCGGACATCTTTTTTTTTTTTTCGTCTTTTCCTTTAAACAAGAAATTGCGGTTCCTGCTCTGGTCTGCGTCTAGGAGGAGCTGGTAATCCCACGATGACACCACGTGTCACAAAGACGGCTGCAGTGGGTGACGTCAGACCAGAAACAGGAAATAAACAACAGAGAGAGGTGGAGTTTGGTGGAGCTGAGCAAATGGTTTCGCTCATCATTTAATAAATGAACAGACAGCCAGAAAATAAACGGTTATAACAAACACAAAAACACAGGACAAGGCACATTCGCCAAAACAAGAGAGACAAACAAAACGGACTAACACTAGACAAAACACGGTGAGCAGATATTTTAACTTTACGTTATTATTTTATTATTTATTACCTCCGTCTCCAATCCCGTTCTCCACTCACCGAACACCCAACCCCGAGTGGGTGAAAACATGCAGCTTTTGCAGCTGTACCGTGACTCGATTGCTAATCAATCATTCAGTTGGACTCGCGGTACAACTGCACGTGAATTAATAAAGGGCAATTCCCCATGCTCACATATTATTATGTTTTACTTGCACGTGAAGTGCTGTGCAATCCTCGTGCCTAAATACAAATATACATTTTAAAAACTCGTGTTACATAGACCCGTTTATATCCCGTGCATCAATGACTATACACCAACATGAACACAAAACACAAAATACATACAGGGGTGGTCACTTTGCCGCAGCTGCTCAGGAAGAATCAAACTGTGCGTGTGTGACAGGCTGGCGAGTGGATAGAGGCCCAGTGACAGACTGCAGTTCAAGAAAATAATACTTTTATTATAAATAAACACAAAATAAAAGAGCACAAGGGCGAAAACAAAGATATTTACACAAATAACAAAACATAAAAGCAAAACTACAAAAATAAAGGTTTCCAGGCGGGCGATGCCTTCACTGGATTAGAAAATTCAAAAAACCACAAAACCAAAAACAGCGAGCACAACCATCTGCTTGCTTCATCAGCTCCCTCCTCTCCCTGATGGGAAGCTGAGACCTCCTTTTATGTCAGGTGGCTGGGTGCTGATTGATCGTTAATGACTCCAATCAACCCCAGCCACCTGAACACATTAAACCCAGGCAGGTAGGAGAATTTAACCCCATCCCTGCCAATCTATATAGGGCAGAGTTCTGCTCTGCCACACACCTCCCCCCAAGAATCCCATTATGTCCCTTGGGTGGGCTGTTTCGGTGGGCGGGGTTGATGTCGAAGCCCCCAAGCCTTCTTTGGTTGAGGGGGCCCTGGATTTCCAAGGAAGTAAGGAGATGCTGTCATGGGACCTGGACCCTCCAGCAGATGCAGCGTTAGCGGGCAGGCAGCACCCCTGGATAGTGTGGGCGTGGCCTCCTACGGTGTGAGTCCCCCTAGCAGTGTCAGACCCTCTGGTGGCGTCGGACCCTTTAATGGCGCTGGACCTTCCGGGGACGGTGGCCCGGCTCCCTCCGGTAGCGCTGGACCTTCCGGGGACGGCGGCCCGGCTCCCTCCGGTGGCGGAGGCGGGGACAGCGGCCCGGCTCCCTCCGGTGGCGGAGGCGGGGACGGCGGCCCGGCTCCCTCCGGTGGCGGAGGCGGGGACGGCGGCCTGGCTCCCTCTGGAACAGCAGGTGGGACCGGCAGACCCTCGGGAACAGCAGACGAGGACTGTGGTGACCTGGTAGTAGTCGTCCACATCGGTACAAACAACATTGGAAGAGACAGACCAAAATCCCTGCAAAACAAATTCAGAGAGCTAGGAAGGAAATTAAAAGAGAAAACCAAAACTGTGGTATTTTCTGGTATACTACCGGCACCTTGCAAAGGACCATATGGACAGCTGGAAATAATTAACCAAAATGCATGGTTGAAGACGTGTTGCACATGGAAGGCTTCACCTATCTTGATCATCGGACCACATTCTACAACGAGGACTATCTGTATAGACGGGATGGACTGCATTTAAATAACAAGGGAACCAGTCTACTTCGGAGAAAAGATCTTCGAGCAGGTTCAGAAGCATTTAAACTAGAAAGGAAGGGGGGAGAATCAACAAAAAAACAGAAGGGAGACCGCATCAAAACAAGAACAACAACTCAGGTAAGACAACCATTAAATGTATTTATCTAAATGCTAGAAGTATCAGAAACAAAATTCTAGAACTTGAAGCTACTGCACTAACAGGTAACTATGATGTGATAGGTGTTACAGAAACTTCGATGTCAGAATGATGGGGATGAATATAATATTTGTGGGTATACACTGTATAGGAAAGACAGGCAGGACAGAAGAGGAGGAGGGGTAGCGCTATACATAAGAAACAGTCTTGAAGCCCAGGTGTTAAACCTGGACAAAGAAAATAAAACCGAATCAATATGGGTCAGAATAACGGACAAAAATTCAAAGGGCATAATAATAGGAGCATGCTATAGACCGCCAGATTCAGACGGTGAGCAAAATAATCTGTTACACAACGACATTATAAATGCGTGTAGCAAAGGAGAAGCCATACTAATGGGGGATTTCAACTTCCCCCAAATAAAATGGGAAAACCCGGTGGGTAGCGTGAAGGATGAAATAAAAATGGCGGAAATGACAAATGACTGCTTCCTAACACAATTTGTCAAGGCACCGACTAGAGGGGAGGCATGTCTTGATTTAGTCTTTTCAAATAACGAAGATAGAATAACTAAAACAGAGGTCAGAGAACCACTGGCAAACTCAGACCACAACATGGTCTCATTTGAAGTGTTTTTTAAATCCCCAAAAGTAATGACTAAAGCTAAGGTTTACAATTTTAGAAAAGCAAACTATGAAGGTATGAAACAGAGACTAACAGAAGTAGATTGGAGTAAATTAGAGAAAACACCCACAGAAGAAGGATGGTTGTTCTTCAAAAATGTAGTACTAGAGGCGCAAAACAATTACATCCCTAAAGTAGACAAATCTAAATGTAAAACTAAATTGCCAAAATGGTTTAATAGATCAATTAAAAAAAATATTCAGTGAAAAAAGGCACTTTACAGAGCATTAAAAAAGGACCAAAAAGAAAGTACGCAGAAAGAGTACACAGAACTGCAAACGCAAGTCAAAAAGGAAGTTAGAAAGGCCAAGAGAGAAATAGAAATGAACATTGCTAAGGGAGCTAAAACCAATTCCAAAATGTTTTTCCAATACTACAACAGCAAGCGAACATTCAAAGAGGAGATTAAATGTTTAAGAGATACAAATGGCAAAATCGTAGATGAAGAAAAAAAAATAGCAAATATATTAAATGATTACTTTTCACAAGTTTTTACAAAGGAAGATACTGACAACATGCCCCACATGTCATCCAGTTCCTATCCAGTTTTAAATAACTTTAGCATAACTGAGGCAGAAGTGTTAAAGGGACTAGGAGCTCTTAAAATAAACAAATCCCCTGGGCCGGATGAGATCCTCCCAGTAGTACTCAAAGAAATGAAAGAAGTAATTTACAAACCGCTAACCAAGATCATGCAGCAGTCTCTTGACACAGGGGTGGTACCGACAGACTGGAAAATTGCAAACATAATACCGATCCACAAAAAGGGAAACAAAACTGAACCAGGTAACTACAGACCAGTAAGCCTGACTTCTATTATATGCAAACTTATGGAAACTATAATAAGATCCAAAATGGAAAATTACCTATATGGTAACAGGGTCCTGGGAGACAGTCAACATGGTTTTAGGAAAGGGAGATCGTGTCTAACTAACTTGCTTGATTTTTTTGAGGATGCAACATTGATAATGGATAATTGCAAAGCATATGACATGGTTTATTTAGATTTCCAGAAAGCTTTTGACAAAGTCCCGCACAAAAGATTAATTCTCAAACTGAAAGCAGTTGGGATTCAAGGAAACACATGTACATGGATTAGGGAGTGGTTAACATGTAGAAAACAGAAAGTACTGATTAGAGGAAAAACCTCAGAATGGAGTGTGGTAACCAGTGGTGTACCACAGGGATCAGTATTAGGTCCTCTGCTATTCCTAATCTACATTAATGATTTAGATTCTGGTATAGTAAGCAAACTTGTTAAATTTGCAGACGACACAAAAGTAGGAGGAGTGGCAAACACTGTTGCAGCAGCAAAGGTCATTCAAAATGATCTAGACAAGATTCAGAACTGGGCAGACACATGGCAAATGACATTTAATAGAGAAAAGTGTAAGGTACTGCACGCAGGAAATACAAATGTACATTATAAATATCATATGGGAGATACTGAAATTGGAGAAGGAATCTATGAAAAAGACCTAGGAGTTTTTGTTGACTCAGAAATGTCTTCATCTAGACAATGTGGGGAAGCTATAAAAAAGGCTAACAAGATGCTCGAATACATTGTGAAAAGTGTTGAATTTAAATCAAGGGAAGTAATGTTAAAACCGTACAATGCACTAGTAAGACCTCATCTTGAATATTGTGTGCAGTTCTGGTCACCTTGCTATAAAAAAAGATATTGCTGCTCTAGAAAGAGTGCAAAGAAGAGCGACCAGAATTATTCCAGGCTTAAAAGGCATGTATATGCAGACAGGCTAAAAGAATTGAATCTGTTCAGTCTTGAACAAAGAAGACTAAGTGGCGACCTAATTCAAGCATTCAAAATTCTAAAAGGTATTGACAGTGTCGACCCAAGGGACTTTTTCAGCCTGAAAAAAGAAACAAGGACCAGGGGTCACAAATGGAGTTTAGACAAAGGGGCATTCAGAACAGAAAATAGGGGGCACTTTTTTACAGAGAGAATTGTGAGGGTCTGGAATCAACTCCCCAGTAATGTTGTTGAAGCTGACACCCTGGGATACTTCAAGAAGCTGCTTGATGAGATTTTGGGATCAATAAGCTACTAACAACCAAACGAGCAAGATGGGCCGAATGGCCTCCTCTCATTTGTAAACTTTCTTATGTTCTTATGTTCAATCCGGTAGCGGCAGTTCCAGCTCCTCTGGCGGCAATGCTGCAGCCCCCCCACCACTGGCGGTGGGGGCTGTGGCCATTCTAGTGGCCTCTGAGGCAGGGCTGGTACCTGCCATAACGATCAGGTGCGCCTCTGCTGAGCTCCTCTCAGCATCACATGTAGAGGCTACTGTAGAGAATCAGCCTTCTCCCCTTCTGGCTCCTTGGTCCATGGCTCCTCCCCTCTGGGCTCTGGGAGCAGCAGGTCCTCCCTCTCTGGCTCTGGGGACAACGGGTCCTCCCTCTCTGGCTCTCGGGACAGAGGCTCCTCTCTCTCTGGCACTCGGGATGGCGGCTCCTCACTCTCTGGCTCTCGGGACAGCGGCTCCTCCCTCTCTGGCTCTCGGGACAGCGGCTCCTCCCTCTCTGGCGGCTCCTCCCTCTCTGGCTCTCGGGGGACGACAGCGGCTCCTCCCTCTCTGGCTCTCGGGACAGTGGCTCCTCCCTCTCTGGCTCTCGGGACAGTGGCTCCTCCCTCTCTGGCTCTCAGGACGGCGGCTCCTCCCTCTCTGGCTCTAGGGACGGCTGCTCCTCCCCCTCACACTGCGTGGGGCAGATAGCCACCGTGTGTCCATACGCCCCACAGCCGGGGCACAACTCTGCCGCGAGGCTCTTCAAAAAAACCTCCTAGCTGTCATCCCCGACCTCCTTCTGCTGTTGTGGTTTCTGTTGCCACTTTCTGCTCTTCTTTTCCATTTTTAAATGTTTTTTTTAATTTAATTTATCTTAAAAAAAAAATTGTCCCAAAAATTAAAAAAAAAAAAGAAAAACCCTGCAACCCTGCTCTGAGCCTCCTGGAGGCACTATATCTCACTCCTGACATCAAGTGTGACAAGCTGGCGAGTGGATAGAGGCCCAGTGACAGACTGCAGTTCAAAAAAATAATACTTTTATTATAAATAAACACAAAATATAAGAGCACAAGGGCAAAAACAAAGATATTTAAACACAAATAACAAAACATAAAAGCAAAACTACAAAAATAAAGGTTTCCAGGCTGGGCGATGCCTTCACTGGATTAGAAAATTCAAAAAATCACAAAACCAAAAACAGCAAGCACAACCATCTGCTTGCTTCCTCAGCTCCCTCCTCTCCCTAATGAGAAGCTGAGGCCTCCTTTTATGTCAGGTGGCTGTGTGCTGATTGATCGTTAATTACTCCAATCAATCCCAGCCACCTGAACACAATAAACCCAGGCAGGTAGCGGAATTTAACCCCATCCCTGCCAATCTATATAGGGTCTGCCACAGCGTGCTAGAGTGGAGATGTGCTGCGAGTAGGAGAGGCAGGGGTCCAGGGTTACTCCGAGGTTCTTGGTTGAGGAGGAGGGAGAGAATGTGATAGATTCTAGAGGAATGGAGAGAGAGAGAGAGAGATCAGAGGAGGGGGAAGATGAGGAGGGGGAAGAAAAGGAGGCATCCAGGAGATAGTAGACAGACTAGTAGAGATATGGGAGGGGGTGGGGGGGTGGAGATCTGAGCATCATCAGCATAGAAATGGTATGAGGAACCATACGATGCAATGAAAGCACATTGCAGTGCTAATTTAGTGTGGAAAACTTTTATAATTACAGCATAAGAAACATAAAAGTCCTCACTGCAGTTAATGTAATTTCATGAAAAGTCTCCTTCAATATTAAGGTCACTCCTGGATTCAGTATTAAGACCATCACATGCCCCATTGACTTTCATCATATTTTAGCTAGAACATTTAAATATGGTTATAATAAGCCCAGGGCCTTGGACACAAGAGTGCTGTACTGTGGAAAGCCACTCTCCACCTCTGTGATGAAGATTGGCACAGCTTTTCTGCAAAAAATGTAATTAATATAAATTAAGCAAACAGTATGTACATTTGTTTACAAATAGATATCAATTTCAACTGTAAAAATGTCTCAAGCTTTTTGCCAACATTTGAATTATAAGACTACTATTCTATATTTACAAACAGAATGATGGCACAGCAATAGGCTCAAAATGAGGTATGTATTTTGCAAGCATGTACAGTGCCGAGAAAAAGTTTGTGAACCACAATGACAATTATCCACAGTTTTACCATGATAGCCTTCTTTAATCAAAACCAGTATTTTCTTAAATATCGAATAGGGTTTATATTAACCAATTTCATGTTATTTGAAACAAAATGATGTATGAATTAGACAAACAATGAGTAATTAAGATTTAGGGTATGTGAAAAAGTAAGTAAACCCCTGGTTTTATCTGCTCAATTAAGGGGATAATTAGAATCAGGTGTTTAAATAATTAGGTAGATCTTCAGGGATGAGTTTGGGAGGCCCCACTCTATATAAAGATCAGAAACTTTGTGAGTTTGGTCTTCACCATACAAGTGTGTGGAAACACATCAAATCACAATCAAAAGAAATCTCTGAGGACCTCAGAAAAACAGTTATTGAAGCTCATCAGTCTAGAAAGGGTTACAAAACCATTTCTAAGGATTTGGGGCTACACTAATTCATTGTCAGACACATAGTCTACAAATGGAGAACGTTCAAGACCACAGTCACTCTACCCAGAAGTGGTCGTCCTACCAAAATCCTCCAAGAACAAACCGTAAAATCATCAAGGAAGTCACAAAGAACCTCAGAGTAACATCCAAGGATCTGCAGGCCTCTCTCGTCTTTGCTAATGTGAGTGTTCATGACTCAACTATCAGAAAAGGACTGAACAAGAACTGAACTGCTCTCTAAAAAGAACATTGCTGCCCATCTGAAGTTCGCCAAAGAGCACATAGATGATCCACAAGAATTCTGGAACAATGTTCTCTTAATGAGAAATGTTATGTTTGGCGAAAACCAAACACAGCGTTCGAACAGAAGAACCTTTGGGGCTGCTTTGCTGCCTCAGGACCTGGACGGCTTGCCATCATTGACAAAACTATGAATTCTGCATTGTAGCAGAAGATTCTAGAGGAGAATGTCAGCGCTTCCGTCCGTGAGCTGAAGCTGAAACGAAAGTGGGTCAAGCAGCAAGACAATGATCCTGTGTCATGTTTTTGTGTCATTTGTTTAATCAGGTTATTTTTGTCTATTATTAGGATTTAAATTAATAACATTTTAGGTTTGAAATACGTGAAATGTGTGAAAATTCTACGGGGTTCACAAACTTTTTCTCGGCACTGTATATGGGCAAATGGGAGGAAATGTTACTGAGTAAACTAGACTAGAAACCATTAGAATACATCAGATATGTAGATGACTGTAGCAGGGCGGTACGAAAGCCCTCCTGTTTGAATGTATTTTTTAGAACAGGGTCTCACCCTCCACCTGTGTTATTTTGTATTGATGTATTGATTTATTTATTGTATTTGTTATTATTTGTGACCTTGAAAACTGTGGTTATTGTTTTTGTATTTATTTAGTATAATAATTGTATATGACGGTGTGTTGTTTATTTGTGTATATTTTGAATATAAATGATGGCAAAGCGCCATGTGTTTTGTTTTGTTGAGGTTAGTAAACTCGTCCTCTGCCAGGAATGATTAAAAACCATGTACAGAAGGTGGCCATCTCTCGAATTAATTGATTAATTTGTTGCTAAATCGAGAGATGGTCACCTGTATAAAAAGCCTGCAGCTCTCCATGTTCGTGGTGGGTGTTCAGAAGTGGAGAACGGGAGGGAGGAGAGAGAAAACTAAAACTAAAAGCAAAACTGAAACTTAAAGGATCCATAAAGGCTACTGCCCAGCCGGACCTTAAGTGTTATTATTGTGTTTGTGATTTGTTTTTGTTCATCTTATTGTTTTGCTCTGTGATGTTGTTTTTGTTCAAATATTTTATTTATTTTTGTTGAAATAAAACGGTGCACCACACATCTTTGAATCCGTGTTTTCAGTTCCCGCTTCTGGCCTGATGTCACCGCTCAGCCATAGCCTGCCACACGTGGTGTTAGAGCGGGATCAACTTACAGCCTCCGACTCAGGCCAGAGAGAAGTTGCTGCAGTATTTTTTATTTTTTTTTAATTAACTGTTTGGAGCAAGGAGGATGGGAAAGAAGCAGTGGCAGAAGCAGCACCAGAGAGGGGCTGGTCGCAAGCCCCACTGCATCTCTGATAAGGTGGACATCTGCATGACCTGCTTGAGTGGGGAGGAGTGGTGTTTTAAAGTTGGCGAGGTCGGGCATGTGTCTTCCGACTACTACTACCCTCCACCTCAGGAAGAGGAAGTGGAACCAGAGCCACAGCCACAAGAGGAGGTTAGCTGGGAAGCCCTCCTCCAGAGCATGGGTGTGTGATATTGTTGCTGCATCTGTGGGGCGTGGGGGCATTTCCCAGTCAACTACCCCCTCTCATCAGAGGAACGCCTGCTGTGACCACCCCCACTGCAGCCAGAAGGGGAGGAGCCACTGCCACCTTTGCCATCAAGAGGAGAGGAGCAGGAGCTGCCTCTGGCTCCACCACCATCAGGAGGAGAGGAGCAGGAGCTACCTCTGCATCCACCACCATCACTGGGGGAAGTGGGGCTCCTGCTCTCACCTTCATGGCCAGGGCTCCCCTCCCATCATCGCCATTGCCCGGGGATGCCAAATCCGCTTCTCCTGGGGGCGCTGCCAATCCTGCATTGCAGCAGGAAGTACTGTGGCCGGAGCCCCGCAAAGGGGAGCTGCCGGCCATGAAGAAGGGGAGGAGGTCAGGAGACCAGCTCCCCCTGCAGCATTTTCGCTGCCGAGAATAGTGGCCTGGGCCCCAGAAGAGGGAGCTGCCGGACACAAAGAAGGGCTGAAGGTGAGGAGACTGAGGAGGGCTGAAGGTGAGGTCAAAATCTGCAGTTGAATTCTTAGACACCTTGGTTAAACTTGATCAAGAATCTTTTAAAACAGATCTTTACTCAAAACCCATTGATATGCATCAGTACCTACATGTCATCTGCACATCCTATCCATACTAAAAGAGCAATTCCTAAAGGACTGGGTATGAGGGTAAAAAGAATCTGTTCTGATGAATATGACTATAAAAAACAGAGAAAGAAAGTAAAAATAAATCTTAGGAAAAGAGGATATAAAAAATGATTGACAATAACAGGAATGAACTAATTGATAATAAGAAATGGGAAGACAGGGTTAAGAGAGTACCATTAAAAATGTCATAGTCTAAATTATTACCCAACATTTCAAAAAGTGTTTGGAAGCATTTACGTATACTTCATATTTTTGAAAAAAAAAAAAAAAAAAAAAAAAAAAAGATATTGCCGAAAGAACTGATTTTAACTTTTAGAAGGGATTCAAATTTGGCTGACATTTAGTACTCAGTAAACACAAAGGGGTGACAGATACATTAAGAGACATTGAAATCTGTACAAGCACATGTACAGAAATGTATTGGTAAAGATAAAAATGAAATTGCAAATAAAGAACATAAACATTCAGTCAATAAAATGTAAAACACTAAAATGTGTAGAATATATAAATATTCAAATATAAAAGAATTAGAACCACCTATCAAAAGGATTTAAAAAAGTAAATGAACCAAAAGTTCTGCACTTTACAAGGGGCAGGCACGCCATGGATGACCTAAAGTTCGTGATTTTAGAAAAAATAAAGTGCGATAATGTACAGTATCGAAGAATAAAAGAAAATACATTGAGTAGATACCACGATGCCTGAAGGTTTAAATCGAAAGGAACAGCAGATCGTTACATTACAAAGACATTAGATTTAAAGAGAAATAAATGTGTGGTTATCATGGCATCAAAAGCCTTTAAGTACCTCCGCTGTTTGTTTTCAAACGCTTTCCCTTGACAAAGGCATGTTAAACCAACCGGAACGTTTGGAAGTTGGCTCTTTGAGCAAAATGAATTAGTTAAGTAAGAAATCTTTGTAAATAATACCATTATTTTCATTAGATATTTATTATAATAACTAATAAATCTCAGCAATACGTGTTTCGTTCTATATTATTATTCACAGTACCTACCATGCCCTTGTCAGCCCGTTAGTTTTTTTGTGTACATACAGCACACAATGACCTCCCCTTTTCCGGGCCCCTTACTCACTGAAACAAATACTACATTTAACTGAATAGGATCCTAGTTTGTGTTTTTAGCCTGCATGTTATTGAAGACACAACGCACTGAATGTAATGCTTTGATATATCTGCCAACAAGCTTACTGGCTTGTCGTTCCTGTATCATTTTGCGGACAATAAGACAAAAGACTACAGGACTTGCAGTTCCGTGGGGAACTTCAGAGTGACCAGACATGCGCAGTACGGGGACAGTAGAGGAATGTAACACTGTGCGCCTGCGCACTCAGCTTTTCGGACGGGAAGCGGTTAGTGACCAGCGCTGCATAGCTGCCGCTGAATTTAAAGAGACATACATAATTTTCATTAACTAATTTTAGCGCTCAAACGCACACCCGCGCCTTCATTGTCTTAAAGTTTTATAACGGGAGTTATGTATATAGAGACATTTATTAAATATAGCTTTTTAAGTTAAGTGTCGTGGCTGATCCGAGTCCAAGATTTCGTATGATTTAGGGACAATGGCGAAAATTCAAGCTAATCTACAGCAAATAAGCCAACTCCAGGAGCAGGCCTACGTGGTACAAAAACAAGTGCAACAGCAACACTTCCAAAAACTGAAGGTAAGAAAGAGCAGCGTTTCATGTTTAAGACTATCACTGTCGTATATATAGCATGCCGAGTAATGCCCATGAAGCGCAACGACACCCACTCGAATTGTGTAGTACGACTACTAGTACAATAATTACGACAGTTTGATTTGTAGACAAAGAATATGCTGTTCACAAAACTAGTCAGGTTGTGTGTAGTTTTTGTAATGTAATTCTATTCACACAAGTACAGTAATAACGTGCTACAAAATATGGAGTGAAGTTACTGCGCGGTTCTACAGCAGACTGTATCGTGTGTGTTTCACTTCCTCGGAGTCTGCACAAAGGCTGATGTCTCTGTATTTCTTGCGCAGTGAATAGTGTACACAGACAGTACAGTAACATACTGTTTTCTTTTAATTACATCGTTTGTTTACAAGCTATATTAAATGTCATTCTTGTTTAAGTAGTATCAGAGTATTATTTTATTTATTGCTATTCTATTGGAGATTGTTCTTTACCAAAAATTAAAAAAAATGTATCAGTTTCTCTTCGGTCGAAAACGAGTGCCCGCTTGTGACTGCAGAACATTAACATTGTGTACCCGTCAGAAAAAAAAAGTTCAGAGTTGTAACGAGCTTATATTACAGACTAGTCGTACTACAGTACTCGTAGTGGAGCCGCGACTGTCTTATCTCAGGGACTACGAAAAACTGTGACCTGAATACAGATTGTAATATTTTGAGCTATTTATAGGACCAGGCTTCATAACCGCTAAAGAAATGTCTTGTTAACATGGACGTAGGCGATGGTCACAGTACACCTTCTCTTAACACTTAAACATACAGACTTTGCAACAATAATAAACATATGGACGCATCATAGATGTTTTGAACACTTAATTCGAGTATGTTGAATTGTTATGTTTTGGTTTACGTTTACATACTAATGTTGCTGTTATTACGGTATGTGATCAATAACTGGCTTTATGAGGGTATCGACAAAGCTATTTAAAAAGGACATTATGTTTGCCTTCCACAACATGCTAGATGAACATTTTTAAAATAACTAGATTCTATTCTTTCAGTAAGATCCCCATATAGTGAGGGCCAGTTTATTTCATATTAAGTATTTCTTTTTCATATACAGATATAATTAAGGAGACCATATAGCTCCATGTTCAGCGGGACAGTTCAGGCTTTTCAAAGAATGCATTGGGTTGTGAGTTGAAAAGCCTGAACTGCCCCAAACTGTTCTGCTGAAAACAGCGCCATATGGGCACCGTAAGCATAATTAAATGCTGTATACATACAGTCTTATATATAATACATACTGCAGTGATTCATAAAACAATGATGAAGGGCTCTTAAAATGGGTTTTCTTATTGGTTCCAGATATTCCCAATAAGATTAAACGTGACTAACAGTCTAAGTGTGCCTACTGTCCCAGCCACTGTTGCCAAAATGAGTCTGCTTGGAATTCAGCATTGAAAGAGCGTTGTACTTTCCCTCTTGTCTTATATACTGTCTTTCAGCGACTGCTATAAAGTAGTCACATCACATGTAGTGTTCTAATACAGCTGTGGCTGGTTTCACCAGACTAGCACTCGTCCTCATAACCCTATACGGAAAGTAAGATTAACTCCACTCTGGGTTTGTGAAACTGGCCGGTTGAGTTTTAAACATTCAGTATAAACAGACTTGCTCCTTTTCAATGGTAAACAAATAACATGCTTCAATTAATCCAGAGGCACATTTAAATACCGCAGCTCTTTAAATTACAAGCACATCTGTCAAACTTCAGTTTCAAGTTCAGGACTTTTGATTGATAAAGTAAAACACTCAACCAATATCTTGCTGCTTTATTTACCTTTCCGTTCAATGTAGAATAGAGTGGCATTTTTATATTGCAAAGGCAAATGTCATGCTGCCGTATTCTAAAATATTAAACAAAGGTTTAAATGTTAAAAAAATAGCTGGAAAACAAAATTTGAGCCATGTTACAGTAAAAGAAATCTCCTGGGGTAAAATGGATCCTGTTAAAGGAAGGGGAGGCACGAATACAAGCATAGTCATTTCACCACAAGCAGTTCTTAGTAGAATATTCAATGTTTATCTCAGCACTGCAATTTTATGGTAAATTTTGTTTAAGTAACAATAAACGTAACTGTCATAATCTTGCGTTGTTAGACAGCAGTTTGTGAACGGTCAATAAAATTGAATCTCTGATATTTAATATTTTTATGAACTAGGTTTGTTTTTTAATACACACACAATATATTAATAACTCACCTTTGTTTTAACAACTACCAATAGAAATGGGTTAAATAGGCAATAAAAAAGGATTTCGGGGGGAAAAGCATTTCATTTTGAAAATCAGTAGCTGTACATTTTAGATTCCACAAAGACAGTGTATCTTTCAGATTTTCAGAAATTAGTCACAATTTCTGTATGCACGTAACTCTTACTATAGGTGCAGTCAGCAGCCAATTTTCTCATTTTGGACTGATTACAGAAAAAATAATATGTAGTCTCTTCACAAAAGCTTGTCAATTCAACTGCTGAAAACATGCATGTGCATATTGTACTACATCGTGTAATGTAATTCATGTTATGCCACTCATGTGGCTGCATTGCTGTGAGTTATTTGTATGTCATCTCATGTTATACCACTCTATCGTGTGGCTGCATTGCCATGAACTATTTGTTTGTAATCTCACGGAAAGTTAGTGACAGGATCTTCTTTTTCAGATACATTCTATTGCTCAGCAGACTGCGTGTCTGTTACTACCAACACTGTGTACAAAAAGCTGACATGCCCATAATACACATTTTAAGATGTAAACTTAAAAGTAAAAAGTGAACATAAATATTGTCATTTAGAGCATTTATTTGCAGAAAATGACAACTGGTCAAAATAACAAAAAAGATGCAGTGTCGTCAGACCTCGAATAATGCAAAGAAAATAAGTTCATATTCATTTTTAAACAACACAATACTAATGTTTTAACTTAGGAAGAGTTCAGAAATCAATATTTGGTGGAATAACCCTGATTTTCAAGCACAGCTTTCATGCATCTAGGCATGCTCTCCACCAGTCTTTCACATTGATGTTGGGTGACTTTATGCCACTCCTGGCGCAAAAATTCAAGCAGCTCGGCTTTGTTTGATCGCTTGTGACCGTCCATCTTCCTCCTGTTGGGCAAAGCTGAAAATTTGACTCATCTGGGGGTGCTTCAGCAAAGCTGGAATCGGGCAGATTTGGCTTTGGAAGGGCGCATGAATCAAGCCAGTACAAGGTTGTCCTGGAAGAAAACTTGCTTCCTTCTGCTCTGACAATGTTCCCCAACTCTGAGGATTGTTTTTTCCAGCAGGGCAATGCTCCATGCCACACAGCCAGGTCAATCAAGGC
Organism: Polyodon spathula; assembly: GCF_017654505.1. Taxonomy (NCBI): domain Eukaryota; kingdom Metazoa; phylum Chordata; class Actinopteri; order Acipenseriformes; family Polyodontidae; genus Polyodon; species Polyodon spathula. The sequence continues at coordinate 2,202,096 of NC_054559.1, read as the reverse complement.
GTGGATGGAGGACCACCAGATCAAGACCCTGTCATGGCCAGCCCAATCTCCAAACCTGAACCTCATTGAAAACCTCTTGAATGTGATCAAGAGGAAGATGGATGGTCACAAGCCATCAAACAAAGCCGAGCTGCATGATTTTTTGCGCCAGGAGTGGCATAAAGTCACCCAACATCAATGTGAAAGACTGGTGGAGAGCATGCCAAGACGCATGAAAGCTGTGCTTGAAAATCAGGGTTATTCCACCAAATATTGATTTCTGAACTCTTCCTAAGTTAAAACATTAGTATTGTGTTGTTTAAAAATGAATATGAACTTATTTTCTTTGCATTATTCGAGGTCTGACAACACCATCTTTTTTGTTATTTTGACCAGTTGTTATTTTCTGCAAATAAATGCTCTAAATGACAATATTTTTATTTGGAATTTGGGAGAAATGTTGTCAGTAGTTTATAGAATAAAACAAAAATGTTCATTTTACCCAAACACATACCTATAAATAGTAAAACCAGAGAAACTGATAATTTTGCAGTGGTCTCAATTTTTTCCAGAGCTGTATAATATATATATATATATATATATATATATATATATATATATATATATATATATATATATATATATATATAGTTAACTTGCTTCTCACCACCACACAGGCTCACACGGGTTATTTTCCCTTCAAAGTAGACCCAGGACACAGAAATTGAATTTTTGTTAGCGCTGACGCGCACTTTTTAACAAACAAACACCTAGCTCCTTCCTGGAGCACTAACTATACAGTCAGGATTCCCCTAACTAATACCCCGGACATCTAAGCTGTTTACCGGTACCTGAAACACAATAACCACCCAGTTGAACACGGTACCTAACTCTGGTTGCTCGGAACCAGAGCACACTTTCTGTTCTTTTCTCTCACCAGCACTGAACAAACTGGCTGCCTTCCTCAAATACCCTGCACGTGGCTCTAATTTACAATTACCACCAGGTGCAGGGGATTACTAAACAATAAAACAATTAAACAATTAGACCAATAACACCCCAATGTGCATTCTCACATTTTTTTTAGCAGTGAAGGATTTTAACCCCCTCCTCTCTCTCTCTCTCTCTCTCTCTCTCTCTCTCTCTCTCTCTCTCTCTCTCTCTCTCTCTCTCTCTCTCTCTCTCTCTATATATATATATATATATATATATATATATATATATATATATATATATATATATATATATATTGTGAAAAGTGTTGAATTCAAATCAGTGGAAGTAATGTTAAAACTTTACAATGTATTAGTAAGACATCATCTAGAATATTGTGAATCTGTTCAATCTTGATGAAGCATTCAAAATTCTAAAAGGCATCGACAATGTTGACCCTAGGGACTTTTTCGACCTGAAAAGAGAAACAAGGACCTGGGGACACAAATGGAGATTAAATCAAGGGGCATTCAGAACAGAAAATAGGAGGCACTTTTTTACACAGAGAATTGTGAGGGTCTTGAACCAACTCCCCTGTAGTGTTGTTGAAGTTGACACCCTGGGATCCTTGAAGAAGCTGCTTGATGAGACTTTTGGATCAATAAGCTGCTAACAACCAAACGAGCAAGATGGGCCGAATGGCCTCCTCTCGTTTGTAAACTTTCTTAATAAACCAGTCAGTGTTCCTCAAGACACTCTTGCGATGACAAGTCAGTTTTGATAAGATTGAATAAACCATTTGAATTTAAGTTTGATGATGAGTTTATCAGGTTACAAAACAGTACTGTGTCCGTTGTGAACAAATCGCCAGCGGTGCCAAGAAGATGTTCTTTTAAGCGAAATTCCTGTTCCTTTAGGCGGAGCATTTACAATGGGAAACTACTTAGGGGAAGTATTCTTTTAGGAGGTGTTCCTATCCGCGGAGACGACTGTACCAGTATGTAATGAAATTAAAAATGAAAAAATAGAGTAAATATGACCAATGTATTAGTTTAAATGTATTTACTTAGTAACTAGTAAGCCTATACAATCACTAGTAATTGAAAACACTGTTAAGGCTACCGGTGTGGTGTTATTTTGTGGTATGCGTTAAAAAGTGGTACACCGTTTACTGCGCAAATGATTTTAGATCAGAAAACAAGGAAACGCCCATCTGACGGGGGTACTAAGTTTTTATGTGACTTGAACTGCGAACAAAGTGCGTTATCTTAAACTTGTAAACGTATACCATTTTGTCTTGTTCGTAGTGATTTGTGCAGTAGTCAATCGCAGCATTGACAGCGTACCATTTTTTGGCGTTACACCGGTTAAGTTTTGATACGCTTACCAGATTCTGATGAGGTAAAACTTTCTGGCCCGACACCGGTAAATCTGCATCAGGTTCTGCTGCTCTGTACTGACAGAATATAAGAACATAAGAACATCAGAACATAAGAAAGTTTACAAACGAGAGGAGGCCATTCGGCCCATCTTGCTCGTTTGGTTGTTAGTAGCTTATTGATCCCAAAATCTCATCAAGCAGCTTCTTGAAGGATCCCAGGGTGTCAGCTTCAACAACATTACTGGGGAGTTGATTCCAGACCCTCACAATTCTCTTTGTAAAAAAGTGTCTCCTATTTTCTGTTCTGAATGCCCCTTTTTCTAAACTCCATTTGACTGTCTTCACTGCAGTGATGTCATTTGCCACATTACAATTAAAAAAATACTGCATTTAAAATAGTCCTTCGCAAACTAACTAACTATTGCAGCAGCACGTGTTTAAAACACACACACACACACACGCGTGCGCGCACACACACACACACACACACACACACACACACACACATGATGTTCTTATTGAGGGAATGTCTTGAACAAACTTGAGATATGGTGTTTCTGTCTTCGGTGTTCAGAGCTGGAAGGCTGACTAACTCGCCCAAGGGCTCGTGTCCGCACTTGACAGAAATACCGTTAGTCATAGTTTATCAGATGTCATGAAAGCTCCTAATGCAACTGAATGTGCACATACTACTAATATGATATACCTGGGGCTTCTGTTTTTCAGTTTTTATTAATTTCTTTTTTTGTGCTTATTTTTTAACTATTTGAGGTTTCTGTAAATCTTTTTTTTTATTTTTTTATATACTATATGAAATGATTGTTTTTGGTTACTTCACATGATTCTTGGGCGTTTTTATTCTCTGTCGCAATATGTATAGTAACTCAACATTACACTTCAGTTGTACCTTCTTTCCTTTGCTGTCTTCCACAACAAAATCGTTATGGTCACAGGCACATTCTTCTGTGGTTTTTGTGTGTAGGCATTTTATTACATTTGGCCACAATTTGCAGTTCTGTTTTAAACTCCATGAGTGTGTAAGTCAACATGGAACTGCAACATAGCTTTGTCTCGCGAGCAAGAACAATGCTCCATATTACATTGTGCTGTCGCTCTGATTGAAATGAGGGAGACGTTTTTTGGACATTTATTTTTTCTTCACGTGAACGCTCTCGTGTGAATGTTGAGAAATGGATTGCACAGTTTATTTATGATGTGTGATTAAAAATGTCAAGAGTCGGCAGTATGTTTCTTTAAAAAATATAACCCTGTGATACGAACAACACAGGAAACAGCAGGTACTGTGATGTGGCTCTAGAAAACACTGCTGGGTCTTCTGTAACACTTAAAATTGTTCATCTTGTTTTGTTATTTTTTTCCGCCTTTGCTTCAGCGATGGGCAATGTGATCATTGTGTTTGTCAGCTCGCAAGACATTTCAAGCAATGTTCGAGTACTGGAATGTTGCCATGGCTCTTCTGTTTCTGTATTGCTTTATAGTTCATGTATTTCTGTTATTCAGGTGGAAGATGCTTTGTCCTATCTGGACCAGGTTAAAATCAGATTTGGAAATGATCCTGGGATATACAATAAGTTTCTTGACATAATGAAAGAGTTCAAGTCACAGAGGTATGTATTAAGCAGTCTATTATCTTTGAAGTGTTCTCCTGTTATATTTAGTGATGAGTGGCCAAAAAACATACTTAAAACTTAGTGATTGTAGCTAACACATTAGCTAACACATTCATTCCATGCATCGTGCCTGTTGTGTAATTCCATCTAAATGCAATTTTGAAAGAAACAATATTTAGTACTACACTAGGTTAAATACATCTCTGATTGCAAGCCATGCTTTCAGATTTTGCTGCACGTCCTTGGTCACCTGGAGATTGAAATCGACCACTTTAATAATCAATCAGTCAGTCTTTATTTCTTATATAGTGTCTTTCATGATAAATCCCCTCAAAGTGCTTTATAGATAAAAATAATAATACACAAAACAATTTTGAGAAGTAGTGTAAGATAAGATGATAAAATACCCCTTTAATAGATTCAAGCATGTCATTAACCAACCAACTGCTCCCGTATTGACTGGTGAAATGACCCAGCAAGTACAAGTGTAATAGACTGAGAATAAGTCATGGAAACTGACACATTTCTTTAACCTAATGTAGTGCCAGATATTTTAGAATGGAATGCATGTTTATCAGTGCAGTGTTCATTTATGTATTTGAGGCCTATATAGCGAATGGAAGTGTAACAGTCTACCTCAGAAAGGACTTTCCACTCGGCTGTCGGTTTTATCAGAATATTAATATAGTTTTGTTATAAATTGCTAATAGACAAAAATATTTTATACCAATTTGTATGCAAGTGAACTAAAACCACGTTCTTAACTCGTGCATTATTATTCTTATTTAGATTAAATTTGTAATCTGATTTCTGTGCCAGCCATCACATCCTGGTGATTTTAAACTCTGAAGGTTAAGCACCCTTGTAGCTGCAATATAGCTCTCAGAAACATGTCTAATATACAAGTACAGTGGGCACACCAGAGTGTAACCATTAAACTGTCCCCCTGCATCACTCTGCCCCAGTGGATAAATGAAATACTACATTTGTATCTTTATATCCACTAGGGGCATAGTGCAGCAGGAGGACAGATTGACCCTTTGCAGTCCATTTATTCAGCACTTGTCAGGCACGTCAGGTCCAATTTATTTTCGCACATTGTTTATTTTGCATGCGCCGTTTAAAATATATATATTTTTTCAGAGTAAAACGGCTTAAAATGCATTGAATCGCTAAAGGACATTCAGTACTGTATCTACAGCAAAGCCCCAGGCCTGATTCGCTGTATTTTTACATACCTCTTTATAGATATGCATACTGATAAATCCTCTCCTGATCACTCGTTTTATCACCAAACTCCCGAATAATGCGATCCAAGTCATTATTTTATTACTGTAACATCTCAAAAAGCTCTGCAAATGTCTGTGATATTCTTTGAGCCCTGGATGCAGAAGCAGCTAAGGCTCTTTCCAGAGAAAAATCAACTAGCGACCTGTGCTTTACATCTGTTTGACATAAATTAGATGGAAAACAAGATTAATTATTAAGTACCCTGTTACAGTAAAATAAATCTCCCCAAGTAAGTGAAGCCTGGTGTTTTTATTTTTAATTTTTATGATGGATGTTAATTATTTCTTGTCTTTGCTGCAGTTTGATCCTTCTTGTTGAGCCAGGTCCCCATTGTGAGCTGGTTTTTGATAAATTAACTAAAGTAAAGATTTTTATCTTTTTTTTAATTTATTTTTGTATTTACTTTTGCTCAGGAACAATTCCCAGGAGAAAGATTGTTTCTAAACCCAACAGTGTCTCCATTGTTAAATAATTGTGGCCAATAAAATATCTTAATTCACGTGTTTGTTTGTTTAAGCATCGACACACCTGGTGTGATCAGCCGAGTTTCTCAGCTGTTCCACGGGCACACCGACCTTGTGCTGGGTTTCAATGCCTTCCTCCCTCCAGGATATAGGATTGAAATCCCCAAGAACGGAGTCGTCTCTCTGCATTCTCCTCTGTCAGCCCAGGTGGGTGGAAGACTTCTTGTGAAAACGAATATAAAGTGCTTGGATACTTGTACCCCTGGTATATCTAAAAGATTCCTTCAAGGAGAGATCACTGGGATGGAAATAAGGCTGCAATTGCACAGCAGTTTGATCCATTCCTTGAGCTTGTTACCTCAACATTGTGGCTATTCTGGCTGGTATTAAAACCTGGAATGGATGAAACTGCTATGCAATAGGTTTCTTATTTCCATCCCTGGATCAGAAAATTAAGTTTATTAATGGCTTTTTTAAATACACATTTACCATAATGTGCTTCTTACAGTGGAAATCGTGAGATCTTTGAAGTGATAGTAAAACGTATTCTTTAAGATTTACTGGAATTACTAAAGGTCCCCCCTGGTAAAGGCACAGCTGCGTGGTGTGCAGTGGGAGTCCCACAGTCAGGGGGGCGCAGGGGTCCTCGAGGGTCACCTCTGTAAAGGCACGGCTGCGTGGTGTGCAAGGGGAGTCACACAATCAGGGGGGCGCAGGGGTCCTCAAGGGTCTTCCCTGGTAAAGGCACGGCTAGGGTTCCCGAGTGGCGCATCCAGTAAAAACGCTCCTCGCGGATGCGCACTATAGCCTGGAGATCGCAAGTTCGAATCCAGGCTATGTCACTGCTGACCGTGACTGGGAGCTCTTAGGGTGTGGCGCCCAATTAGCCGAGTGCCGCCCGGGGGGAGGGAGGGCTAGGTCGGCCAGGGTGTCCTCAGATCACCGCGCACCGCATCCCCTGTGGGTCTTGCCGGGTGCTTGCGGGCTTGCCCGTTAGCTGCCCGGAGCTGTGTTGTCCTCGGACGCTGTAGCTCGGAGGTGGCGGCGTGGTGAATCTGCAGTGTGTAAAGATGTGGGCGGCTGATGGCACACGCTTCGGACGACAGCGTGTGTTCGTCCTTGACCCTCCCGAGTCAGCGCAGGGGTCGTAGCGGTGAGCTGCTCCCAAAAAAATAATTGGACATTACTAAATCGGGGAGAAAATAATAAAAATAATTACATTTTTATGACTAAAGAAAAAAAAAAAAAGGCACGGCCAAGTGGTGTGCAGGAAGAGTCCTAAAGTCAGGGGGGCGCAGGGGTCCTCAAGGGTCTGCCCTGGTAAAGGCACGGCCACATGGTGTGCAGGGGGTCATAGTCGAGGGAGTGCAGGGTCATGGCTGTGCATAGTCAGACGTCTTTGCTCGGGATCCAACAGAGAGCACTGGCTCTGGCGCTAGGTCTGTGAGCTATAACCACAGAGACTGTTTCACTTCACTGTGCTAGTGGACCCTACTGGCCAGATGAGCTCAAGCAGACATCTGCATGGCTGGCTTTTGTCCTTCAGGGGCCAGTAGCTTACATCCACTGTGGAGCCCCTGGGGTAAAACGACCCACTGACTCTCCAGACTGACTCACATTTCGTTCCAGGTGTCTCCTAGTCCTGTAAAGAATACTGCTGCTGCTGCCCCTGTTCTGTCTGCTGCAGCTTCCACCCTCAGCGAGACCACCTGGAGCCACAGCGAGGGCACCAACTCCATGTGCAACCCTACAGAATACCAGCGGAAGCCCACCTCCCCTCCTCTCTGCAAGGAGAAGGAGAGCCAGCCCCCACCCCCAACACTGCCTCTCCCCCAGCCCAGCGCCACGTCCCCCAGTCCTGACCCCAGCCCCATCGAGTTTGACAGCGCCATCAGCTACGTCAATAAAATCAAGAACCGCTTTCTCGACCACCCTGAAATATACAGGTCTTTTCTGGAGATACTCCACACCTACCAGGTACAAATGTTTGCATTTATTATCCCTTTTACTGTGTTCCCCTGACTGAAGTGTTCAGAACTGCCTGCAGTGTTCGCAGGAAGCACACTATGTTACCTGTACTGTATGCCATGTTGTCCATATTGCAGTATATTTTATTCACACATCATAGGTAAATCAATTTGGGAATGTGAAAGATCAGTGTTGGTTTTCTGTTCCCACAATACGTCATTCATTTCAATCAGAGAACCAGCAGGTGGGAGCGTGATCTGGATACACTGCAATCCCCAGAAAAAAAAGAAAAAAATATATATATATAAATAAATGTATATAGTGAGCAAGTCACTCGTTTTCGGGGATTGCAACTGGAGTTATTAGGCAGAAGACAGCAGTTGAAGTTCAACAGATGCACTGTACACTGAAACACAAACTCAATATGTAGGGATAGAAAGAAAATAAAATCCTAGCCCACTGCTCGGGCCCCAGTCTCACTGTTTCAATCCCTACTTTTAATTTCAGCCCCACTGAAATTAACACATGCAGTCCTTTTTAGAGCATATCTAGCTCTGGTCTTTCCAGGAGTCCTCCTCCTGCGATCCCCTCCACGGCCATTCTGTTAGCAGCTCCAGTGATAGTGTCTGTTCCCACTGTGTCACTGTTCAATCTGCTTCTTAATTCCACAGACGAGGAATAATGCCCCCTTCAGGTAAGTCCTGGGCCCCAGGGTAATATACTCCCAGTGTTTAATTATCCCAGTGATGAGTCCCAAGCCCGTGTTCCCCCTCAAGCCAAATCCGTTTAGCCACGGGTACTAATTGACAGCAATAGAAAATAAAATAAAAAGCCTCAAACTAAACGTGTTGCCTCTATTTTTAGCAAAGTCCACCGTCTTTCTCACTATATATGTATATGTGTGTATGTATGTATGTGTGTGTGTGTGTGTGTGTGTGTATATATATATATATATATATATATATATATATATATATATATATATATATATATATATATATATATATATGCACACACACACACACACATACAGTGCCTTGCAAAAGTATTCAGACCTCTGACCAATTCTCTCATATTACTGAATTACAAATGGTAGATTGAAATTTCGTTCTGTTCGATATTTTATTTTAAAACACTTAAACTCAAAATCAATTATTGTAAGGTGACATTGGTTTTATGTTGGGAAATATTTTTAAGAAAAATAAAAAACTGAAATATCTTGCTTGCATAAGTATTTAACACCTGTGCTGTGGAAGCCCCACACATTAATATTTGGTATTAGTGCCACAAATTCTCAGTGGGATTGAGATCAGGACTTCGACTGGGCCACTGTAGGACATTCACCTTTTTGTTCTTGAGCCACTCCAATGTTGCTTTGGCCTTGTGCTTGGGATCATTGTCCCGCTGAAAGGTGAATTTCCTCCCAAGCTTCAGTTTTTTGATTCTCTTGCAGTATTTTCCTGTATTTTGCTCCATCCATTCTTCCTTCAATTGTAACAAGATGCCCAGTCCCAGCTAATGAGAAGCATCCCCACAGCATGATGCTGCCACCACCATACTTCACTGTAGGGATGGGTGTGTCTTGATGCATGGGCAGTGTTAGGTTTGCGCCACACATAGCGATTTGAGTTTTGGCCAAAAAGCTCTATCTTGGTCTCATCTGACCACAAAACCTTTTCCCACATTGCAACTAGGTCACTCTCATGCTTTCTGGCAAACTCCAGACATGCTTTCAGATGGTACTTTTTGAGTAACAGCTTTGTTGCCACCCATCCATACAGGCCAGTGTTATGCAGAGCTCTTGATATGGTTGACTGGTGCATCATTACTCCACTCCCAGCCACTGAACTCTGTAGCTTCTTCAAAGTGATTGTTGGCCTCTCTGTGGCTTCTCTCACAAGTCTCCTTGTTTGAGCGCTGAGATTTGAGGGACGGCCTTTTCTTGGCAGTGCCTGGGTGGTGTGATGCAGCTTCCACTTCCTGATTATTGATCCAACTGTGCTCACTGGGATATCCAAACACTTGGATATTATTTGTACGCTTTCCCTAATCTATGCATTTGTATTACTTTATCTCTAACTTCTGTAGAATGCTCTTTGGTTTTCATTTTCCTTCAGATTCACAGCCTTACCAATGATACTTCAACAATGGGGTTTTTTTATCCAGAAAATGTGACAGCAACTTTAATGGTTCACAGGTGGAGGCCAATGGTAAGGTAATTGTGTCCTCGTTAGGGCATTTTTTTCATTGGTGCAAACTGGGAGCTTCCACAGCACAGGGGTTGAATACTTATGCAAGCAAGATATTTCAGTTTTTTATTTTTCTTAAAAATATTTCTCAACATAAAACCAATGTCACCTTACAATAATTGATTCTGAGTGTCAGTGTTTAAAAATAAAATATCGAACAGAACGAAATTTCAATGTACCATTTGTAATTCGGTAATATGAGAGAATCAGTCAGGGGTCTGAATACTTTTGCAAGGCAGTGTGTGTGTATGTGTATGCCTAAAACTTTTGCACAGTACTGTTTTATATATATATATATATATATATATATATATATATATATATATATATATATATATAGTTTACAGTACTGTGCAAAAGTTTTAGGCAGGTGTGAAAAAATGTTGTAAAGTAAGAATGCTTTCAAAAATAGACATGTTAATAGATTATATTTATCAATTAACAAAATGCAAAGTGAGTGAACAGAAGAAAAATCTAAATCAAATCCATATTTGGTGTGACCACCCTTTGCCTTCAAAACAGCATCAATTTTTCTAGGTACACTTGCACAAAGTCAGGGATTTTGTAGGCATATAGTCAGGTGTATGATTAAACAATTATACCAAACAGGTGCTAATGATCATCAATTCAATATGTAGGTTGAAACACAATCATTAACTGAAACAGAAACAGCTGTGTAGGAGGAATACAACTGGGTGAGGAACAGCCAAACTCAGCTAACAAGGTGAGGTTGCTGAAGACAGTTTACTGTCAAAAGTCATGCACCATGGCAAGACTGAGCACAGCAACAAGACAAGGTAGTTATACTGCATCAGCAAGGTCTCTCCCAGGCAGAAATTTCAAGGCAGAAGCGGTGGTCGACCAAGGAAACTTACTGCAGCAGATGAAAGACACATCATGCTTACTTCCCTTCGCAATCGGAAGATGTCCAGCAATGCCATCAGCTCAAAATTGGCAGAAAACAGTGGGACCCTGGCACACCCATCTACTGTCCGGAGAAGTCTGGTCAGAAGTGGCCTTCATGGAAGATTTGCGGCCAAAAAGCCATATCTCCGACATGGAAACAAGGCCAAGCGACTCAACTATGCACGAAAACACAGGAACTGGGGTGCAAAAAAATGGCAGCAGGTGCTCTGGAATGATGAGTCAAAATTTGAATTATTTGGCTGTAGCAGAAGGTAGTTTGTTCGCCGAAGGGCTGGAGAGCGGTACACAAATGATTGTCTGCAGGCAATAGTGAAGCATTCTGGAGGTTTCTTGCAAGTTTGGGGCTGCATTTCTGCAAATGGAGTTGGGGATTTGGTCAGAATTAATGGTCTCTACAATGCTGAGAAGTACAGGCAGATACTTATCCATCATGCAATACCATCAGGGAGGCATCTGATTGGCCCCAAATTTATTCTGCAGCATGACAACGACCCCAAACATACAGCGAAAGTCATTAAGAACTATCTTCAGCGTAAAGAAGAACAAGGAGTCCTGGAAGTGATGGTATGGCCCCCACAGAGCCCTGCTCTCAACATCATCGAGTCTGTCTGGGATTACATAAAAGAGAGAAGCAACTGAGGCTGCCTAAATTCACAGAAGAACTGTAGTTAGTTCTCCAAGATGTTTGGGCCAACCTACCTACCGAGTTCCTTCAAAAATTGTGGAAGTGTACCTAGAAGAATTGATGCTGTTTTGAAGGCAAAGGGTGGTCACACCAAATACATTCCAACTACATCTGAAAAAGAAGACAAGTGAGTGAACGTAAAACAATTAACTATTTAATCTATTAACGTGTGTGTGTGTGTGTGTGTGTGTGTGTGTGTGTGTGTGTGTGTATGTATATATATATATATATATATATATATATATATATATATATATATATATATATATATATAATTTAATCATCATAGTGACTATTATTAGTGCTGGGATGAACATAGGATTTTTTTATGTTTGGATATTCACTCATAATTTTAATATTCGTTTAGATATTTGTTCGTTTTCAAGAAGTAATAAAAGCCATTATATTGCTCTGAATGCAGGTAGAGGCAGCATAGCAGCAGGGGCAGGGGGGTGTGGCCCCTGTCTGTGCCTTTATTTTACAGCAAGACCTTACAATATGTAACATCTTAAAAGTAAAAAAATATCCCAGTAGTAAAGAATAAGTAGTGTAGGACTTACTTTACCCCAGTGAATTAACTACAAAAAAAGGATGCCAAATAACAATTCAAGTTAAACGGAATAGTACATAGCGTTGACACCACGTTTTAGTTATTTGTAACTTTTCTTTGGTTCCTTGCCATTACTGTTTCTTCTCAGTAAACAGTGGCCCTCGACACGTTTTCATAAAGTAATAACATGAGGTTCACTTGTGCCTTTTGTAACTGAACAAGCAAACAAAAACTGAAATTTAACTTTTAAACGCTTCAAATAAAATTAACGTGGAAATGGCTTGTACGAGTGGGGTAAAAACTCACCGTTTTCGTTCTCGTTTATTATATTCCACAAAACAATGTTTATAATATATACAGTCTAAATAAAAATCACTACACATTTCCATCAAGTTGGGCACTGTTTAAGCAAGGCATTTTGGAATGATGTGCTTCACTTTTTTTTCTGTATCATGAGATTCTGACTCGCTTGAAGTAGCACAACACTTTTTTGACCCAGATGGCTTTCCATAGAAATTAATCTGGTTTGTTTAATTTTTGCTATCTAAAACTTGTAGAGGCTCAAAAGCTGCTGTGTTGATCCTGTGTTTTTTTTTTTTTATATATATATTAATCTCGCATATCACATGAAGCTCTGGGTTTTTCATTTGCCATTTTTGAAAATGTGCAAGGTATTTTTGTCATTTGTAGCAAATATGAACATCTGATTTCTATATCTGAATTCATGTCAAAAAATATTCGTCTCAGCACTAATTTGATATATTATATACTTGTTGTGTAGTGATTTTTTTATGTAGATTGTATATAATATATTTTTTGTTATGTGGAATGTAATAAACGATAAAATGTAATAAAATTTTGCCACAATTTGCAATTCTGTTTTAAATTCCATGAGCGGGTAAATGTTATGAAACTGGAATATAGCTTTCAATCTCACGAGTAAGAACAATCCTCCGTTTCTAATTGTAATCTCATTTTAAGTCTTGCATGTGTGTTACAGTCCTCCAATAGAAATGTGGGAATTTGCTGCCACTCAGTAGTTGGGGTGGGTTTAAAGTATTCAGAACAAATCAATGTTAGATACAAGTCAGGAAGGAGGGACATTGCCCAACAGCACTGGGGCAAGTTGTGTTTTATTTCTGTTTATTTTTTACTGGGAAAGGGGTCAAGTCAATGTTTCACCATTTTTTATCGGTTAAAACTGAAAATCAGAAGCCCTGCTTATGACCCATGAAGTATGATTAAAAATTTCAACAGTTTTCTGTTTAAAAATCTAACACTGCCATGAGGACACAGCAAAGGCAATGTTATGTGTGATATGGACACATCAAAAGTAATGTAGTATGTGATATGGACACAGCAAAGGCAATGTCGTATGTGATATGGACGCAGCAAAGGCAATGTCGTGTGTGATATGGACACAACAAAGGCAGTGTCATGTGCTGCTTGTAAGTACTGAAGGGGGTTCTGTAGCCAGCATGTGTTAATAAGCAGGTTACTGGTGTCCAAAGCAGATCAATGCAGTTACAATTATTTCATTTAACTGTAACTCTAAGGGGTACATTTTCCATTCCCTTCAATACTGGTTTGGATAGTTTCCAAAGTGTTCAATGTTTAGGATTAATAGCAAAGAGATGCATATCAAAACTGCATAGATCAGCTATAGTGTACATAATTGTACATGGCAGGCTTATTTAGAAATACTGTACTTGTTAAACCAACCTGAACTTTTCTTATACAGGAAACTGGACTTATTTGTGTGCTAAGAATGATCAATTACAGGTTTAGACTGGATTTTAACAACATGCGGAGAAACAAATGATAAAAATGTTTTGAGATGGTAGGTAGACAATACATAATGTTGTGTGCCCCCAGTTCTCCCAGTTCAGTAAGCTTTCCTGTGTTCTGATGAGAGCAGCATTCTGAGTGGTGATGGGTTCTGCCTCTCCACGCTTGTGTGGAGAATGAATTTCAGCTCCATCCCACCTACTCTGCAGAGGAAGGGCACATGTTCAGTCTGGCACTTCAGAGTCACCAGACAAGCGTAAAGTAAAGTAAACGCATTTTGGAGAAACTCTAACTCAGTAGTGAAGCAACAGAACTACTCAGCGTGATGTGACTTTATTTTTATACAGTACATTGTGCAATAATAGCCATTTAAGTTATTGGTGTACCTGCAATAGTGTGATTTTATAGATGCATCTTCTAAATAAATACATTAAGGCTATGTACACACACAGACTAAATGCGGTTGTGAGTTCACCTTTACCTCTTAATATGGTTGGTATACACACACAGTTTGGTTACAAAGGGCAGCAACACCACACTAGTTAATCCTTTTAAGAACAAGTGTTGAGTGTGGTTATTAATTCAGTTTGGTTAGTTAATGCACAGTAACTGTGTGTGTATTACAACTGCAGTTAGTGCTCAGTAGACTTCTGCACAGCTAATGATGTCATTGTTTATCAGACGTTTCCGTGTGATAAACACAGCTAAAAATAATACATAGATGCCTGCTGAGCCAAGTTGATTTTGTAATATTGATGAATAGTGAAGTCATAACAATGGTAAATATTGCATACATGGTAATATACCTTTTTATTTAATCAAAGTACAGTTGTATAGTATTTTGTGGTAAAAAAAAAAAAAAAAAAAAAAAAAAAAGTATTTTTTTTTATTACTTTAAGTAAAACAATATGGGACAATTCGTATCCCCAAACACTGCAGTGCAACCGCAACTCGTTTTTATACTGATACCGAACATCTCATCTGTGTGTTTTGGCACTTCAGGAAATGTCTCACTAAATGACAAAGATGCATATACGACTCCTTGGACTCCTTACATTTTTAATCCAAATGTTTCGATCTACCATCATGGTACTGCAGATTGTCGCCACTGTATTTAGTTGTGCAGAAAAAGCAGAACTGTGTCTCCGCTGGTTTTGCAGAAGAGCATAGCTGTGCTTGACGAGCTCTCGATCGATTACGTACAGTACTTTCTTCCAAAAACATAAACAAAAACGCAGCCTTTATGTTGTCACACAAAACCTCACGATCATCATGTAATGCTGGCCCGAGTTCAGTGCACTCACTTCAGTAGTGAAAGGTGTGTGTGTGTGTGTGTGTGTGTGTGTGTGTGTGTAAAACAAACAACCACAGCCAGTGCCGTTTGTAAATATGATTGTCGAGCCAACTGCTGTGTGTGTGTGTGTGTACACATAGCTAATAGTGCTGGACATATGTTTGAATAGAGATTTCTTGAAATGTATTTATTAGCAAAAAAAATTCATATTTGTTCATGCAAATTAATTTGTAATTAATCAAAAAGATTAAAAGAAACCAAATCCTAAGTGACATCTGAGATAAACTCCCAGCACTAGTATATATAGAACAAGCAATCATTTTACAGATAAAGAATGTTTCTTTTATTTTACAGGGATGGAAATCAGGCTACCATTGCATAGCAGTCAGGTCCATTCCAGGTTTTACCACAAGCTAAATTAACTACCAAGTAATACAATCTGGAATTTCTGAAAAAGCTATGCAGTGGGAATGTTATTTCCTCCCCTGTTGTACTAACATAGTGAATACTTTTCATTTTGTTGTCTTTCTTGTTTTTGTCAGAAAGAACAGTTAGATGTGAAGGAGTCCAAGGGAAGAGCTGGCAGTGGAATGACAGAGGATGAGGTTTTCTCTAAAGTAGCCAGTCTCTTTAAAGGACAAGAGGACTTGCTGTCAGAGTTCGGACAGTTCCTCCCTGACGCTAAACGATCCCTGGTATGTGTCTGTCCTGCTCTGATTATAGCTGTGTGTGTTAGTTCTGCTGTGGAGCTCCTGGGTGTAAAGAGGCTTGGGGATCGGAGGACGCCACTAACCCTTAATTGTCGTGAGCTGTTTTAAGGTGTTGTGTACAGTGAGCGTGATTGGACAAAATTGGTAAAAAAAATAAAAATAAAAATAGTCTGGTCTCCAAAGTTGTCCACACTACCAATATCTGGCCCCTTGATCTCATCGAGAAGTTGAAGTCTTTCGAGGTGTCATAGCTACCGGGTTTGTGGAAGCGCATTTTAAAACACAGGCTGATCACTCTTGATTTCTACCTGAGATCAAAACCCCGTTCTCCAGTAGGACTTGGGGAGCATCTCATAGTAAACAAGTACACACACAGTAAAGCTAAGTCCAGTCCTGTCTCCCAGGGACATGGCTCAGTACAGCAGCACTCCCATTCTGTCTTGTTGCTGTAGCAATTACATTAACGTTGTTTGTTTTTAGTTTACTGGAAGCGGATTGACAGGAAAAGATCACTTCAAGAAAATGGAAGAGGGAGAAGACATTTCAAAACACAGTAGAAAGAGAGTTCGACCAATGCTGATGCCTCAGGTTAAGGTAATTCCAGTCAAAACCTTTTATCCACTGAAAGGGCTAGCAAGCTGTTGTCAGAGAATTGATGCACATTCAGCAGACTCCAGATCATATTTGTCAGCTGGTTATAGTCTCCACTGCTCTGATAAACTACACAAAACAGAACAGTTTACCACAATGGGGTTCCATAGGCTAGCTCTCCAAGACTGTGTTCATAAAAACCTCAGTATGGTGCTGTTTAAGAAAATAGTGATGCTAATGTCCTTGATGCATCTTCCTGATATTTCAGGCCATTGGAATTGCCTTATTTATTAGTCATGTAAATATATTGATTGCTGTTGCTCTCTAATTGAGAAAGGGTACAGAGTTCTGGCACAGAAGAGATGTACCCACTGCTCTGTGGAAATCCTGTATTCCAGTGGGAAAGCATTTGTAGTGCTTTTGTAGACAGCGGGACATGCAGGCGCATTCATAATAGAGAATCAAACCCCAGATTAGCACCTTCAATGGTAGGAGCGGTTTGTGTCTGAAAGCACTGTTCCAGGCCAAGGCCCTAGATGTGTTTCCCTTTCAAGTACGAAATGTACCCATTACATAACGGGTTGTCTTTGTCAACCTGAAAATTCTAAGACTTACCAAAGCCGTCGCCCCTCTTGGAAGGACTGAGGCTCGTTGATGAGTTTGAAAAAGCTTTCTTTGAGCAGCTGCAGAGAGATTTCATCTTCAAACAGTTTCATCGAAAGCTAGTTTCTGTTTAGAAAAAAAAACAAAAAACGTCCAAATTCGATTGTATGTTTCCTTGTGGAATTAATCGCTGAATTATTTTATAATTTAAGATTTATTTTCTGGAGTTTTTGAGTGTGTTTTGTGAGTCCATATAAGAACATAAGAACATTACATAACGGGTTGTCTTTGTCAACCTGAAAATTCTAAGACTTACCAAAGCCGTCGCCCCTCTTGGAAGAGACTAGGCTCTGTGATGATGTTTGAACAGCTTGATTTGAGCAAGCTGCAGAGAGATTTATCTTTTCAAACAGTTTCATCGAAAGCTAAGTTTCTGTTTAGAAAAAAAAACAAAAAACGTCCAAATTCGATTGTATGTTTCCTTGTGGAATTAATCGCTGAATTATTTTATAATTTATCAAGCAGCTTTTGAAGGATCCCAGGGTTTCATTGATTCCAGACCCTCACAATTCTCTGTGTAAAAAAAAGTGTTTTTGAGTGTGTTTTGTGAGTTTATGACCAGAACTGCACACAATATACATTACTTCCCTTGCAGCCTTGTGCCTTTTTTATAGCTTCCCCACACCAGGAGCTGAGTGTGGCTTGCCTGCAGTACCTCCCCCTGAATCTTGTGGATCATTTCACCCTCCTCTCTGTGTCATGGTTCATCCCTGTGGTCGCTGGTTACCACACTCCATTCTGGAGTTGTATCTCTGAGGAGATTTTTCAAGTACTCTTTTACCATATAGGTAATTTTCCATTTTGGCTCTTATTATAGTTTCCATAAGTTTGCATACAATAGAAGTCAGGCTTACTGGTCTGAGCGTGTGGCTTGCCTGCACCTCCCCCTGCGGATCATTTCAAAAGTTGTATCTCTGAGGAGATTTTTCAATCTGGGCATGGTTCAGTCCGGTTACACTGACTATCTGGGCTACGATCTGTTGGCAGGAGCCTTCCAATCGGAGAGCTGGTCTCTGTGTTCATGCCGCAGCAGTGGGCAGCTTTTTAGCACCTCGCTGTGAAGGAGTTTTAGCTCAGGCTATCAAGTGGGCACACACAGGCTCTGCTGCAGTACTCCTGTTGTTGTTGCCAGGGGTCTGTGCGGTTGCTTTTAGCCCCGCCTGTTACCACTGCGGTTCCCGGCCCAAGCACCGCTCTGCCACTGGCTTGTACCACACCGACCTCGTGCACTAGCAGCATTGGTCACCAGTACCGGGCCCATGCAGCACAGCAGCAATGATTGGTACCGCATCAGCCCGTGCATTGCTTACCGGTACCGCCCGTTCCCGTGCATTACGCTGGTACCGAGACGTGCATCACCCCGTGCGCAGCACTTAGTAGCGGTAGGTCAAGGTCCAGTGCATTGCACCGCATCTTGTGACAGTACCCTGTGGTCTGCCTGTCATTGCAGCTGTACCAAGAGCCTGCACAGATAGCTGTAGGTACCCTGTAAAAAAATAAAAATAAAAAAGGTAACCAAGGTTAAATAGTTCCATCTCTGGTCCAGTACCAGTGGACTTGCGCTGTTTTTATTATTATTTTTCTTTAGGCCTGTAATATGTTGTACAACGGCTATGCTGCTTGTGTTGTTGAGACAACAGGATTTTTTGTACAAGTACTGTCTACTGCATCAGTCCTGCTACAGTAAGTTACAGCCCTTGAGCCAACGCGTCCATCCTCGGCTGGGGCGTGGTCTAGAATGGCAGACAGGGAGGTGTGTAACCCCCGTTGCACACTAATGTACCTACGGTGCTGCAGGCAACAAACTGGTACCAAACAACATTATTTTCTTACTGTTCATTGCTTGCTATTTGCATTATGCCTGGGTTTTATCCCTGTGACACATACAAAGCCAGCCTGCCTGTTGACAGCCGAGTTGCTGTCTTTATCAAACTGCTTTCTGAGGATGTGGAGTCAGGTCGTGCATCACCTGCGGTAAAGCTCTCCCAGTAATGGCAGAACTTATGCCATTGATCAAGAGGCTACTGCAGTCTTGCAGGTGCCCTGGTCAACAGATTTGTCCTGTTGCATTACTGCACAGCAGCTTTGCTGCTTGAGCAGACGCCCCCTTGAGGGCAGCAACAGTGCTGTGTACTACTGTACCAACCCGGTGCTACAGTTACCGAACTGGTACCAACCGATCCGTATCGTTCCGGTGCAGTCCTGGTTCCTGCCTGCTACCAACCAGGGTTTTACAATTCCCAATCTGGTACCACGCAGGCCTTGTTGACAGTCCAGTTAATGTTTTAAAAAGCTGAGGCAGCAACTGTACATTCTTACGGTACATTACTTGCTATTTACATAACTGGGTTTATCCCTGTGACACAATCAACGGCCAACCTGCCTGTGGTTAAGCAGATGCTCTTTCTGCCTGAGGCAGCAGCACGCAGAGGAGGCATTGGTAAACCGCATTTCTACGTTTTGTGTGCATTCTCCCAAGTGTACGCTGGAAAAACTTCTGCAGATCTACAGAGCGCTCTGCATCCCTCACCTGTGCATTGCTCTTCCCCATCACCCTTTCTTAGGAGAGGTGGCTGCGTCCTCACCCTATGACTGAGTGCCAAGAACATAAGAAAGTTTACAAACGAGAGGAGGCCATTCGGCCCATCTTGCTCGTTTGGTTGTTA
This sequence comes from Polyodon spathula, assembly GCF_017654505.1. Classification (NCBI taxonomy): domain Eukaryota; kingdom Metazoa; phylum Chordata; class Actinopteri; order Acipenseriformes; family Polyodontidae; genus Polyodon; species Polyodon spathula. Next base: position 2,182,327 of record NC_054559.1, on the reverse strand, counting down.
GTAGCTTATTGATCCCAAAATCTCATCAAGCAGCTTCTTGAAGGATCCCAGGGTGTCAGCTTCAACAACATTACTGGGGAGTTGATTCCAGACCCTCACAATTCTCTGTGTAAAAAAGTGCCTCCTATTTTCTGTTCTGCATGCCCCTTTGTCTAAACTCCATTTGTGACCCCTGGTCCTTGTTTCTTCTTTCAGGCTGAAAAAGTCCCTTGGGTTGACACTGTCAATACCTTTTAGAATTTTGAATGCTTGAATTAGGTCGCCACTTAGTCTTCTTTGTTCAAGACTGAACAGATTCAATTCTTTTAGCCTGTCTGCATATGACATGCCTTTTAAGCCTGGAATAATTCTGGTCGCTCTTCTTTGCACTCTTTCTAGAGCAGCAATATCTTTTTTATAGCGAGGTGACCAGAACTGCACACAATATTCAAGATAAGGTCTTACTAGTGCATTGTAAGGAGCCACGCACCCATGAATAGAGAAACGTTGGGCAGCAGTTTCCCCACAGACACACGTGGCTGATGAGGACAAAGTTTGCTCCGTTCCATCTGGTTCCAGCCCGCCACTGACCGGTATTTACATCCTAGTCTGGTACCAAGCAGGCCTTGTTGACAGTCCTGTTGCTGTTTTTAGCAAGCTGAGACAGCAACTATACATTCTTACGCTACATTGCTTGCTTTTGCATATGCCTTGGTTTTTATCTCTGTGCCAGCAGCCTCAGGGACCAACTCAGCCAGCTATGCCTGCGGCCAGACCACCTCCCAGCGCAGAGGCAAGAGCCTCAGGCCCCAAGGTGAGCAGCGGCCCTCTGGCTTTGCTGCCACAGGTCCAGGGCCCCTTCTGAAGGAGCCATTTGGAGTGTTGGTGTCAGTGCACCACAGACACACAGGTCCTTACTACACTTCAGACCAGCTACTCACTGCAGTAAAAGCACGGTCCACCCTCCCTTTTGGGGCATAACTGCATCAGTTGCGGACCCACAGGACTCTGCTGTGGTGTCTCCAGGAGGTAGCAGTTCTGCTGCAAAAACGGGCTATTCATATCGTACACCCCCTCCAGTTGTAAGATTGGTTCTATTCCATGCTCAAGTGGGATGGTGGCATCAGACCAATCGTCAACATCAGGAAGGTCAGCCTGTTCTGAGCCGAAGGAGGTTTAAAATGTTGACGAGGCCACAGCTGTTGCAGTCGTTCAGGCCAGGGGATTAGTTCACCACGGTAGACCTCGAGGATGCTTATTTCCGTATCCCTATAAAAACTGGCACACTTAAGTATTTCCGGTTCGCCTTTCAGGAACAGCATACGAGTTCAGCTCACACGTAACTGTTCATGGACTACCTTTACGCTTGAGGCTTATGGTGATTCATGCAACGAGCTAGCTCACACTTTCTCAGACAGCTTCTTATCTAGTGTGCTTGGACTCCGGGTCCATGCTGTCCACTCTGTTAGGCGGCAGAGTGCAGAGAATAGCTGCCTGTTTAGAGCTATTGAGCTCAACAGAGTGCTCGTGGTATAACTTTCTAGGCTTGAAGACGGGAGCTTCTCAGACCCTACTTTTGGGTCTCCTGCGCTTTGCCCTGTGCAAGCCTAGTTCAGTAGCAGGGCTTTTTTAGCCTGCATTGAACTATGACTACCTATTCAAAGTGTTCATCACTGTCTAAAGGCACTCTAACAGCCTGTCCATCTGCGCCTTGGCTAGCGTTGGGCAGTGCCACCAAAAGGGAGGCCTCTGCACAAACAGGTCCAGCCTGGGCTGGGGTGCAGTATAGAGTGGCACTCCACATAATGGTTTGAAACTGCAGGCAGTTTAACTAGCCTTTTTTTACAGGAGGTTCAAGGGTGACACGTACTTGTCCAAACGGACACCACTACCGTGGTGGCTTGTATAAACCACCAGGATTGCCTCGGGTCCCCCAGTCTCCATCCAGTAGCCCACAAGCTGTTGCTCAGGGCGCACGATCACCTCCACACCCTGCGAGCAGTACACCTACCCAGGGTGATAAACTGGGCAGCAGACCTCGTCTCAAAGGGAGTCTCAATTCCTCAGAATGGAGGCTTCACCTGGAGATAGTGAACCTTATTTGGCATTGTCCCCGCTAATTTTCCATAACAGGAGCTCTCGCTGTGTCTGGAGAAAATCAAACATACGAGAGCTGGACGAGAGTGCTTTGTTTACTATCGATGCATTGTTTTCATAAAGACCCGATGCATCATTTTTTCATAACGTAAAAGAAATGTGTAAATAAGTACATGCATATAACCCAGCCGTCATTATATCACCCCTCGCTATACTGTGGATTCGGATATATCGCGATCCTGGAGTTGGCTCCCCGTTTTTACTGTCTAACTGTGTATGCCTTAGCTGCAATATACATAGGCACTTACAATTACTGTTTGTTTTATTTTGTATTGCACGTCATATACAAAAATGAACAAAACAATTAAAAATAAAGCATGACTATTGTACTGTCATCATATACACACGTATTGCACAATAACTCAAAGCAAATTAAATATCTACTTGCTGAAGCGGTTTTTATTTTAGCCAACAAGGTGTTCACGTGTGGCAGCAATGCACTAGCAAACATCACAAGGCAGTGACGTCAGCTCCCTAGCAACAAGCCTCCTGTGTTGTTGGGAATTGATTATTTCAATGCAGCAGGTTTGTGTATTTGAAAAAGGAGAGGAAGTCTCCTGAAATTCATTGGAGGCTGAAGATGAGAAACAATTATCGTAAGGTTACGTAGAGGATTTATACTGGAGCCTGACGCACCCGATAAAATGGTGGAGTGGTTGTACAGTATTTATTTGTTAGCCTAATTGTTTTTCTATGGGTTTCTCGTTATACTATGGCCCTTGATGTATAGCAGATTTATTTTGGACCCCGACACCCGCAGTATATTGAGTGGTGTATTTTCATCAACTCTAATCATGAAAAGTAAACATTTCTCCAGTTGAACTTAAAACTACACATTTCTAATTATTTATGTCTAGTCACACTGTCGGCAAGGTTCCCCACACAAAGATAATAAAACATTACAAATATTACTGTATTACCTTAAGATGTCTTGACAGCAATTGGATGAGAGAAAAAAAAAAAAAACTCTGAGGAACACAAAATAACTATTTGCAAGTCCAACGTAACAAAGTCTGTCTTCTCTCCAGAGCTTATTTTCTGTTTTTATTCAGAAATATTATGGCATCCATATTTTCCAGTTTCAAAGAAGAATGGAGTTTGTTCACAAGCATCCCTGCTTTGCTGAACACACGCTCGCTCGGGACCCCAGGGATGCTTAACATGCTCTTTGCCAAGGCTGCTAGGTTGGGAAGACGCGTCTGGTTATTTTTCCACCAAATCAATAACTGGCCATTTTAATTCAAGAAGGCATTCAAAGATATAGTAAACTTTGTTCTACCTTGTTTGTACGTCCTCTGTTAACTTGAGTGGTGCTTTTTCTGTGTTCAGCATTTCTGTTTGTTTCCTATTTAAAACAGTGGACTTGTCGTACATCCTCCAAGCTTTTCTGAATGCAGAGATTTATATTATGCCCTTGTCACAAAGACGGCCAGGGTGGGGGACGTCAGACAAGAAACAGGAACTATGAAATAAAGAGAGAGAGAGGTGGAGTTTGGTGGAGCTGAGCAAAAGGTCTCGATCAGCATTTAATGAATGAACAGACAGTAAATAAAAGGTTTGTAATGAACAAAAACACAGGACACGGCACTCGTTACCAAAACAAAAAGACAAACAAAACGGGCTATACAGACAAAGATGGTGAGCAGATATTTAACTACTGTTATTATCACAATTATTACCTCTGTATCCTATCCCGTTCTCGACTCACCGAACACGTAACCCTGAGTGGGTGAAAACATGCTGCATTTATGCAGCTCTACCAAGACTCGATTGCTAATCAATCATTCAGTTGGATTCGCGCTACAATTGGACATGAATTAATAAAGTGCAGTTCCCCGTGCTCACATATTATTACTTTTTACTTGCACGTGAAGTGCTGTGCAATCCTCGTGCCTAAATACAAATATACATTTTATGCTGACAACTCCCAGACTGACTCCTTCAGCCGGGGCAAGTCAAGCAGCAGAAAAGCTGCTGTGGTTGTTGGTCTCCAGACCTCCCCCAAAATCTCTGGCAGCGAAACTGCTGTGGGGGAAGGTGTTCTCCTGACCTCTTCCCCCCTTTATTGCCGGCAGCTCCCTCTGGGGGGACTCCAGCCCCCAGAACTTCTGCAGCGAAATTGCTGTGGGGAAAGGTGGTCTCCTGACCTCTCCCCCCTTTTTCATAGCCGGCAGCTCCCTCTGGTGGGGCTCTGTCCACACTGACCCCTGCGGCCAAGCAGAGCTGACTGCAACCCCAGGTGAAGCAGTTCCAGCGACCCCAGGCGATGCGGAGGAGCTGGCAACCCCAGGCAAAGCGAGGCAGGCATCCTTGGGTGAAGCGAGGCAGGGAGTCAGGACAAGCTGGGGTGCGGGTGTTGGCCCTCTTCTCGGCCACGACGGCCGGGCGGTTCTTCCCAGTGCTTCCCTCAGCAGCCTATGCAAGGGCTGCTGAGGACCTCCAGCATCTAGTCCTGGTCCTTCTGGTGCAGGGAGAGGCAGCTCCTGCTCCTCTCACCCTGATGGTGATGGAGACAGAGGCAGCGCCAGCTCCTCTCCTCGTCATGGTGGGGGAAGTGATACCAGCAGGCATTCATCCTCGCAATGGTGGGGGAAGTGATACCAGCAGGCATTCATCCTCTGCTGGTGGGGGAAGTGATACCAGCAGGCATTCATCCTCTGCTGGTGGGGGAAGTGATACCAGCAGGCATTCATCCTCTGCTGGTGGGGGAAGTGATACCAGCAGGCATTCACCCTCTGCTGGTGGACGGGGACCCAGCAGGCATTCACCCTCTGCCGGTGGAGGTGGCGGAGGCAGAGGCAGCTCCTGCTGCTCTGCTCTTGGCGGTAGAGGTGGTGGAGGCAGAGGAAAGGGAGATCGTGCCTAACTAACTTGCTTGATTTTTTTGAGGATGCAACATCGATAATGGATAATTGCAAAGCATATGACATGGTGACGGAGGTTTAGACTAAGTCTTGTTACAGAAAGCTTTTGACAAATGTACATGGATAGGCAGTGGTTAACATGTAGAAAGCAACCTGCTGATTAGAGGAAATATCGGCAGCCAAGTAGTTGATCACCACGGCAGCACAAAAGATTACTAATTCTCAAACTGAACGCAGTGGGATTCAGGGAAACACATGTACATGGATTAGGGAATGGTTAACATGTAGAAAACAGAAAGTTCTGATTAGAGGAAAAATCTCCTCAGAATGGAAGGCTCTGTGTTAACCAGCGGTGTACCACAGGGATCAGTATTAGGTCCTCTGCTATTCCTAATCTACATTAATGATTTAGATTCTGGTATAGTAAGCTTTTTTTTTTTTTTTTTTTTTTTTTGCAAACACAAAAGTAGGTCTGCGAGTGGCAGGCACTGGTGCAGCAGCAGGTTCTCATTCAAAATGATCTAGAAAGACGGCCAGATTCAGACGTCTGACCAGAGGAACATGGCAAAGAGAGGTGGAGTTTGGTGGATGAGAGAAAAGTCGTAGCATTTACTGCATGAACAGGAAATAAAAATGTAACATTACAAAAACATAGGACACGGCATGGGAGATATTGAAACAAGAAGGAATCTATGAAAAAGACCTAGGAGTTTTTGTTGACTCAGAAATGTCTTCATCTAGACAATGTGGGGAAGCTATAAAACAAGCTTTTATGCAGATGCTCGGATCGATTGCTAAAAAGTCATTGAATTGGAGTAAATACAAGGGAAGTGAATTTAAAAGTGCAATTACAATGCTCACTAGTAAGACCTCATCTTGAATATTGTGTGCAGTTCTGGTCAACCTCGTGCCTAAACAAATATACATGCTGCTCTAGAAAGAGTGCAAAGAAGAGCAGACCAGAATTATATCCGGGCTTAAAAGGCATGTCATATGCAGACAGGCTAAAAAGAACATATGAATCTGTTCAGTCTTGAACAAAGAAGACTACTTTGCCGACCTAATTCATGCATTCAAAATTCTAAAAGTAACACATTGACAGTGTCGACGCAAGGGACTTTTTCAGCCTGAAAAAAGAAACACTTCAACCAGGGGTCACAAATGATCACTTAGAAAAAGGGGCATTCAGAACAGAAAATAGGAGACACTTTTTTACACAGAGAATTGTGAGGGTCTGGAATCAACTCCCCAGTAATGTTGTTGAAGCTGACACCCTGGGATCCTTCAAGAAGCTGCTTGATGAGATTTTGGGATCAATAAGCTACTAACAACCAAACGAGCAAGATGGGCCGAATGGCCTCCTCTCGTTTGTAAACTTTCTTATGTTCTTATGTTCTTACTAACAGGTCTGATATCTTGTGCGACAAGATCCACTATCAGGCCTGTTATTTCTTTTGCTCTGATGCTTTTTGGATTTGCTTTTTGGACACTGTCGTGTTTTGTCGGGTGCTGTCTTGCTAAATGATCCCGCAGGTTGGTGGTATTGCCACAGAAGCTCATTCAAACGCCACAAACCAAGCATTTTACCTTTACATTTTGTTCTTTTGTTAAAAAAAAATTTAAAAAATAAATCTTCCAAAAGTCTGATGGCATTATTTAAACTTAAATTAAATCGACAATTTAACTAGCAAAATGTGATAGGATGCAGACAGGTGGATGCAGACGTGCACTATACTGTAGTGTAGTGTAGTGTAGTGGAGTTCGATACATACCTGTACTGTACTGTAGTGCAAGGGGGGTGCAGACCTGCACTGTAGTGTAGTGTAGTGGAGGTGGATGCAGACCGGTACTGTAGTGTAGTGCAGGTGGATGCAGACCTGCACTGTAGTGATGTGGATGCAGACCTGCATTGTACTGTATTGTAGTGGAGTTGCATACAGACCTGCACTGTAGTGTAGTGCAGGTGGATGCAGACCTATACTGTACTGTAGTGCAAGGGGGGTGCAGACCTGCACTGTAGTGTAGTGGAGGTGGATGCGGACCTGCACTGTAGTGTAGTGGCGGTGGATGCAGACCTGCACTGTACTGCACTATAGTGCAGGTGGGTGCAGACCTGCACTGAACTGTAGTGTAGTGGAGGTGGATACAGACCTGCACTGTTGTGTGGTTGAGGTTGCAGAAGACCTGCACTGTACTATAGTGTAGTGGAGGTGGATACAGACCTGAACTGTAGTGTAGTGCAGGTGGATGCAGACCTGCACTGTTGTGTAATTGAGGTTGCAGAAGACCTGCACTGTACTATAGTGTAGTGGAGGTGGATACAGACCTGCACTGTAGTGTAGTGTAGTGGAGGTGGATGCAGACCTGTACTGTACTATAGTGTAGTGGAGGTGGATGTAGACCTGTACTGTTGTGGAGGTGGATCCGGACCTGCACTGTACTCAACTGTAGTGTAGTGTAGTGGAGGTGGATACAGCCCTGTAGAGTAGTGGAGGTGTATGCAGACCTGCACTGTACTGTACTGCATAGTAGTGTAGTGGAGGTGGATGCAGACCTGCACTGTAGTGATGTGGATGCAGACCTGCACTGTACTGTAGTGTAGTGGAGTTGGATACAGACCTGTACTGTAGTGCAGGTGAATGCAGACTTGCACTATAGTGTAGTGGAGGTGGATGCAGACCTGCACTGTAGTGTAATGGAGGTGGAAACAGACGTGCACTGCACTTTGCTGCACTGTAGTGTTACACTATGAGCAGCAGTATTGAGTGTATCTCAGTCTGGGGTAGATGGAGGGGCACCACGCCTTTCTGTCTGCTTGTCACTTAGGGTTTCATGATTTCATTGTCGGCATATAACTCATCAGGACAATACAGTGGAAATGTATTGACCATTTATATTTCTCTCTTTCAGAAAAAAATGAAGCTGTGTACAAAAGAGCAGTCGTATGCATCAGCTGGAAAACACGGTGTTCTCCGGGAGTTCACTTTCTTTGACAAGGTAGATAATCACAGGTTAATAACAATGAAGGGTAACTCCAGCTGGTAAAACATGTTACAGCAGTCAAACAGCAGACCGATTTACAAGAGTGTCAGAATGTTCTTTTTTGTTTTAAAGGTGCGGAGGTTATTTAAGAGCCAGGAAGTGTATGAGAACTTTTTGCGCTGCATTGCTCTCTTTAACCAGGAGGTGGTGTCTGGGGCTGAGCTCCTGCAGCTTGTAACTCCATTCCTGGGGTAAGTTGCTTGTGTGCCGTGAAAACTGGTGAATGGAAGCGCTGGGTCACGGGATCAGATTCTTGTCTGTACAGAAGTAGTGCACTCTGCATAGTTACATTTATTCATCATCTTTACTTAATTGTTCAGGATTCGTTTTCGGATTCGGCCCAAATAGCTACTTTTTGAGCAGGGTTCGGATTTGGCTGAATACTTAGGATTCGGTTCACCGAATCCTATATCCACCCAGACACATATACATTTTAAAACATCCCTCCAATGTGTGCAGTTCTTCTTTAAATAAAAGACACTAATCCGGTATTGAATGTAACTGTATTTAATAATAAGAACACGTTTGAACTCTGTCGCAGCTCTCAACTCCCCAAATTACTGGTGGCGCACCCACTAAAAACTTCACACGCAGCTGTTGAATGCAAACATACCCCATATGCAACAGCATGTTCACATCACACTTTTCATGGAGTAAAGGTATGCAGTAAATCTGTAATATATAGTAACGGCAAACTGTTGTAGATTTTTGTGCTTTGTCTGTCAAATGTGTTCCAGAGCTCATACTGAGATTAATAAAATAAATAAATATACATATATATTATATATATATATATATATATATATATATATATATATATATATATATATACACACACACACACACACACACACACACACACACACAGTGCCTTGCAAAAGTATTCAGACCCCTGACCAATTCTCTCATATTACCGAATTACACATGGTACATTGATATTTTATTTTTAAACACTGAAACTCGGAATCAATTATTGTAAGGTGACATTGGTTTTATGTTGAAGTATTTTTAAGAAAAATAAAAAACGGAAACATCTTGCTTCCATAAGTATTCAACCCCTGTGCTGTGGAAGCTCCCAGTTTGCACCGATGAAAGAAATTGCCCAAACGAGGACACAATTACCTTACCATTGGCCTCCACCATGAACCATTAAAATTGCTGTCACATTTTCTGGACAAAAACCCACTGTTGAAGGATCATTGGTAAAGCTGTGAATCTGAAGGAAAATGAAGACCAAAGAGCGTTCTGCAGAAGTTAGAGATAAAGTAATACAAATGCATAGATTAGGGAAAGGGTACAAAATAATATCCAAGTGTTTGGATATCCCAGTGAGCACAGTTGGATCAATAGTCAGGAAGTAGAAGCTGCATCACACCACCCAGGCACTGCCAAGAAAAGGCCGTCCCTCAAAACTCAGCGCTCAAACAAGATGGAGACTTGTGAGAGAAGCCATAGAGGTCAACACTACTTTGAAGGAGCTACAGAGTTCAGTGGCTGGGAGTGGAGTAATGGAGTAATAATCAACCATATCAAGAGCTCTGCATAACACTGGCCTGTATGAGAGGGTGGTAAGAAAGAAGCCGTTACTCAAAAAGTACCATCTGAAAGCACATCTGGAGTTTGCCAGAAAGCATGAGAGTGACACAGCTGCGATGTGGGAAAAGGTTTTTTGGTCGGATGAGACCAAGATAGAGCTTTTTGGCCAAAGCTCAAAGCGCTATGTGTGGCGCAAACCTAACTCTGCCCATGCCTCAAGACACACCATCCCTACTGTGAAGTATGGTGGTGGCAGCATCATTCTGTGGGGATGCTTCTCATTAGCAGGGAATGGGCATTTTGTTACAATTGAAGGTGAATGGATGGAGAAAAATACTGGAAAATACTGCAAGAGAATCTGCTTCAGTCCACTAAAAAACTGAAGCTTGGGAGGAAATTTACCTTTCAGCAGGACAATGATCCCAAGCACAAGGCCAAAGCAACATTGGAGTGGCTCAAGAACAAAAAGGTGAATGTCCTACAGTGGCCCAGTCAAAGTCCTGATCTCAATCCCATTGAGAATCTGTGGCACTATTTGAAAATTGCTGTCCACAAGCGTCGTCCAACCAATCTGAACAATCTGGAGCAAATCTGCCAAGAAGAGTGGGCCAGAATCACTCCGACACTGTGTGCAAAGCTGGTACATACTTACCCCAAAAGACTTAAAGCTGTTATTGCAGCGAAAGGTGGCTCTACCAAATATTAAGGTGTGGGAGTTGAATATTTATGCAAGCAAGATATTTCAGTTTTTTATTTTTCTTAAAAATATTTCCCAACATAAAACCAATGTCATCTTACAATAATTGATTATGAGTTTCAGTGTTTTAAAATAAAATGACGAACAGAGCAAAATTTGAATGTACCATTTGTAATTCAGTAATATGAGAGAATTGGTCATGGGTCTGAATACTTTTGCAAGGCAGTGTGTGCATGCGTCAAAAATGTGGATTTGGTGCATCCATATTAATTAAACCACTTAATTTGTCATGTGCAAGGTCGTTTATTATTGTAAGACATACCATCTTGTGCAGTTTGGGCGAGATGACCACAAAGTGTACAAAATAACTCCCTACACACAACTTATCACAACTATTGAATATTAAAGTGTTGGTTTTTTTTACCTTTTGAACGATGCTGATCGTTCTAGGCACTGTTGATACTGATAATTTCTTTTATTATTGTGAAAGAAGGCGTTCTGTCTTCATTGGAAATCTAATGCATTCTGCTTTTTGTTAACAGTAAATTCCCTGAACTCTTTGCTCAGTTCAAATCTTTCCTGGGTGATAAAGAGCTTTCACATGCACCAACCCTTCTGGCCGATCGCTACACAGAGGGCAATGGCAGAGACATTGATTATGCTTCCTGTAAAAGACTGGGCTCCAGTTACAGGGCTCTGCCAAAAACCTACCAGCAGCCAAAATGCACAGGCAGGACGGCAATCTGCAAAGAGGTAGGTCTGTAGCCCACATCAGTGCTGCATCTTTTCTTTCAGATCCTCTGTGAAGGCAGTTGTATGTACCTACAGCTATGGCCAAAGGTTTATCATAATTAAGAAAAAATAAACTATATGAATATAATTGTAATATTTTATTTAACATCATATAATCAAATAAACTCCAAAATGATATTGCAAATGTCTACTGGAAGCCATAATAGATTACGGTATTTCGTGTTAGATTTCGAAATGCCACGTTTTTCAATTTGTCAGCTTTTCATTGAGTATATGGAAAACTACAAACGGTGTGTAATTCAGTATGTTAACGTAACATTATTCTGCAGGTTTCATTCAACTTTGTGAAACACATTTATTTAATTCTATAGGGTGAAAAAAAAAAAACGTTTGGCCAGAGCTGTATGTCCATATATAAGGCGAACCGCCTATCCAATCAACATGAAACTTAATATTAACATTAGTTATTGATAATATCAGATTCTGAGAGATGTCTGTCTGTCTTTGCTTATATAGAACGACTTTTGTGATTTAAACATTTCATTGCCAATTCTTATTCTGTACTATTCTGTCACACCGATGATCTGTGTCACGGTCATGCTCTATTTTACTATACTGATTGCTCTAATTCTGAGTTTACAGCTGTGTTACTGACACAGGCTACTTGTTCTAGAATCTAGGTCTCTTGATCAGTGTTAGTCAGACAGGTGTTGAGATGAGATGTGGTGTGTGTGTGTGTGCTCGTACTCCTCTCTCTATGATCGTCTTTGCACAGGTGTTGAAATGTGATGTATGTACAGTGCCGAGAAAACGTTTGTGAACTCCAATAATTATGGAAATTCCATAGTTTTACCATGATAGCCACCTTGAATCAAAACCAGTCTTTTATTAAATATCCAGTAGGGTTTATATTAACCAAATCCATGTCTTTTGAAACAAAATGATGTATGAATTAGACAAACAATGAGTAATTAAGATTCAGGGTATGTGAAAAAGTAAGTGAACCCCTGGTTTTATCAGCTCAATTAAGGGGATAAGTATAATCAGAGTTTGGGAGGCCCTACCCTATAGAAAGAACTTTGTGAGTTTTGTCTTTACCATACAGGTGTGTGGAAACACGTCATGCCACGATTAAAATAAATCTCTGAGGACCTCAGAAAAACAGTTAGATAGGGTTACAAAACCATTTCTAAGGATTTGGGGCTGCACCACCACTGTCAGACAGATATGCAGTCTACAAATGGAGAAAGTTCAAAACCACAGTCACTCTACCCAGGAGAGGTAGTAGGTTTGGCGAAAACCAAACACTGCGTTCGAACAGAAGAACCTCATCCCAGCTGTCAAGCATCGTGGTGGGAGTGTGACGGTTCGGGGCTGCTTTGCTGCCTCAGGACCTGGACAGCTTGCCGTCATTGACACAACCATGAATTTTGCATAGTATCAGAAGATTGTAGAGGAGAATGTCAGCGCTTCCATCCGTGAGCTAAAGCTGAACTGAAAGTGGATCATGCAGCAAGACAATGATCCTAAACATACAAGCAGATCTACAAAAGAATGGCTGCAGAAGAAGAAATTCAGTGTTTTAGAATGGCCTAGTCAAAGTCTGGACCTAAACCCATCAAAATATTGTGGCAGGACCTGAAGTGAGCTGACCATGCAAGGAAGCCCTCAAATGTCACCGAGTTGAAGCAGTTCTATAAGGAGGATTGGGCCAAAATTCCTCAAAACTGATCTGAGAGACTGACCAAGTTACAGGAAACAATTGCTGCTCAAAGGGGTGCCACCAGTTACTGAATCTAAAGGTTCACATACTTTTTCACACATGGATATTAAATTGAATCATTTGTGGATAAATAAATGTTGAAAAAGTATCATGTTTTATCAGGTTATCTGTATCTATTGTTAGGATTTAGATTAAGATCTAATAACATTTTCGGCGTGAAATATGTGAAAATCCTGAGGGGTTCACAAACTTTTTCTCGGCAGTGTGTGTGCGCGCACACGTACTCTCATGCTCTCTCTGTGACCTTCTTGTGGTTGTGTTTGTTTGTGTGATCGTACTGCTCTCTCAATTATCCTCTTTGCACAGGTGTTAAACGACATCTGGGTTTCTTTCCCCTCCTGGTCTGAAGATTCAACATTTGTCAGCTCAAAGAAAACCCCGTATGAGGAGCAGCTGCACCGATGTGAAGACGAGCGCTTTGAGGTAACTCACATTTCATGGGTAACTGCAATATTGATGAGACTTGTTAAGGACCTACTAGTGAATATCAGACTGGGGGTATACAGAGCCTCTGTCCATGTGGAGAATGGGATATCTGGGGGGAAGTGTGTGTGGCACACTTACATGTTTTATATTTCTGGAAAATGTAATTAAATTGTGATAAAATTCACTGTTAACATTATTAGCACAGATTATTGGGATTGTGAGTTTGTGGGGGTGTAGGGAGGTGTCTCTCTGTCTGTACATCCATTAGTCTGAATGTCACACTTGCATGTAAAAATGTATCTCGAAAACAAGAAGTTATTCCACATACTGTAACTCAGTCATTGTAATGTACTGTGACAGGGTAGCGTTGCGGGCCTGGGTGGTATCGGCAGGCAAGGAGACTCTGAGACAAGGAAGCTGCGGTTTAAGCTCTGCAGCGCGTTTAATAAACACAAAAATAAAAAGGTTTAACAAAACAGAACACTGCTGCTCACAGAGCAAAAATCAAAAGGTTAAACAAAACAAAATAACCAACTCAAGGGCTAAAACAAAAGGTTTAAACAAAAAACAAAACTGTTCAGGCTGGGCAGAGCCTTCACTGAACTTTAGCTACCAAAAACATACCCATACCACTCACCAACTCCTGTCACCAAACAAAGGATTATACAATCAGCTCCAGCCACATTCTTACGTGTATTTTGGCAGGGATAGGAAATTAACCCCATCCCTGCCAATCACCACCAAAACACCATAAAACAATATTTACAGGCAGGGCCCTGCCCTACTACATATCCCCCTTGAAAGCTATCCACCCTCCCTCAAGTCCCCTTTTGTAATCCCATTCTTGAGGGAGGTTAGTCCATAGTCCGGCGCCCACCTGGCGGGACCGAGACCAGGCAACAGGGGACACAGGCGCAGTGGATGTGGCGTCGAGAGAACAAGCAGATGAGCAGTCAGCTGCAGTCCCAGGCAGAGGTGCGAGCCCAGGCGACCATGCAGTGACATCTGAGCAACCAGGGGGAGAGGAGCAGATGCCAGGCGACCTCCTGTGCCTGGTGGTGCCGCAACTGGGGAGCCGGTCTCAGTGACCAAAGGTCCACACATGGAGCCTGGGTGTCTGGGAGCCCAGGCTGAGGGATCCAACCCACAGGCGCCAGGCTGTGGCACAGGGGTGGTCGTCAAGACTGTGGTGGAGGTGTTCTCCTCACGTTCCCCCCTTCTTTGTGGCCAGCAGCTCCCTCTTCCGGAGCCCGGGCACTATTCTGGTGACCCCCAGGCGAAGCAGAGCTGGCGACCCCAGACGGCGGCAGCGGACCCTCGGAGGCGACGGTGGGAGGTGAGCCCCTGGCCATGAAGGCAGCAGCAAGAGCGCCACGTCTCACATTTGTGGTGGTGGAGGCAGAGGTAGCTCCTGCTCCTCTCTTGATGGGGAGGGTGGCAGGGTCTCCTCCCCTTCTGGCTGCGAAGGCGGCGGGGGTTCCTCCCCTTCTGGCTGCGAAGGCGGCTGGGGCTCCTCAGTGCCTGGGGACTGGTGCAGTTCACCTTTGGTTGCGGGAAACAGCGGGTCTTCTTCTTCCTCTTTTGCTGGATGCTCAGCTTCCCCCCTCTTGGGCGCAGTAGACGACCGGGTCTGGTCTACAGCCCAGAACCACTCTGCCGCATCCCCAACAGGCCCTGGTTCTATGCTTCCTCATACAAGGGGTTTCCATAGGGGCAGTCCTCACGGTCATACCCGAACTCGAACTTTCCACAGGCGCCGCACATGGGGGCCACTTTAGCCCTCCACCGTTACTACTTGGCTGCCCAGTCCAGAGGACCCAGAAGGGTTGGAACCCTTGATCACCACCTCTTGCGCTGCTGTTGTTGGGGGCAGGCGTTGCTGCTGCTTTTTCTTCATTTTTTTTTTTTCCCCCACAAAAAAAATAGTCCTGCTCCGAGCCTCTAGGGGGCCCAATCCCACACTGGCACCACAGGGTATCAGCAGGCAAGGAGACTCAGAGACAAGGAAGCTGCGGTTTAAGTGCTGCCGCGCGTTTAATAAACACAAAATAAAAAGATTTAACAAAACAGAACACTGCTGCTCACAGAGGAAAAATAAAAGGTTAAACAAAAACAAGTTGTGAATACAATAAACAGGAACAAAATAACCAGCTCAAGGACCAAAGTAAAAGGTTTAAACAAAAAACAAAACTTTTCAGGCTGGGCAGAGCCTTCACTGAACTTTATCTACCAAAAACCCAGAGTAACAAACTACCACTCACCAACTCCCTTCACCAAACAAAGGATTTTCTCCCTTTTTTATACCATGTGGCTGGAGTTTAATGATCAATTATTCAATCCGCTCCAGCTACATTCTCATTCTCACATGTATTTTGGCAGGGATAGGAAATTAACCCCATCCCTGCATACCACCACCAAAACACCACAAAACAATATTTACAGACAGGGCCCTGCCCTGCCACAGTACTTTACCATGAAACGTCATTTGTTAATCTTATGCTATCTAGGTCTTAAAAACCACTATTCATTGCCATTTCCCTTTTCTCTCTAACCTCTGTACATTGCCCTTTCTCCTATACTCTCTGCATGCTGTTGATATACATCATCATTGTTTCAACTTTTCTGTCATACTGTAGGCTCTGATTTTGAATTCACAGCTCAGGTAGGGATCTTGGTCACTTACCACCCTTTGTATCACTCCTTTGTCTGCTTCAAACCAGCTCTGCAAAACCGTGAGGTTTAAAGAACCATGTCGAACATTGACGCACACAGAGCTCTTCTTCATTGACATTTAACTTGAGTAATTTGAAGAGACCTGTGTTCCAAACTGTGTTTTTATGAAGAAAAATACAGCTTGATTCAAACTGTGCTAGTGTTATTTAAAGAAGCCAGCAGTCTAGAACAGCTTAATAAATATATTTCATTTTTTACAGATGTTTTGTTAAAATAGGGCCTGTAATCGCAATAATGCCTGGTGAGTACAGACCGGTTTGGTACAATTAGCAAGCAGATCCTAGTTTAGGAGGATGTTCTTGCTAGCAGAGTAATAGTCAGTTTCTTCTCCCTCAGCTTGATGTGGTGTTAGAGACCAATCTTGCCACGATCCGGGTTTTGGAAAGTGTTCAGAAGAAACTGTCCCGCCTGTCCCCAGAAGACCAGGAGAAGTTCCGCTTGGACGAGTGTCTGGGCGGGACTTCCGAAGGGATCCACCGCAGAGCAGTGTACCGGATCTACGGGGACAAGGCCTCGGAGATCATAGAGGGGCTGAAGAAGAACCCGGCCAACGCAGTGCCTGTGGTGCTGAAGAGGTGAATTCACACACGGGAGACCATTCCCTTCAGGGGATGGGGAAAGGAATTGTAGCTAACAGACTAAGTTAGTAAAAAATACCCATTTCTGTTAGTTTGCATAGGGTTGCAATAAATAGTTTTATGTTATAACAAACAAATATTTTCATTTTAAACAGACATCTGGTACTTCTGTAGTCTCTACAGTAGTACAAAGAGTTTGAATATGACTTTATGAAAACCCTTTGAAACCTTTCCGTTGTAAGTGGATGGATTGGTTACACCAGAGTCTCTTGTGTTGGTGTTTCAGATTGAAGGCGAAGGAGGAGGAGTGGCGAGAGGCTCAGCAGGGCTTTAATAAGATCTGGCGTGAGCAGTACGAGAAAGTGTACCTCAAATCCCTAGACCACCAGGGAGTCCATTTCAAACAGAACGACATCAAGGCTCTCCGCTCCAAAAGTTTACTCAATGAAATTGAAAGCGTGTATGATGAGGTAGGACTTTCTGAGGAACTTACCTTTTTAAATGTCGTTCTTTTTTAAACTTCTGTTCTATAAGAATTACACAAAGCGATGTCAGCACAAATAAATTAATTTATTGAGCAGCAACTGCAAAAGCTACACAATCCTACCCTCAACCATACAGTTATATTGCTGAAAGTGTAAAGCCATGCAGTTCTACTGCAGCCCCAGATGAAGCCTGTGTCACAATTCAATTAGACACTGTGTGCAGTGATTCAGTTCAAATACTCTTCTAATGCTGTCTGTGTGTAAATATTCCCTCGGTATCAAGAAACTGCTGCTTTATACACACCATCAGGAATCTGAATGCCTTAGGGCTGTATATATTTATTCTTCATATTTTTTGTGTATTTCACTAACTAAATGTTTCCGTACAACATGAGCGATCCAATAATATGTAGATGTAGAGAAAGACATTTGTTTGTAAGTGGTATCGGCAGGCATTGTCTCATCATTGTAGAGTCTCATTGTGCACTGATGGTGGGCTACTTCTGCTTAACATAACATCCTTGAAAATGAATCTGAACCAAGATCTGCTCCTCCTTTTAAAGCATAGCAGGAACCTATTTTTATTTGAAAGTAAGCAATATAATTGAATACGTTGTGGGCAGGGCGTTATTTTTATTATGAGATGTCAACTTGTGCAAGCTGTGTTTTATGCACTGGATGACATTTTACAGCAAGGTAAGATTTTGACAAATGCTTAACACAGATTTTTCCTGTTTTAATAATAAAATAAAGATTGTTTTTTGTTCAGCGGCAGGAGCAAAGCGTGGAGGAGGGCAGCCTGACCAGCAGCAAGCCACACATGGTGTATCTGTACGAGGACAAGCAGATCCTGGAGGACGCAGCTGCCCTCATCATCTACCACGTGAAGCGCCAGCCCACCATCCAGAAAGAAGACAAGGACCACATCAAGAGAATCCTGCAACACTTTGTCCCTGACCTCTTCTTTTCCAAACGGGGTGAGCTCAGCGAGTCGGAGGACTCCACCGATGAGGAGCTCGAGAGCCAGGACCTGGCCCGGGGGCCCGAGCTGAATGGAGAACCCAGGAGGAGGCACTGCGGCTCTCCTCGCAGCACCAGCGCCTTCGGGGGGGAGAAGCTGGACCTGCGAGACAGCGAGGCGGAGCATCAGAAGAACTTGGATGGTGTCTACAATCTAATCTTCATGAACAACAACTGGTACTTCTTCCTGCGGCTGCACCAGATCCTGTGCTCGCGGCTGCTCCGGGTTTACCAGCAGGCGGAGAGGCAGCTCCTGCAGCACCGCGCCGACAAGGAGAGGGAGAAGGAGCTGGCAGATGGGCGCAAGGAGAAGATCAGCGACCTGGCCATGGAGCTGAGACTCAAACAGCCAAGTGAGTGCCTTTTGGAGCTTTCTCCTTTGTTTCAGGAGTGTAAGCCGTGATTATTACAAGCCGCTAAGGATTGTGTACCAGCAACATGGATACATTGGAGGCACACTTCACAGTTTCAAATACAGCCACCCACAGCTTATCACCACACTGAAAAGACCCGGCAAGAATATAATGGAAGTCAATGGGAACAAGCTTCTGATAGCACCCTGCTTAATATTTCATTATTAGTTATGCAATTGACTTCCACTTACGCATTACTGTATATCTTTAATCTTTACAATGTCTTACACAGTCCTGTAGACAGACTGTTTATTGAAAATGCTTATTACAAAAAAACTGTAATCAACAAAATACCCAGCATAGTAGAATATGGTGGAAATGTAGTTAGCTGTCTGAATAGGGTCAAATAGACATCAAGTACTTCACCTGTTCATTGTTCTGCTTTTATTCATCTCTCCCAGTGATTTTCAGCCTTTTTAAAAACGGTATCCCTTCTGTCTGAAGGTTTCAGCTCAAGTATCTACCATTTTCGCTGTACTAAATAGTACCACAGTTGCAATAAAAGGCAGAATAGTCTGATTAACATTCATTTTGCTCCCTGTTTTATTTGAATATATAATTTGTCAACTTTGGGACTGACAAACTCCTAGTTTAGGACACAATACCAAACAGTAATTCTGAAAACTTTTAATTACGTCTTTGAATGCACAGAATCAAAGAGAATATCTTTGGTAAATGTTTATCACCCGTATTTGCTTTCTATTCAGCAAAGTTAATATAATCCAAAGTTTTCTGCACTGTAATCACATTACCATTAACAGCTCATATCAGAGTGGAAATTGGAAATAGTGGAAATAATTAACTTTAACTTAACTTTAGTTAGGCACCGTGGTTTAGAGATAGTATACAATACTAAAAAAAAGTCATTATTTTCTGTTACTTTCATATTTATTTTTGCATTTCCGAGTCGTCCTGCGTACCCCCAGTTGAAAACCCCTGGTCTGTCCCGTATACCCTGGAGAGGTATTTCATGTTTTAATAAATGTATTCATATGTATTCAGAAAAGTGTAAGGTACTGCATGCAGGAAATAAAAATGTACATTATAAATATCATATGGGAGATATTGAAATTGGAGAAGGAATCTATGAAAAAGACCTAGGAGTTTTTGTTGACTCAGAAATGTCTTCATCTAGACAATGTGGGGAAGCTATAAAAAAGGCTAGCAAGATGCTCGGATACATTGTGAAAAGTGTTGAATTTAAATCAAGGGAAGTAATGTTAAAACTGTACAATGCACTAGTAAGACCTCATCTTGAATATTGTGTTCAGTTCTGGTCACCTCGCTATAAAAAAGATATTGCTGCTCTAGAAAGAGTGCAAAGAAGAGCGACCAGAATTATTCCGGGCTTAAAAGGCATGTCATATGCAGACAGGCTAAAAGAATTGAATCTGTTCAGTCTTGAACAAAGAAGACTACGTGGCGACCTAATTCAAGCATTCAAAATTCTAAAAGGTATTGACAGTGTCGACCCAAGGGACTTTTTCAGCCTGAAAAAAGAAACAAGGACCAGGGGTCACAAATGGAGTTTAGAAAAAGGGGCATTCAGAACAGAAAATAGGAGACACTTTTTTACACAGAGAATTGTGAGGGTCTGGAATCAACTCCCCAGTAATGTTGTTGAAGCTGACACCCTGGGATCCTTCAAGAAGCTGCTTGATGAGATTTTGGGATCAATAAGCTACTAACAACCAAACGAGCAAGATGGGCCGAATGGCCTCCTCTCGTTTGTAAACTTTCTTATGTTCTTATGTTCTTATATGGATATGGATTCGTTATTAATACAAAGCTTCTCATTTCTGTAGTAATATTCTAATAAAGATACTGTGTGTGTTTGCACGCGCCTGTGGGTGTGTGTCTCTCTGTCTGTGCGTGTGCCGTTGCTGCTGTGCTAGGTGAGGTGGAGCTGGAGGAGTACTACCCTGCCTTCCTGCACATGGTGCGTAGCCTGCTCGATGGGAATCTCGACTCCATGCAGTATGAAGACACTCTGCGGGAGATGTTCACCATCCACGCCTACGTGGGGTTCACCATCGATAAGCTTATACACAACATCATACGACAGGTAAAGAACTGTCAGGAGCTGCTCTGCACAACAACGGGGGGAACGGGTCTTAAAATACTATAGATGTAACACCCTAACCCTTTGCAGACTGAAAATCCTACCCTTTTGAGGTGCGACTGACATGACTTTAAGGCTTATATCAGGGCAAATATCCATCGACAGTATACAGCATTATACCTTTCTAAACAGCTTATTAAGAGAATAGTGTTTTCACTGTGGTGAAATATACCCTACGATTACCTAGTTCACTCAGTCAGTGGTATGAGTGTTTGACTAGTTGCAAGGGTGTCCAGTGATAATGACAACGGATAATGGAGAGGTTCTGAACCATGCCTTGTAAATCCTAGCTGTGCTAGGTTAAAACACAGTAGGAAATACAGAATGTAGTTTTGAACCCGCAACTGCACTCAAATCACCAGCTTCAATGACTTCCACACAGGTACTGCAGCACTGACCTCCGCACAGGTACTGCAGCACTGACCTCCACACAGGTACTGCAGCACTGAACTCCACACAGGTACTGCTGCAGGTTGTGATGTAATGAATGTCTCCCTGCAGCTGCAGCACTTGGTGAGCGATGACGTGTGCCTGCAGGTGGTCGAGCTGTATCTGAGCGAGCGGAGGCGAGGGGCGGCAGGGGGAAGCCTCACGTCTCAGTGTGTGCGCGCGGGCTGGGAGACCAGTTACCAGTGGAAAGCAGAGCGCACTATGGCAGATGAGAACTGCTTTAAGGTGCGTGTTCAATATACCAAACCCCATCAGAGTCTACACACAAACATTATACATAATACACTTCAAGTAAGAAATGTGGGTTATAAAAGATATCCCTTATTATCCTATTATTAGTTTAAAATAAAGTATACATTTATCAATGTATGAATTTTGGCATGTTCCCGTAGACAACAATGTCAAATAGAAATACTAAAACAAACTTCATAAATTCAAGGACGAATGTTTTGAAAGATATTGAGAAAGACTTTGCTCTAATTGTATCATTTATCATTGACTGTATTGAGTTTCAGTATTTCTAAATTCAGCACTTTTGAGTGTTTAATAGCTATGGCTGACCATGGAAAATGCAAAAAAATGAGAATGCTTATTATTATTACAATAAGTGTATTGTGAAATCAGCTGCGTCCCCTATAGCAAAGTATAACTGAAATTCCAGCGTTTGTCACAGGTGATGTTTATGCAGAGTAAAGGCCAGGTAACCATGACGATTGAACTGCTCGACACCGAGGAGTCCCAAACAGATGACCCTCTTGATGTGCAGGTAAAGGAGTCTGCTGTTCAGTGTTAGCAGATACTGAGAATGTACCCCTAAAGCAGCCATGTGTTCTAATGATATCGCTGTACCCCTAAAGCAGCCATGTGTTCTAATGATATCGCTGTACCCCTAAAGCAGCCATGTGTTTTGCGATCTTCTTTTCTCAGCACTTAGCAAGTTACATGGAGCAGTATGTGGGTGCTGAAGCAGCCCAGTGTCACCACATGGAAGGATTCTACTTCAAACCTGTCTTTCTACCAAGGTAGGGCACCTCAAAAAAAAACACTCTAGAGACACCTCTGCTAGGAATTTCTCAAAGCTGTCCCTTCTACCCTCTCAAGCCTCATATCTGAGGCCATCTGACTTGATAGTTACAGATTGAGTTTTGAAGCATGTACCTACTTACAGCAGTGCCTGTAATTATTGTGCTTGTTTTTTGTTCCAGAAATCTTCGGAAGTTCAGGAAGTGGCAGATTAAACAGATCACTGCGATGAAGAGCAGGAGGGCCTGGCAGCTGGGTCTGGGGGTGGAGAGTGCCAGCAATCTGGACTGTAGGTTCAAACTAAACACGCACAAAATGGTGTTCGTTATGAACTCTGAGGACTACATGTACAGACGAGGAGCCCTGGTGAAAGCCAGAAAGGTGAGCTTCTTAATATTCACATGCACAGCTTAATTAAAATATCTTGTGTCCAGTTCTTAAATTTCATTTTGAATTTAAATAAATACTACTGCACCAAATGGCCAGATAACCCATTCGGACACTCCCATTAAGATCACATTTTGTGGGTCCTTATTAAAGTTTGGCGAAACTTGGTATTAACTTTATTTTGCATAAGTTTTATATTTTGGGGATATTTCAATTCAAACAGCTGAATGCAATTCCAATATTGACTTTGCTAGTTCACTTCTAGTATACACTAAAATATGACTGTTGCTGCTACTTTGAAATTGAAGTGTTGATCAATTGACTACCAGCACATGTATTGTGATACATGTCGAACTGCGATACACATGTGGTATTTTGACGTTAGTATTACACCCCTCCAGTCCATAAAGTTTCACAGAGTATTCTGGTTATATAGAAGTGTATAAAGCCGTTGGGGTGTTACTGACATGCTGCCCTGCTCTTCTCTCAGTCCCAGTACATGGTTGCTCAGACCCAACACCAGCGCTTCGGAGAGTGGCATCAGAAGTGGCTGTCCCAGAACGTGACTAGCGAGATGGACACTGTGGTACAGGACTGGTTAATGGGGGAAGAGGAACAGGAAATGGTTCCATGCAAAACCACGCGTGAGACTTTGCATGTCAATGGGATCCCAGTACACAGATACCAGGTGGACTACAGCAAGCAGCCCCCTTCACCGTGACCAGTGCCAGCATATTGACTCAGTATTGCAAAGCAGAACAACGGAACTGGTCACACAGATTGAATATCTCCTTTTTAAGTATAAGTGTAGTTTTTAGCTCTCACAAGAGTATTTTGTTTATATTTGTATATGTTTATACTGGTAAGATGAGTACAATCCATGTCTGTTTTGTACAGTATATTCTTAATTCAAGCATCTATACAGCATACTTGCAAACCTAATGAAATATATCTTTCTATTGTCAGGAAGCAACCGTATTCTTAAAGCATACACATTTTGTTACTGTTTAGATTGTTTTGTCTGTGCATTGTATATGATTACTTTAAGGGTTAATTGATTTTGTTTACAGCTCCTGTGTTGCCTCCCTGTTTATGTATAAATATCTCAGAAAGGTCATCTTGATATTCCTGTACTGAAGTATATTGTAAATTTTTTTTGTTCCATATTAAAATCAGTGTTTGAACCGAATGTAAAGCATTTCCCTTTAAGTAGAAAAACAATCATGAAATACATCTTCATTTTCATGAGTTTTGTTAATATTTACTACTGTATATTCAATATGATATTCAATAAGTTTCATAAATGTTGTTTCATGGATTTGTATTCACTATACAAGTTTAAAAGGTGCAGTTTTGAAAGAAACACATTACAGCAAATATGTGTATACATTTTAAAACACCTGGCACTACATTGCGTTAAAGTTCTGAGTTGGCTTGCCTCGACTTCCAGGAAGTCTGTTAATGCTTCACTTCCTAGTGCAGCAGTGTCTTCGGGGTCATCTTATTGGATGCAGAGCATCACAGTCATCATGGGAAGCACCCTGCAGGGGTGGGAACAATTTCACTCATCAGATGACCCAAGAAGTCAAACAGATGTCTTTAACCTAGTGTAGTACCAGGTATCATGTTTAAAAAAAAAAAAAAAAAAAGTACAGATTTGAGACTTCCATAGCGAATGGATGTGCACGGCAAGGAAAATGTCTAGACTATTTTGTAGCTACAATCACAAGCCCCTTCTAAAATCTACACTGAACAAAAATATAAATGCAACATGCAGCAATTTCAAAGATTTTACTGAGTTACAGTTCATATAAGGAAATTGATAAATTTAAATAAATTCATTAGGCCCTAACGTACAGATTTCACATGACTGGGAATACAGATATGCATCTGTTGGTCACAGATACCTTAAAAAAAAAAAAAAAAAAAAAGTAGGGGCGTGGATCAGAAAACCAGTCAGTATCTGGTGTGACCACCATTTTCCTCCTGCAGCACGACCACATCTCCTTCGCATAGAGTTGATCAGGCTGTTGATTGTGGCCTGTGGAATGTTGTCCCACTCCTCTTCAATGGCTGTGCGAAGTTGCTGGATATTGGTGGGAACTGGAACACGCTGTCATACACGTTGATCCAGAGCATCCCAAACATGCTCAATGGGTGACATGTCTGGTGAGTATGCAGGCCATGGAAGAACTGGGACATTTTCTGCTTCCAGGAATTGTGTACAGATCCTTGCGACATGGGGCCGTGCATTATCATGCTGAAACATGAGGTGATGGCGGCGGATGAATGGCATGACAGTGTGCCTCAGGATCTCATAAGAACATAAGAAAGTTTACAAACGAGAGGAGGCCATTCGGCCCATCTTGCTCGTTTGGATGTTAGTAGCTTATTGATCCCAGAATCTCATCAAGCAGCTTCTTGAAGGATCCCAAGGTGTCAGCTTCTACAACATTACTGGGAAGTTGGTGCCAGACCCTCACGATTTTCTGTAAAAAAGTGCCTCCTATTTGCTGATCTGAATGCCCCTTTGTCTAATCTCAATTTGTGACCCCTGATCCTTGTTTCTGTTTTCAGGTCGATAGTACCTTGGGTCAACATTGTCAATACAATATAATTTTGAATGCTTGAATTAGGTCACCGCGTAGTCGTCTTTGTTCAAGACTGAACAGATTCAATTATTTTATGACATGCCTTTTAAGCCCGGAATAATTCTGGTCGCTGCTCTTTGCACTCTTTCTAGAGCAGCAATATCTTTTTTTATAGCAAGGTGACCAGAACTGAACACAATATTCAAGATGAGGTCTTACTAGTGCATTGTACAGTTTTAACATTACTTCCCTTGATTTAAATTCAACACTTTTCACAATGTATCCGAGCATCTTGTTAGCCTTTTTTATAGCTTCCCCACATTGTCTAGATGAAGACATTTCTGAGTCAACAAAAACTCCTATGTCTTTTTCATAGATTCCGTCTCCAATTTCAGTATCTCCCATATGATATTTATAATGTACACTTTTATTTCCTGCGTGCAGTACCTTACACTTTTCTCTATTAAATGTCATTTGCCATGTGTCTGCCCAGTTTTTAATCTTATCTTAGATCATTTTGAATGGCCTTTGCTGCTGCAACAGTGTTTGCCACTCCTCCTATTTTTGTGTCGTCTACAAATTTAACAGGTTTGCTTACTATACCAGAATCTAAATCATTAATGTAGATTAGGAATAGCAGAGGACCTAATACTGATCCCTGTGGTACACCACTGGTTACCACACTCCATTCTGAGGTTTTTCCTCTAATCAGTACTTTCTGTTTTCTACATGTTAACCACTCCCTAATCCATGTACATGCGTTTCCTTGAATCCCAACTGCGTTCAGTTTGAGAACTGATCTTTTGTGCGGGACTTTGTCAAAAGCTTTCTAGAAATCTAAATAAACCATGTCATATGCTTTGCAATTATCCATTATCGATGTTGCATCCTCAAAAAAATCAAGCAAGATAGTTAGACATGATCTCTCTTTCCTAAAACCATGTTGACTGTCTCCCAGGACCCTGTTACCATATAGGTAATTTTCCATTTTTTATCTTATTATAGTTTCCATAAGTTTGCATGTAATAGAAATCAGGCTTACTGGTCTGTAGTTACCTGGTTCAGTTTTGTTTCCCTTTTTGTGGATCGGTATTACGTTTGCAATTTTCCAGTCTGTCGGTACCACCCCTGTGTTAAACATTTAACCTCCTCTTTGAATGTTCTATTACTGTTGTAATATTGAAAAACATTTTGGAATTGGTTTTAGCCCCCTTAGCAATGTTCATTTCTATTTCTCTCGGCCTTTCTAACTTCCTTTTTGACTTGCGTTTGCAGTTCCGTGTACTCTTTCTGTGTACTTTCTTTTTGGTCCTTTTTTAATGCTCTGTAAAGTGCCTTTCTTCGCTGAATATTTTTTTTAATTGATCTATTAAACCATTTTGGCCATTTAGTTTTACATTTAGATTTGTCTACTTTAGGGATGTAATTGTTTTGCGCCTCTAGTACATGATCTTGGTTAATGGTTTTTAAATAACTTCTTTCATTTCTTTGAGTACTATTGGGAGGATCTCATCCGGCCCAGGGGATTTGTTTATTTTAAGAGCTCCTAGTCCCTTTAACACTTCTGCCTCGGTTATGCTAAAGTTATTTAAAACTGGATAGGAACTGGATGACATGTGGGGCATGTTGTCCGTATCTTCCTTTGTAAAAACTTGTGAAAAGTAATCATTTAATATATTTGCTATTTTTTTTTTCTTCATCTACGATTTTGCCATTTGTATTCTTAAACATTAACCTCCTCTTTGAATGTTCTCTTGCTGTTGTAATATTGGAAAAACATTTTGGAATTGGTTTTAGCCCCCTTAGCAATGTTCATTTCTATTTCTCTCTTGGCCTTTCTAACTTTCTTTTTGACTTGCGTTGCAGTTCTGTGTACTCTTTCTGTGTACTTTGTTTTTGGTCCCTTTTAAACACTCTGTAAAGTGTCTTTTTTCGCTGATTTTTTTTTTTTTTTTTTTTTTTTATTGATCTATTAAACCATTTTGGCAATTTAGTTTTACATTTAGATTTGTCTACTTTAGGGATTACTACATTTTTGAAGAACAGCCATCCTTTTTCTGTGGATGTTTTCTCTATTTTACTCCAATCTACTTCTGTTTGTCTCTGTTTCATACCTTCATAGTTTGCTTTTCTGAAATTGTAAACCTTCGCTTTAGTCATTACTTTTGGGGTTTTAAAAAGCACTTCAAATGAGACCATGTTGTGGTCTGAGTTTGCTAGTTGTTCTCTGACCTCTGTTTTAGTTATTCTGTCTTCTTTATTTGAAAAGACTAAATCAAGGCATGCCTCCCCTCTAGTCGGTGCCTTGACAAATTATGTTAGGAAGCAGTCATTTGTCATTTCCACCATTTCAATTTCGTCCATCGTGCTCCCCACCGGGTTTTCCCATTTTATGTGGGGGAAGTTGAAATCCCCCATTAGTATGGCTTCTCCTTTGTTACATGCATTTCTATTGTCATTGTATAACAGATTATTTTGCTTGTTGTCTGAATCTGGTGGTCTATAGCATGCTCCTATTATTATGCCTTTTGAATTTTTGTCCGTTATTCTGACCCATATTGATTCGGCTTTATTTTCTTTGTCCAGGTTTAACACCTGGGCTTCAAAACTGTTTCTTATGTATAGCACTACCCCTCCTCTTCTTCTGTCCTCCCTGTCTTTCCTATAGAGTGTATACCCATAAATATTATATTCTTCCCCATCACTCTCAGACAACCAAGTTTCTGTAACACCTATCACATCATAGCTACTTGTTAGTGCAGTAGCTTCAAGTTCTAAAATTTTGTTTTTGATACTTCCAGCATTTAGATAAATACATTTAATTGTTGTCTTACCTGAGTTGTTGTCCTTGTTTTGATGCGGTCTCCCTTCTGTTTTTTTTTTTTTATTTCTCCCCCCTTCCTTTCTAGTTTAAATGCTTCTGAACCTGCTCGAGGATGTTTTCTCCAAGTAGACTGGTTCCCTTTTTATTTAAGTGCAGTCCGTCCCGTCTATACAGATAGACCTTGTTGTAGAATGTAGTCCAATGATCAAGATAGGTGAAGCCTTCCCGTGTGCACCACGTCTTCAGCCATGCGTTTAGATTAATTATTTCCAGCTGTCCATATGCTCCTTTGCAAGGTGCCGGTAGCATCCCCGAAAACATCACAGTTTTGATCTTGTCTTTTAATTTCTTTCCTACCTCTCTGAATTTGTTTTGCAGGGATTTTGGTCTATCTCTTCCAATGTTATTTGTACTGATGAGGACGACTACTACCGGGTCGTCTCCTATTTGTTCTAGGAGCCTGTCCATGTTCTCAGTGATGTGACGGAGGCTCCTGGAAGGCAGCACACTGTTGTAGTAACAGTCATGACCTCCCTTCTTTTTGCTGTCTGGTCACCACTGTCAATAGGGTCCTGAATGTTGTTTCTTTCGTTCTCTTGATGTTGGTTTTGCTCATCAAAATTTTGAAGTGGCTCAAATTTGTTGGATGTTTTGATTTCTGGCAGTTGTGTTTGACGAAGTTTCTTTTTTTCCCTGCTTCTGCCTACCTGAACCCAGCTGTTCTGACCTTCTATCTCTCTGGTGGCTTTCAGTCTGTTAGGGGTGGTGCAGACTTCCATGAATTGTGGGTGTGCCAGTTCCTCAAGATCCTGTTGCTGTCTTATTTCTTCCAGCTCCATTTCTAACATGCTTACTAGTTTATGCAAGTCCTGGATTGTGCGGCACTTTACGCACACCTGGTTTAGCTCTGCTGGGTTTTCTCGGATTTCACACATCATGCAGGTGTCACAGATTACTGGCTTGAAGACCATGTTAAATTTATTTATTTTTTTGGAAGTTTAGTTTATCTTCTGTAGCTGTCAACCTGCTTTCAAACTGCTTCTATACTGCTCTGCATTTTTCCACGCCTGTACTTCTCCCTCGCTGTCGCTTCCACTGTTGCTTCCATCTTGTCCCGGTATCTTTTGTAGCAATTGTGTTCGTTGTCCGTAGTTTATGCCTGCCCATACCATAACCCCACCGCCACCATGGGGCACTCTGTGACAAAGGTCTCAGACCTTTGTTGCTGCAACAGTGTTTGCCACTCCTCCTATTTTTGTGTTGTCTGCAAATTTAACAAGTTTGCTTACTATACCAGAATCTAAATCATTAATGTAGATTAGGAATAGCAGAGGACCTAATACTGATCCCTGTGGTACTCTACTGGTTACCACACTCCATTCTGAGGTTTTTCCTCTAATCAGTACTTTCTGTTTTCTACATGTTAACCACTCCCTAATCCATGTACATGTGTTTCCTTTAATCCCTACTGCGTTCAGTTTGAGAATTAATCTTTTGTGCGGGACTTTATCAAAAGCTTTCTAGAAATCTAAATAAACCATGTCATATGCTTTGCAATTATCCATTATTGATGTTGCATCCTCAAAAAAATCAAGCAAGTTAGTTAGACACAATCTCCCTTTTCTGCGGTGTCTGCCATCTGCCTGGTACAGTTGAAACCGGGATTCATCTGTGAAGAGCACACTTCTCCAGTCTGCCAGTGGCCATCGAAGTTGAGCATTTGCCCACTGAAGTCCGTTACGATGCCAAACTGCAGTCAGGTCAAGACCCTGGTAAGAACAACGAGCACGCAGATGAGCCTCCCTGAGATGGTTTCTGACAGCTTGTGCAGAAATTCTTTGGTTGTGCAAACCCACAGTTTCATCAGCTGTCCGAGTGGCTGGTCTCAGATGATCCCGCAGGTGAAGAAGCCGGATGTGGAGGTCCTGGGCTGGCGTGGTTACACGTGGCCTGCAGTTGTGAGGCTGGTTGGACGTACTGCCAAATTCGCTAATAAACGTTGGAGGCGGCTTATGGTAGAGAAATGAACATTCAGTTCTCTGGCAACAGCTCTGGTGGACATTCCTGCAGTCAGTGACATCTGTGGCATTATGTTGTGTGACAAAACTGCACGTTTTAGAGTGGCCTTTTATTGTCCTCAGCACAAGGTGCACCTGTGTAATGATCATGATGTTTAACCAGCTTCTTGATATGCCACACCTGTCAAGTGGATGGATTATCTTGGCAAAGGAGAAATGCTCACTAACAGGGATGTAAACAAATTTGTGCACAAAATTTGAGAGAAATAAGCTTTTTGTGTGTATGGAAAATTTCTGGGATCTTTTATTTCAGCTCATGAAACATGGGACCAACACTTTACATGTTGCGTTTATATTTTTGTTCAGTGTATGTAGATGATTTTGTTAGCTACAATCACAAGTCCCTTCTCAAATCTCTGTAGATGATTGTGTAGTGACAATCACAAGCCCCTTCTCAAATCTCTGTAGATGATTTTGTAGCTACAATCACAAGCTCCTTCTGAAATCTCTGTAGATGATTTTGTTATGGGTTTTGAACTGAGTAAAGCCTCTTTATCCAGCCACAACAGTGTAGATTCCCTCACTATGCAGCACATATTAGGATCCCATCTTACTCTTAAAGTTAATGTGCAGTAAAAGTTGTTTAAAGCTGTGGTCCTAATACACTCTTGCCCAGGAATTGTGGTTGCAGGTTCTTATATAGATATCAGAATTAAAAGTAAAAGAAAACTACTGGGGTACAACTGGGATAAACTTGGCCCCCACTTTTGAAATTTTTCATTTTTGTTTTTGGAAACAGGTAAAACATTTTTTACAAAACTAGAACCAAAAAAAGCAATATAATCCAACTTCTCACAAGCTCTTCAGGCATATTTTGCGAATGAAAAAATAAATCTCTAAACTGTTTCTGGATCAGAGAGCCCTTTTAAAGCACATGAAGGAAGTGGTAAATTGTATGGCTTCAAAATGATTCAGAATGTATTTGATGTATGTTTGCTACAGCATGCCAGTGTATTGTAAAAGCTATCCCATTAAAATTGTTGTTGATGTGGCTATTCGAGGCAGCTATCTGAATCGATATGAACAGGGTTCTGGAATCAATTAGCTCTTAGGAACCAGGTGAGCATTGATGGGCTGAAAGCCTCTTGTTTATAACTTTGTGTTGAATGTGCTGGAGAATCACCCTGGATTATTTCAACCAGCTGTACGTGTTCACCAGGTAGAGTGTGAGACAGACAGGCACGAACATGTTCACAGGTAGCACAGTGACAGACAGGCACGATCAACGCATTACCCCAGAAATACAGGGGTTATATACAATGCAGGATAAGGGCTTTAAATGGTTGGCAAAAGGTATGAGAAAAGCGAGAGGATATAGCTCCTGAAATACTGGTGAAGCAGTGCACAAACAGATGGTCTGTTAATCGCACAGTACCTAATATTAAAAATGTGTAAAAAATCAAGAGTTTATCAGATCAAAGCCAAATGGAATCTAAAACGGGAGGCTAGCCGTGTATGATGGAAGATACAAAACTGGAGCAAAATCAGCGCATACACGTGTTCACCAGGTAGCGTGTGAGACAGACAGGCACGATCAGTGCATAAACGTGTTCACCAGGTAGCGTGTGAGACAGACAGGCACGATCAACGCATACACGTGTTCACCAGGTACAGTGTGAGACAGACAGGCACGATCAACGCATACACGTGTTCACCAGGTAGCGTGTGAGACAGACAGGCACGATCAACGCATACACATGTTCACCAGGTACAGTGTGAGACAGACAGGCACGATCAACGCATACACGTGTTCACCAGGTAGCGTGTGAGACAGACAGGCACGATCAGCGCATACACGTGTTCACCAGGTAGCGTGTGAGACAGACAGGCACGATCAACGCATACACGTGTTCACCAGGTAGCGTGTGAGACAGACAGGCACGATCAACGCATACACGTGTTCACCAGGTAGCGTGTGAGACAGACAGGCACGATCAACGCATACACGTGTTCACCAGGTAGCGTGTGAGACAGACAGGCACGATCAGCGCATACACGTGTTCACCAGGTAGCGTGTGAGACAGACAGGCACGATCAACGCATACACGTGTTCACCAGGTAGCGTGTGAGACAGACAGGCACGATCAACGCATACACGTGTTCACCAGGTACAGTGTGAGACAGACAGGCACGATCAACGCATACACGTGTTCACCAGGTAGCGTGTGAGACAGACAGGCACGATCAACGCATACACGTGTTCACCAGGTACAGTGTGAGACAGACAGGCACGATCAACGCATACACATGTTCACCAGGTAGTGCATACACGTGTTCACCAGGTACAGTGTGAGACAGACAGGCACGATCAACGCATGAGACAGACAGGCACACACGTGTTCACCAGGTACAGTGTGAGACAGACAGGCACGATCAACGCATACACGTGTTCACCAGGTACAGTGTGAGACAGACAGGCACGATCAACGCATACACGTGTTCACCAGGTAGCGTGTGAGACAGACAGGCACGATCAACGCATACACGTGTTCACCAGGTACAGTGTGAGACAGACAGGCACGATCAACGCATACACGTGTTCACCAGGTACAGTGTGAGACAGACAGGCACGATCAACGCATACACGTGTTCACCAGGTACAGTGTGAGACAGACAGGCACGATCAACACATACACATGTTCACCAGGTACAGTGTGAGACAGACAGGCACGATCAACGCATACACGTGTTCACCAGGTACAGTGTGAGACAGACAGGCACGATCACGATCAACAGGTACAGTGTGATACACAGTGCATACACGTGTTCACCAGGTACAGTGTGAGACAGACAGGCACGATCAACGCATACACGTGTTCACCAGGTAGAGTGTGAGACAGACAGGCACGATCAGCATACACGTGTTCACCAGGTAGCGTGTGAGACAGACAGGCACGATCAGTGCATACACGTGTTCACCAGGTAGCGTGTGAGACAGACAGGCACGATCAACGCATACACGTGTTCACCAGGTACAGTGTGAGACAGACAGGCACGATCAGCGCATACACGTGTTCACCAGGTAGCGTGTGAGACAGACAGGCACGATCAGCGCATACACGTGTTCACCAGGTAGCGTGTGAGACAGACAGGCACGATCAGCGCATACACGTGTTCACCAGGTAGCGTGTGAGACAGACAGGCACGATCAACGCATACACGTGTTCACCAGGTAGCAGTGTGAGACAGACAGGCACGATCAACGCATACACGTGTTCACCAGGTAGCGTGTGAGACAGACAGGCACGATCAACGCATACACGTGTTCACCAGGTAGAGTGTGAGACAGACAGGCACGATCAACGCATACACGTGTTCACCAGGTAGCGTGTGAGACAGACAGGCACGATCAGCATACATACACGTGTTCACCAGGTTACCAGGTAGTGTGAGACAGACAGGCACGATCAACGCATACACGTGTTCACCAGGTACAGTGTGAGACAGACAGGCACGATCAACGCATACACGTGTTCACCAGGTACAGTGTGAGACAGACAGGCACGATCAACGCATACACGTGTTCACCAGGTAGCAGTGTGAGACAGACAGGCACGATCAACGCATACACGTGTTCACCAGGTAGCGTGTGAGACAGACAGGCACGATCAGTGCATACACGTGTTCACCAGGTACAGTGTGAGACAGACAGGCACGATCAACAGGCATACACGTGTTCACCAGGTACAGTGTGAGACAGACAGGCACGATCAACGCATACACGTGTTCACCAGGTAGCGTGTGAGACAGACAGGCACGATCAACGCATACACGTGTTCACCAGGTACAGTGTGAGACAGACAGGCACGATCAACGCATACACGTGTTCACCAGGTACGTGTGAGACAGACAGGCACGATCACATACACGTGTTCACCAGGTAGCAGTGTGAGACAGACAGGCACGATCAACGCATACACGTGTTCACCAGGTAGCGTGTGAGACAGACAGGCACGATCAGCGCATACACGTGTTCACCAGGTAGAGTGTGAGACAGACAGGCACGATCAGTGCATACACGTGTTCACCAGGTACAGTGTGAGACAGACAGGCACGATCAGTGCATACACGTGTTCACCAGGTAGCGTGTGAGACAGACAGGCACGATCAGTGCATACACGTGTTCACCAGGTAGAGTGTGAGACAGACAGGCACGATCAGTGCATACACGTGTTCACCAGGTAGCGTGTGAGACAGACAGGCACGATCAGTGCATACACGTGTTCACCAGGTAGAGTGTGAGACAGACAGGCACGATCAACGTGTTCACCATACACATGTTCACCAGTGTTACCAGTGTGAGACAGACAGGCACGATCAACGCATACACGTGTTCACCAGGTACAGTGTGAGACAGACAGGCACGATCAACGCATACACGTGTTCACCAGGTACAGTGTGAGACAGACAGGCACGATCAACGTGTTCACCATACACAGTGTTCACCAGGTACCAGTGTGAGACAGACAGGCACGATCACGACGCATACACGTGTTCACCAGGTACAGTGTGAGACAGACAGGCACGATCAACGCATACACGTGTTCACCAGGTACAGTGTGAGACAGACAGGCACGATCAGACGTGTTCACCAGGTAGCGTGTGAGACAGACAGGCACGATCAGTGCATACACGTGTTCACCAGGTACAGTGTGAGACAGACAGGCACGATCAACGCATACACGTGTTCACCAGGTAGAGTGTGAGACAGACAGGCACGATCAGTGCATACACGTGTTCACCAGGTAGAGTGTGAGACAGACAGGCACGATCAACGCATACACGTGTTCACCAGGTAGAGTGTG
Organism: Polyodon spathula; assembly: GCF_017654505.1. NCBI lineage: Eukaryota > Metazoa > Chordata > Actinopteri > Acipenseriformes > Polyodontidae > Polyodon > Polyodon spathula. The sequence continues at coordinate 2,147,581 of NC_054559.1, read as the reverse complement.
AGACAGACAGGCACGATCAACGCATACACGTGTTCACCAGGTAGAGTGTGAGACAGACAGGCACGATCAACGCATACACGTGTTCACCAGGTACAGTGTGAGACAGACAGGCACGATCAACGCATACACGTGTTCACCAGGTACAGTGTGAGACAGACAGGCACGATCAACGCATACACGTGTTCACCAGGTACAGTGTGAGACAGACAGGCACGATCAACGCATACACGTGTTCACCAGGTACAGTGTGAGACAGACAGGCACGATCAACGCATACACATGTTCACCGCATACACGTGTTCACCAGGTACAGTGTGAGACAGACAGGCACGATCAACGCATACACGTGTTCACCAGGTACAGTGTGAGACAGACAGGCACGATCAACGCATACACGTGTTCACCAGGTAGAGTGTGAGACAGACAGGCACGATCAGGTAGCGTGTGAGACAGACAGGCAACAGTGCATACACGTGTTCACCAGGTAGCGTGTGAGACAGACAGGCACGATCAACGCATACACGTGTTCACCAGGTACAGTGTGAGACAGACAGGCACGATCAACGCATACACGTGTTCACCAGGTAGCGTGTGAGACAGACAGGCACGATCAGCGCATACACGTGTTCACCAGGTAGTGTGAGACAGACAGGCACGATCAGTGCATACACGTGTTCACCAGGTACAGTGTGAGACAGACAGGCACGATCAGTGCATACACGTGTTCACCAGGTACAGTGTGAGACAGACAGGCACGATCAGTGCATACACGTGTTCACCAGGTAGAGTGTGAGACAGACAGGCACGATCAGTGCATACACGTGTTCACCAGGTAGAGTGTGAGACAGACAGGCACGATCAACGCATACACGTGTTCACCAGGTAGCGTGTGAGACAGACAGGCACGATCAGCGCATACACGTGTTCACCAGGTAGAGTGTGAGACAGACAGGCACGATCAGTGCATACACGTGTTCACCAGGTACAGTGTGAGTCAGACAGGTACGATCAGTGCATACACGTGTTCACCAGGTAGAGTGTGAGACAGACAGGCACGATCAGCGCATACACATGTTCACCAGGTACAGTGTGAGTCAGACAGGCACGATCAGTGCATACACGTGTTCACCAGGTACAGTGTGAGTCAGACAGACACAATCAGTGCATACACATGTTCACCAGGTAGAGTGTGAGACAGACAGGCACGATCAGTGCATACACGTGTTTACCAGCAGAGTGTGAGACAGACAGGCACAATCAGCGCATACACATGTTCACCAGGCAGAGTCAGCACATACACATGTTCACCAGGTAGAGTGTGAGACAGACGGACACAATCAGTGCATACATGTGTTTTGTAAATGAGGACCTTTAAAAATAAAAAGTCCATCGTTCTTTATTTTTGCCTTTCCAACCACAATGGTATGGGCACACGACTGAAAAATACAATAGTAGTACCTTGGAGTAAGTAGTTTTGAAAAATACAGTGTTACCTGTCCCCACGTGTTGTTACAACTGTTTTAATAACACTTATAACTTTAAAGTCTGTTTCAAAGCTCTTTTCAAACTGCCTGCTCTAGTGCACTGAGGTTTGAGATCTGTCCTCTAAATCACTGCAGGAAGACCAATTAAAAGAATGCAATTAAAAAAGTGCTCTGGCTTTTCTGTTCCATACCACATCATGGATCGTTATTGCTACATGTTTGACAATGTAGGCAATAATCCTTACGCTGTCAGTGCACTAGAGCGGACATTTTGAAAAAAGCTTTGAAACCAACTTTGAAGTTGTAAGTGTAAAAAGTTGTGGCAACAGCTACAAAAACCTGTCATGTCTCTGAAGGACCGATGAGTTGTTTCAGGATATCAAGAAGTTGCTTTTAGATCATATTTTAGAATGGCTAGATCTATATTTGAGGTGTCGTATCCTATAGATATCATAGATTAGTTATTTAACTATTTGAATGTTAATGGTAACTTATTCAGTTATTGTAGCAAAACATATCGTTAAACATACGACACATGTACAAGGGTAAGATATACATACAGCCTATGAAAAGTGTTAAAAAAATGTATTTTCATATTAAACATTTAAACATTATTGTCTACCTTTTTATTTGTATTGGCAATTAAAATCTGTTTAAACCACTCGATACACACCGAGAGGGCATTTGGAGTTATGGAGGAGGCTGCAACATTTAGACATGACACTACTACACAGAATACCATCAGTGATAGCAAGTGCTTGCACATTGCATAATTTTATACTTCTACATGAATCCCTAAATGATGAGCACCAACACGTTGACGAGGTTCCCTGCCTGGACGAAAACCCCCATACTGTAGATGAATGCAGAAAATAAAGAGGTATGAAATAGCAAACAAACTTTGATTATTACTATTTGTTTTAGTACTGTAGTACTATAGTGTAATGTCATAGTTTCCTGTTAAAGTAACCGCAGACAATGTGCACATTTTATATTTGGAAAATGTTTATTGTTAAAAAAAACAAGTAGCCAATACTATATAAAAAGTACAATCAAAATAGGGCTTAAAGTTCTGAGTGTTTATTTTCCATGTCTAACTGCCCCCCCTCCAGCCTTTAAACCTTAATAGTTGTTAAGCCTTCACTGTATACTAGATAAACACCCTAAAGAAACTGTACATGTAACTAAATAAATAAATAAATAAAAATACATTTTATTTGCATCTAGTTTCTCTGCTGATTTGGCTGATACAGTTTCAGCAATTCTTTCAGCTAAATTATAAAGGGACTCTCTTTGTCTTTTGTGACTCCTCCTTGGTTGTTATTTGTAGTTGATGGAGCAGGAGGGCCCTGATGATGAGCTGGGCTGAAATTGGACATCATGATTGGCGACTGGGGACTGGAGTTAAAGATATCGTTGATAAATCCATTGATGATACCACTCTTACTGAACTGCAGGATCTCCAGTAAAAATGTCTAGTAAAAAAGCTAAACAGCTTGATATTCCGCCATACAGATACTCGCCGTAATATTTCACTGCCGTACTGCATAATCCAGGCCTTTACTGTTATTAAATAGTCCTTCCCCCACGGTTATGCATTAAAGCGATGCAAATGGCCGCCACCACTCTGTTCGCCCGGATCATTCAGAGTCACTGCAGGGAAATGGGAGCGACGTCGCAACAATAGAGGACGTGTTTCTATTGTTTTTTTCTCGTCGCGCGACGGGATTGAAACTGACCAATCAGAAGCAAGGTTAACACCACTGACACATTTCAAACACGACTTAAAACACGTCACGCGTCAAAACAAGTTAATCGTTTCATGTCGTACTGTACCAGTAGCCGTGGCATGCAGGTGGTGCAATGTATCAGCACTGAGAGATTTTCTTTCTGGTTATGCAAGTTGCACAAAAATAGCTTTATTAATAAGCAAAAATAACCATACTGCAGTCCATATATCCAGCATTTAAATGAAAAAATGTGCACCTTTGCTGGCTTTTAAAAATGACACAAAAATGTCCCTATTTACACAACTTGAACATGAGACCTAATTTTAAACTATGGCTTCTTTCTTTCTTTCTTTTGGTTTGTTTGTTTGTTTTTTTGATAAATAATGTGTTGTTCACTAAATTGTTCTGTGGCACAAATATGTGACAAGAATGTCTTTACATACACATAACGTGAAGTTTAGTGGAGATTCACCAAACAAAAATATTACTGAGGTCCTACTATTCTATACGTTGTAAAACAAAGCCAGCAACACGTTTGTATTCTGTGTGGCACATCCCAGCATTACCAAGCTCATAGTTTGGAAGATTATGAGCCATATCTGTTCACCGGACTGTTTTAAAAGGAACAATTAATAAAAGTCTTGCCATGGCACAAGATCTTGCTCTGTGAATAATTATTCATAAGTAAATTAAGTCAGATACGGTTTAAACACTCACCATGATCTGATGCGTCAGTCTTCAATAGCGTTTACGATAAAGTAGAAAAATAGATTTTCAGAACGGCATCGGTAGTAATACAAGGTGAGTGGTGATAACACGGATAATAATATAATAATAATAATAATAATAATAATAATAATAATAATAATAATAATAATAATAATAATAATAATAATAATAATAATAATGTTGCACTTTAAAAATACTTTAAAAATAGATTTCAGTAAGTTGTATATATAAATGTATAACAATAAAATAATTTTGTTAAAAATAGTTCAGTTCAATATATATATATATATATATATATATATATATATATATATATATATATATATATATACACACACACACACACACACACACACACACACACACACACACACACTATTTGGGGTGCCTTGTGTAGAAAAAAAAAAAAAAAAAAAAAGCGTTAATAGTCTTTTTTTCCAGATTTAACTTAAATCTTGTATTTTTTCCCCAGATTTATAAATATTGTGAAAATAAATAAACTTTTTTTTTTAAATGTGTACAATCAGATATAATTTATAAATCTAGTTACAAGAGTCAACATTTAGCTGAATATTTAACTGGCAGCTAAATCTGGAGTTTGTATGCAAATGAGCTCCACTAGCTTTGTGCTTTCACGCGATTTGATTGGCTCTTGTAATGCTAATTGAGAAATATGCTGATTTCAACATTACAAGTGCCAATCAAATCAGAACCATTTCTTTTCAATGTGGCTGCCCAAAAGTAATACAGGACTGGTAGCTCCTTTATTCCCTAGACTTGAAGTTCAGATGGTTTGCTGAAGCAGTCTCAGGGAGGTATGAATGATGCATTATTTGAATCTCTACTGCTGGTGATTCAGTACATAGAATGCAACGTCACAAACAACACAAATATTTATTTGGATTTAAATTGGTAAGGGTCACACAATCAGACATTGTCATTTAATAAATACATGTATAACACTTAACGGTAAAACAGAACCACACATTATTATACATCATTCGATTTACTAAGGAATGATGTAGGAAAACGTGCGTTGATTTGCTGTTGAGACGACTAATCTAACCAATTTTATTCCAATCTATTAAAATAGAATTCAAGTGAATGAGCCGCAGGCACGCTCGATACTGACTGCAAGAGGCAAGAGCGCAACTAGCCAATGAGAGGCGCTAGCAGGCGGAACTGAAATAAATGTACTGTTTCCGTTTCCGTCATTCCACCCTTTATCTTCTGGCTTGGCAGTCGACTGGGTGTGTATCTGGATTTTGCAGTTTTGCTCAAATTACTTGTTATAAAAGTATAGATCCAGCTGAAATAAAATCAGCACGTTATTGTGATAATATGGCGGTATTCTTTTGAGGTGCAGAAATATAGCCTTCTAGTGTTATAATAGAGTAGAACAGACACATCGTGTTGTTGCGTGCTTTACAGGCCTACCATGTGAGTCGGGGGATCACCCCGAAATAAGAACCGAGGCTGCAGGCCTGCTTCGGGCAGGAATTTGGATGTTTTACGTTTAAAGCATTTATTTCAAATATTATAAAACTACTAATGCACAATGTTACAAACTAAACGTGTAGAGACTACTAATATTGCTGTATGTTGCACAGTTGAATATAACTTTTTCGTAATCGTTTTTTCTATAAAGCTTTATGTGTTTTCTTAATGTTTAACTTGGTCTGAAGTAGTGCTGTGTTTATCTAATTTTATGTCTCTATTACGGTAGGTACAGGGGCGAGACAGTTGGTACCGACATTAAACCGACATTCCAACCAAAAGTAGTTTTGTACTTGTGGGCGGATTAATTATGATAGATGTCCTGCATCTCTTTGAACCTCATTCTTTTACTAATACAGGCTATTTAGTAGAGATGTTTGTGTCGCCATATCGCCAAGCACATTATTAAGTGTAGTTGGAGGTGACAGGCTGGTGCATGTCTAGAGAGGTAGAAAGACGATACTGGGACCCATTTCATTTTCTACATGTTCTTTAACTAAAACTTTTTTTTTTTTCCAGCAGCCCGCTGTTGCCAAGATGCAGATCTTTGTGAAAACCCTGACGGGTAAAACTATCACCCTCGAGGTTGAGCCCAGTGATACTATTGAGAATGTGAAGGCCAAGATCCAAGACAAGGAAGGTACAGTTATGTGCGGGTTAACAATATCTACAACTTCTCCTTAAAGTGGCAACATGAGCACCAATATAAAGGTGGATGATATAACCAGCGGTGGCAAATTCTACTGCTGTCAGTAAGTAGCTGTACAAAATATTTGTAATGTAACCACCCATTTCCCTTTCTTTAGTTCTGATACTAAACTACAGTTTGTCTTTGGGGTTAGTCACTGGCAGTGAAATGTTTACTGGTAATAAACTGTAAAGGTGGCTGCCAGTAGATTTTCTACTCACAAATGACCTTTAGTTTTGTATCTGACGCATGTAATTCTTTAATTGAGGGAGTTGACAAATGCATTGCCATGAAGAAAGGTCTTGGGAGGGAAATAACCCTGAAATGATTTAAATTATCGTTGCAATGAACAGAACATTCTTCTGTACAGTAGAATGTGTAGTTCAGATATCTTATGCATTGGCTTTGTTTTACGTGAGATCAGCAGTCATTGTACTTTGTTCCAGGGACTAATATGAATGTGGTTATTTGTCTCCAAATACATTCCAGCGGTTTTATGAATGTGTTATAGCGTTGCTTCATTAGTGACAAATGTGTAACTTGAATCCTGCAGTGATGTGATGCTGACATATAACACAGTCCTCCCCTTTCTGCCAGGTATTCCCCCTGACCAGCAGCGTCTGATCTTTGCTGGCAAGCAGCTGGAAGATGGACGCACGCTGTCAGACTACAACATCCAGAAAGGTATGACTCCACATGCCTCTCAATAGTGTTCATCAATCTAGTTTGGGAAGGCTGCCATCTGTTGCCACCACAGATTTGGTGCTTTCTTTTTAAACTTGGTGACTTGTCCTCCAGTCAGCCTCAATCCTTTATTTGCAGAAGCATGCATTCTGCTTTCAGTGTGATAGTTAAGTCTGCGAATTGTTTAATTGGTACAGTAATATTAACTATATTGTCGGACCCTGGTGATGATCTAGCTCACAGGTTAGGGCTGTCAAGGTCAGTTCCAGTCAAGTCCTGTATTAGTTAATTGGCCTGTTATGTTAACTAACTTAGGTCCTGGTTTTGAACTAGATCTGAGGGGCGGGTACTTTACCCTCTTGACTTTACAGGTGTTGGGGATCCCTTTTTCATAAAGGGTCAAATTACTTGAATATCCTTTCCAAGGGTTTCCTATACTGGCTCTCTGAGGTTACTGACGGGTGGTCTTTGCTTCTGCTTGTGTATGTAGAATCCACCTTGCATCTGGTCCTGCGTCTGCGGGGAGGCATCATTGAGCCATCCCTTCGTATGCTGGCTCAGAAGTACAACTGCGACAAAATGATCTGCCGCAAGTGAGTATTCATCCAGCAGCTCTTTACTCGCAGGGCAAGAAGCATCAAGAACACAAAGTCAGGTACATTACAATGAAGTACAAACAGTCTTCTTGATTTTGGGGGTTGAGCTGGTCAACCAGGCATTCCTATTAGATTGCATCAACTGCTGAAAATATCATCCAGTTGAAACTGGTAAAGGTTGATCAACCCTTTATTTTATTTAATTTGATACATTTTACCTTGAAATCTATGACTGAATGTAAGGTTATGAATTGATGTAGTGTATATACATTATGGATAGGATAGTTGCCCCCTGAATAGGTGCCTGTGTGCTCTGCCTGATTCTCCTTTTAGTTTGTATATTTGAGTCTTTTTGACCCCAGTAGTTGCCATTTGGACTTCATTGTTGTAAAAACAAAATTTTTACCATTTTGATTAGAAGTAGTGTTGATTTATAGTGCTCCCTTGTTATGTCACATTATGATAATTAACGCTAACCTGTGAATTCATGATCAGGCTATGTCTTCCTAAGTGGTCCTGTTACTTGTACGAGGGCCCTTCACTAATTCACTTTAAATTTCAATATTTCATGATTTTTTGATGCCAAGTCAGGTAGTGAAATTGAGCAGTGTGATGTGTCAGTCCTGGTCAAGATGTTTGCGCTGCCTCCAGTACAGTGCAGCCCTGACTCTGTGTGTGTTCTAGATGCTACGCCCGTCTTCACCCTCGCGCAGTGAACTGCCGCAAGAAGAAGTGCGGACACACCAACAACCTGCGCCCCAAGAAGAAGCTGAAGTAAACTGGAGACCCCGGGACTACCGGCTCTCACTGTCCACAAAGCTGTTTCAAATAAAAGGATTTCAAAAAAGGGTGCCTTGTGAACTTTTTTTATTTTGAATTTACATAATTTCTTAAAATCTTTGCCAATGCAGGTTATAGCAAATCAAGCCATACGCATGTCAAACCAGAGGTTTAAGGAAACCGTTTATCCAATTGATGAAACTTCATTGGACAGTCTTTAGTAAGATATCAGACTCTTAATTTAAATACCCCATTTCTAATCAATACAAAGTTCTTTCTAGTTCTTTTTAATACTGTTGTACATCTGTTTTATAGTTAACCATCTAAAACAATACTTTTGCAGATTCAACTATCAAAATTGAGAATATTTTAAACCCCTACTTTAATCTGTAGACCATAGATATCAAATGGGAAGTATCAGTCTGTTGTGTTGTGTTCCACAATACAGTGAATTGTTAAATGTGTTCCTCTTTGTAGGCAACTGTATTTGAGTGCATCCCTAGGTGGGATTTAAAAATTGAAGATCTTTTTGAAATAATTTGGAGTGTTGTATAGCTAGTAATTGTCATTTCCCTTAGGGGGCAGCATATATATATATAGTTGATGCTATAATTACACAGCAGAAAGCTTTGTTATAACAGGCACGCATATTACTTTTATTTACAAGGGTAGCTCATGAGCTACAGGTACTATACAATTGTAACTAAATAAATGAAATTTTTTACCTGATATTACCTGATACATTTTTTCTGATTAATAATACATGTTGGGACAGGGGACTTACCACAAATCACACAGGGGTGTTCTTGCTAATATTGCATTGGATGGTCTTTGCCTAAATTCAATAAACTCATTTAATTGTTTTAGTATTCTTGAATTCTACATTAGGGTATTGAACCTATGTGGGAGCTTAATGATGCTTATAATAAAGGAGACAAAGTGAGATAAGTACGTTCTTTATTTGCAGCAAACGTTAGAAATCTTAAAATATATTTACCTACTTAGTGAACCTTAAATATTACAGAATGGCATTCAATAGTGTTAAGCTACAAATTGCACTATGGAAATAGGACATTGCACTAGTGGGGTAGTTTGAAAACATACAAAAGAAACTGGCAGCATGTTATCAACCTCAGAAAAAACAAATACATTTCAAACTAATACTATTGACATAGTTTAATACTTTATTGGCAATCTGGATTACATATAACACATTTCTAACAGACAAATACTGGTTTTAAATACACATTTCTTCAATACATTCTTATTTACTCCTCTTAAGCTTTAAATTAAAGTTAATTGAAAACACAAGTTTGAAACTATACGCCCAATTTTCAGAGATTTAGTGCAGGTAACTTGTACCTGATGTCTTTCATATAAGTTTTCCATCTTTTTCAGTCTTTATGGATGGATGTGCTACAAAATATGAAACTTGAAGGAAATACTTATTATTTGCTCCCAACCGCGAATGCCCAGTAGCTGTTAAGTCATTTCCATTCATCTCAGTCTTTATTTACCTCAACCCTTTGATTGTTTGAGGTAGCAAATGTAAACCAATGACTATAAAGTGGCACCAAAAATAGCCATACACTTACCCTTCATTTTCAAACAGTATTTTAGTTGTGTGTGTAAAAAATACATATGAAACACTTCACTTGTTTCCATATAGCTGGAGAACCGCTTATTGTCCTAAAACTTGATATTAAAATAAATTAGTGCACGTTATTGATAATATCAGATTCAGAGTCTGTCTAGTCACTTGTATGTCACCCTACATATTTGCCAATATCAGTAACCACTGATTAAATTACGATGAAACATTTAATTGACAATTCTTATTCTATACTATTCTTTATAAAATGGTCTCTTTTAAATATTCTGTCCTGATTGGTCAAAATAGGACAAAAATTTTATTAAGTTGAATCACCATGTTTCCAGTATCAAAAAAAAAAAGGGATGGTAAAGTATTATATATATATATATATATATATATATAATATATAATATATATATATATTATATATATATATATATAACTTAATTTAGTTATCAATTCATCATATAATTAAACTTAATTTAATTGGACAGGCTGGTTTCACAGACACTGATTAGCACACATCTTGTTTTTTTTAATTATTATTATTGAAAATCAGTCTGAATATCAAGTGTTTCTTTAAAAGAAACAATGCCTACTCTTGTGGTCATTGTGCATTTGTGAATAACAAAATACCTTTCCATTTTAAATAAGCATGCTCTAGTAATATAGAGGGTCAAGATATTCCATATGAAAATACAGTTTTGCATGTATAGAAAAAGCTACCCTTCCCTTGTCTCCATAACAGAAAGAACTACCCCTCTTGAAGGAGTGAAAACCACTACTGTAAAAGCCATTTTATTACAATAATCAATATTTGCACAAATAACCCTTTTCTTGCACTGGGCATCGTTTGGTTCTTTGCAGATAGAACACAACAATATAAAATTGAAATGGCTACTGTATCAGAAACATTCACTGCCCCCTTTCCATTTACGTTGCATGAAGACCTTTTAGTGTAAATATTTAATATGCAGCATTATAGACAAGGCCCCTTTTTGTTTTCTTAGTTCATATAAAATTTCCTGTGAATTTATTAAAGTTTATTAAAAAATCAAATGCATTAAAAACAAGTAAACAATGAACTTCCCAGTCCTTCAGGTACATACTGGGGGTAATACTCTGGGAGGGTGAGAAAAGCAGCTCACCTGTGTGAGAATACAAGCGCCTTGACTACAGGTAATATTTTAAACTGCTGCTTTCTGTACCCAGTCACATGGTCCCACTACAGTAAGATTGGCTATTGGAGTGTAATTAACCTGCATCACAAGCAAAAGAGCTAGTGAGAGGGGAGACATGGTTATTGATGGATTTGTTTTTGGAACATTGGTTATCACTTGAAGATCCTTTCAAAGTTTCCCCACAGTAAAAGCATTGTAAAGAACAGCAAAGTATGGTAAAGCACATTAATAAACATGGCAAACTCATAGTATTACAGTACCATTTGAAGCATGGTAAAACTGCAAAAATACAAATGCAAAAAATGTGGTAAACTTTAAGGAATCTGACCATTTATTGAACATTTTAATTGAGAATAAAAGTAGTTTGATGATGTGGACTAGATGTTCGAGCGAGGGAGGACTGAACTGAATTACATTTTAACTGAGCACTGAACAGAACACAGAACAGCAGCATTTAACTCCATTCTGAACCAAACTAAAGTTAACAATAGCCAACTGAGCCTACTACTAAAAATAATTAGCATTGCAAAACTACTAGCTGATTATAAAAAGCAAAAACTACTGCAGATATATTATCATTATTATCCAGCTAATGAAACACTCAATATTCGATTCTTGTATTAAAAGGACTGGGTGTGTTTTGCTTTCTAATTCCTACAGTAGAACTACAGGGAATAAGTTAAGAGTTTGACGTCTGGTTTCACAGATTAGCACAAATCTCAGACTCCCTTACTTAAAGTAACATTGGATCGGCCGATACTAGTGCCAAATCGAGGTCTGTGAAACCAGCTACTAGTGTCTTAGACACTGCACCTGCTAGGTAGGCTATTCCATGCATTTCTATTTCTGTGTAAAAAGTGATTCATACCTTCTGTTCTAAATTAATCTTCCATGCCCCTCTCTGTGCTAAATCTGAAGTACAGTAGTGACATGGGTTCACTATCTAAACCATTTATGATTTTATAAAGTCCCTCTTCTAGGCTGAACAGACCGTTATTTGAATGTGTTCTCCTGGCTCAATCCACTGAGTCCTGGGATCAGCCTCGCCACCCTTCTCTGTACATTCAGGTGCAATGATGTCTTGCTTGTATGTTAGTCTGTGAGGAGGGGCTCTCACAGCTGTTCATTGCTCAATGCTGCAACACAGATATACAACCTAGGCCAGATCAGCCAACGGATCTATAGGATTCAGAGCCAGCCCCTAATACACTTTAACAACAATACAGTCATAACCCCATAATGGAAGATACAAAAACCCTCCTTAATTGAAAAGTAAAAATGCCAGGTTTGGTTAATTGAAGTCCTAAACACGCAAGAGACTTCCATACACAGTAACTGATCTTGGTTTTGTCAAAGTCCCTTTTTAAACTGTGTATGTATAATGAAGTTAAGAAAGTACTGAAAACATACACATACATCCTTTTAAACAAATGTACTCTAATGATTTGGAAATGTAACTATGAATCCGAAAATAATTCTAACAGGCAATTTCCTATCTGATTACATCATGATTCAGCGATTTCCTAACAGAGAGTTTCTTGTAGGGATTGGACTACAGTACCTTGAAGAGGAGGAGACCAATCATAGCAATCTATACAATGTGCTTTCCGCTTTCTAAGTTTAATAATAAAGTTTCAGACTAAATAAATACACATGATTGACTAAACCCTTCAAAATAAACATTCTAGATCACAAATGTAGATCTTTTTTTTAATCAGCCTCCAGTTTCATTAAACGAGACAACACAAGACATTATAATCTTACAGCGCAATAGCGTATGCAATGCATTCTGAATGACATCTTTGGTAAATGTAAGTCAATATTGTATAGCAATTCAAGTTATACCTATAATTAAATATATACCAAAAATAGCCTTGTGCTTAGCCTTAAGCACTCTTAATCATTTAGAGTTCTTGAATCTACACTAAAAGGAATACAATGTTAACAATCAGTTGTCAGTTTTTAAATTAACATTGTCATCTACAAAAATGTTCCCATTAAGAAGCTGCTTAGACACAAGTTATTGGGAAAGAATACAACGCATGCAGTTGAAAGAGTATCAAAGAATAAACTAGTGAAAGAGGCAGGCAGATTCAGTGGTTCAGATATGGGGCGATTTAAAGCAGAGAGCAATAAGTATTATTACACAGAGGGGCTTGATTTGACAGGATTTACTGCTGTATATTTTACCTGCAGATGGAAAGTTGCTGCTGCATCCTGGTACCTAATCATGTCATGGGCTGTATGTCAAACTCACTCCAGTGGTCAAGCTGCAATCAGACCTGGTGACCTACAGCACATTAAGGAAGCAGCTGTTTATCGAGGGAGTTCTGAAATATTTCCAATTCAATACAGGGTCTCTTGATAAAGTTAATTTACCATGGTTTCACTCATTTAAAAGGTAGTGTTGTTAATAATTTATATTGCTTCCTTCAACACTAACTGAGCAATACCACCTTAATACCTGGTTATCAATAGTTAACTTCCAGTTGTTTAATCAGAAACATGATATTAAAAAGTCTAGCTCAATAGTATTTCAAAACCAGATAAAGCTGTCCATTACCATTTACATTAATTTTAGATTCCATTCTACAATCATTAACACAATGTACTTCATTATCTGCTTTAGTCACCCCCAGACAGCTTTTTACATTTTTAACATTCTCTTTTTGTTGAAAACTGTATTACTTCGTACTAAACTGCATTTTCTTAGATTTTGTTTTATAACTGTACACTTAGTGTTTTATGGTGCTATTATTCTTAGTGTAATTCCTAAAACACTGTATCAGGGTGACCCGATTCAGGAGTTGTTCTTCAGTTCTTGTTGCCTGTCACAGATACCTGAGGCACAGGCTAGATCAGTCAAAGTGTCTATAGAAGTTCAGGTCTTCTGTGATTTGTCACTTTGGATCAAGTTTCCTTTAGTTTTGCTGGTAATAAACTGCTGTGCACAAGATAGCCTATGTTACATACGTCTATGGCAGGTAACTACTGAAGAGCAGGGGGTCAAGAAGAGCTACTTCCTTGTAGTAACCCCTGGGCAAAGTCTCTGACGGCAAAAAGCTCTTCAAATTGAACTTACTATGCAATGCTTAAGCAAAGCAGTGTTGGGCTTGGTTAGTACTTGGATGGGAGACCACCTGGGAATACTGAATGCTGTAGACTGCATGTTAAGCTCATACGAATATATATAGTGAAATGCAGCTCCTGATCTCATAGTCAAAGCACCTGAATGCAGACTTATCAAAGATGAATAAAAGCAGAGTATTTGAGTAAATTGCAAATCAGAACAACTCTGAATAATAGAAACATCATAAACAAGTAGAAAAGCAGACTTGGAAATTAAATGTAAAGCTTCTTACACAATACTAACATTTAAACTGGAAGCCTCTGAGCACAGACACACAATAACAGCCAATAAGTGGGGAGGGAAAAACAAGAATTCCATCCAATTCAAGTGAGACTTGCATGTTTATGCAATACCTGTATACATTCATTCTCATGCCATTCATGGGATTCAGAGCAGTATCTACTAAAGACCATGACTTGTTCTCCCTAAGGGCTTTTTGCATCATAAATGTGAGACTAAAGGTTTAGGTTTATTTGTTTAGTCTCACCATTAACATCTATGCAAGCTTCCCTTTAATGGAAAAAAACCCCACCAGATTCACTGCATCTCATTAGGAGCAGCAACGAACTCAAACAACCCATTAACAGCCAGCAGGGAAACTCACACAGGTGTCAATATACTAACCAGCCCATTAACAGCCAGCAGGGAAACTCATCAATGTACTAACCAGCCCATTAACAGCCAGCAGGGAAACTCACACAGGTATCAATGTACTAACCAGCCCATTAACAGCCAGCAGGGAAACTCACACAGGTGTCAATATACTAACCAGCCCATTAACAGCCAGCAGGGAAACTCACACAGGTATCAATGTACTAACCAGCCCATTAACAGCCAGCAGGGAAACTCACACAGGTTTCAATGTACTAACCAGCCCATTAACAGCCAGCAGGGAAACTCACACATCAATATACTAACCAGCCCATTAACAGCCAGCAGGGTCAATATACTAACCAGCCCATTAACAGCCAGCAGGGAAACTCACACAGGTGTCAATATACTAACCAGCCCATTAACAGCCAGCAGGGAAACTCACACAGGTTTCAATGTACTAACCAGCCCATTTCAGCCATCAATGTACTAACCAGCCCATTAACAGCCAGCAGGGAAACTCACACAGGTTTCAATGTACTAACAACCCATTAACAGCCAGCAGGGAAACTCACACAGGTAACAGGTGTTAAAGGTGATACTAATAATCAAATTAGTCTCACTCTCTTACCTTTAGTCTGATATTGATGATGCAATATTGCTATGAACCTTGCTGAGCTCAAACTTAAATACATTTTATGGATGAAAAAACAAAAAATGAAAAACCATGAATGATTTGTGAATGAGAGAATTTGTTTCGTACACCCTATCCATTCTTCCTTTAGGCTCTCTAACCCTAACCCTGTTCATTCTTCCTTTAGGCTCTCTAACCCTAACCCTGTTCATTCTTCCTTTAGGCTACGGTAATATTTTTATAGCCTAGGTTATTCAATTTAAGATCATTTTAAAGTCAGGTTAACATCAGAGCTCCTTAACTTAGTTTAAAACAGGCACACCATTATATGATCACAGAGCCCTTTATCATACATACAAACACCCCTGTGAAGGGATCTCACACTGTCCTCAAATCTTAACACTGAAAAATCTAACAGCCAGTACTAGATTTAAGCATCTAAACAGCTCACTTTCATCTTGTGAAACTACCTGTAAAAAGACTTCCCAAATGCTACTACTACCTAGTTAACGCTGTGTTCTACATTCAGTTTGAGCTAACTGATTTTGTGCTTTAGATTCCCTTGGCCTGGTCCCAGAGTGCTGTGCTTGTATCTCTCTGACAGGTGTTTACTTGTGGACCAGTGTGGCCAGGCTCTGTCTCAGGTCAGTGAGGTCGAAGATCTTGACATCCAGGATGTCGATGATTCTCTGCACCTCACTCTCCGCTCGGCTGCGCTCGTCCAGAGAGTTCGATAGAGTCTGCTCCAGCATGTGCACACGCCTCTCCAGCTCTGTGTTACGAGACTCCACTTCCTGGAAATGAAATACAGAGCAAATAAAACCTTGACAATTATTTTGCCCGTGATTTTCTCCCCAATTTGTCCAAGTCTAATCCCTCACCACAGCCACTCCCCACACAGGTCAGGAGGACTGATGGTCAGTGGGTGTCCTCTGATCCCCAAGCCAGTCACCTCTTTACATGCAGGAGCTCCACAGTGAATGTGAGCTGCAGGCCCCAGGAGGATCATCACTGCAAATTAATGGATTATTGATTGCTACGGCATGGCTCTATGTGGAACCTCACGTCTCCCCAATATGTTATATGACCAGCACATGCATGCTTTCAGCTGTCTTTGACGTCTTTCATGTCTACAAAAACCCAAGTGCCAGGTTCAGCAGCCTTCCTCATTCTATTAATGTGCCTTTTCAACTTTGCCAGACCTTTGAAAAGTCACATGTATTTAAATAGATTGATGAAGGCTATTACTGCAGGCATGTAGGACTATCCAGGCAAGCTCAAAGAAAGGTAAAGGCAGGTCTAGAGAAAAATGCTAACTCTACTGAGACTGGTATTATTAAAGAAATATCTGTTTGCAGCCATGCTTATTCTATTCTAAATGTTTTCTATAATGTGTGTTTCTTTCAGAACTGCACATTAGAGACCATCATGCAATGATATTATTAATGACAGGAAATAAGTCATTGAAGGAGTGGAGGCAAGCAAGTGCAACCCTAACTGAAAGCATGGCTGCAAACAGATATTTCTTTAATAATACCACTCGTATAGAGTTAGCATTTTTCACTAGATCTGCCTTTACCCGGCTCTGAGCTATCCTGGAGAGTCCTACATGCCTGCAGTGAATAGCCATCATCACTCCATTTAAATCAATGTGACAATTACATTAAAAGCAGCTCATGAGTATGATTTAAGCCCCAACACAAGAATGACTCATCTCTGTCCTTCGCCTAAATTCAGAATGACTGGCGATGTCAAATTGAAGTGTTTGCATCTCTTCTATTAATTATTCTTAATTACTGTGTTTGTTTGTTTTACTATCTGTTTGTTTGGCTCATTAAAACTTTATCTGTTGTCTCTAGACATTGTAGACTCTCACACATCCCTCCAAAATAAACCCCCCACCCCCAAGCTGTCATGCATTTTCCCTGGATCAGCCGGACTAGGCCTCAGGTTGTGTCTTGATGAGCCCCCCTCCCTCTTTACAAGAGGAGCAGTTCTCTGCCCATGTGCCCCCTGGCTGGGCCTCTCTCATTGCTAGCAGGGTTAACCAAGAACAGAGGCAAACAAATCTATGCTTACATGTGTTTAGATAGCCAGTATCTTACCCTTTATTGTACACTGAACAAAAATATAAATGCAACATGCAACAATTTCAAAGATTTTACTGAGTTACAGTTCATATAAGGAAATCAGTCAATTGAAATAAATTCATTAGGCCCTAATCTATGGATTTCACATGACTGGGAATACAGATATGCATCTGTTGGTCACAGATACCTTAAAAAAAAAAAAAAAAAAAGTAGGGGCGTGGATCAGAAAACCAGTCAGTATCTGGTGTAACCATCATTTGTCTCATGCAGTGCAACACATCTCCTTCGTATAGATTTGATCAGGCTGTTGATTGTGGCCTGTGGAATGTTGTCCCACTCCTCTTCAATGGCTGTGCGAAGTTGCTGGATATTGGCAGGAACTGGAACACGCTGTCGTACACGTCGATCCAGAGCATCCCAAACATGCTCAATGAGTGACATGTCTGGTGAGTATGTAGGCCATGGAAGAACTGGGACATTTTCTGCTTCCAGGAATTGTGTACAGATCCTTGTGACATGGGGCTGTGCATTATCATGCTGAAACATGAGGTGATGGCGGCGGATGAATGGCACGACAATGGGCCTCAGGATCTCGTCACTGTATCTCTGTGCATTCAAATTGCCATTGAAAAAATGCAATTGTGTATGTTGTCCATAGCTTATGCCTGCCCATACCATAACCCCACCGCCACCATGGGGCACTCTGTTCACAACGTTGACATCAGCAAACCGCACGCCCACATGACGCCATACCTGCCATCTGCCATCTGCCTGATACATTTGAAACTGGGATTCATCAGTGAAGAGCACACTTCTCCAGCGTGCCAGTGGCCATCGAAGGTGAGCATTTGCCCACTGAAGTTGGTTACGACGCCGAACTGCAGCCAGGTCAAGACCCTGGTGAGGACGATGAGCACGCAGATGAGCTTCCCTGAGACGGTTTCTGACAGTTTGTGCAGAAATTCTTTGGTTGTGCAAACCCACAGTTTCAAGAGCTGTCCGAGTGGCAGGTCTTAGACGATCCCGCAGGTGAAGAAGTCGGATGTGGAGGTCCTGGGCTACACTTGGTCTGCAGTTGTGGGGCAGGTTGGACGTACTGCCAAATTCTCTAAAACGACGTTGGAGGTGCCTTATGGTAGAGAAATGAACATTCAATTCTCTGACAACAGCTCTGGTGGACATTCCTGCAGTCAGCATGCCAATTGCACGCTCCCTCAAAACTTGAGACATCTGTGGCATTATGTTGTGTGACAAAACTGCACATTTTAGAGTGGCCTTTTATTGTCCCCAGCACAAGGTGCACATGTATAATGATAATGCTGTTTAATCAGCTTCTTGATATGCCACACCTGTCAGGTGGATGGATTATCTTGGCAAAGGAGAAATGCTCACTAACAGGGATGTAAATAAATTTGTGCACAAAATTTGAGAGAAATAAGCCTTTTGTGTGTATGGAAAATTTCTGGGATCTTTTATTTCAGCTCATGAAACATGGGACTAACACTTTACATGTTGCGTTTATATTTTTGTTCAGTGTAATTGTGGTAACTTGTGATACTCACTGTGAAGTCCTTTTAGAGAATGGCTCATATAAGCAATGCTATGTCAACTGCATTACTAGTGGAGAATATCTTAAGATACAAAATCAGATATTTCACTAATGGAGCATTGTGTTTAAAATAATGCAATCCTACATGTTTATTTTTTGTTTTGTGTATGGTAAGCTATGGAGTTTCGTTTGCAATTGTATGGAACTTACAATTTTTAAGCTAAGCGATTAGAAGAGAATGTCTTGCTTTGAAAACTACAAAAGTTGTTTTGACCAATTATTATTGTTGATTCATTGATAAATTGCTGTCTAATGCTTTGTTTTATTGTAACTTTGTTAAAGTAATATTGACTGTGAAGTTTTTTTTTTATGAACGCATTATTAGATTAAATGCATGTTTAATAAACTCTTGTTTTTAAAATATATTCCTGGCAAATTATTTACCTGTGTAACAATCTTGATTTATGAACTTTAGATTCAATAGATTGTCGTCTATTTTTAGATTATTGTGCCGTTTTCAGAGAATGATATTGAGAACGGGTTTATACGTTATACTAAAATGCAGTCATTGTTTTAAGAATATGAATTGCTAGAATACTGCCCACAGCTCCCTTTGCTCCTGTGATATTGAAAGCTGCTGTTACCTGTAGCCTCTGCACAGCCTCTTCCCTCTCTTTCTCCACTTCATTGTAATTGCTCTGCAGGTGATGTATTTCCTAGATCACATGAACACACCATGTTAAATTGCACTTGAATGAAGAAATCTTTAGTTTGTAGTGTCTTTTGAGGGCTCAAAATCACTGCAGCCTGCTCAGAATTCAAGCAATCTGAGAAATGAGGTCGCTTTGAGAACCAAATTGTGTTTAACTTTCAGGTAGTCTGTACTGTTTCACTTCCTAGTTAATTTCACCTCAGCAGCGTATTCAGAACGCGGATGTCCAAATGTTTTTCAAATGGGATCAATTTCAGGATCAAAGAATGTAATTTGCTGAAGCAGCCGGTTGGTTAAATGTGCCATAAGAAGTCATTGAATGGGTGGGGATAATTTCACTGTCCAGATGAGTGACCGAGGAAGTGTGAGGCTACCTGAAACTAAGGCATACAGACAACAGGGAAATAGCACACTCTATAATCATTAAAAAACGAGAATGGAGTGTAACAAAGTTTTAACTAACAATTAAACACTTCTTTAAATGTTCTATTTGCAATAAATGAAGTCACAAGTATATGCAACTAAGAAAACTTCTTAAATTGAAAGGCATAAGCAAAATGATGGACTAGAAGCCAAGAATAGCTGGATTGAAATCCCTGCAGGTCCTGAACCAAGGTGTTTCAGAGCCCCTGCAGCATCACAAGAAATGCATTGCCTTACCTTTGCAGTGCCTGTGGTCTCTGTATCTCTGTTTATTGACTTACCTTTGCAGAGCATGTGTTGTCTGTATCTCAGCACATTGCATTATCTTTGCTATGTGTTATATTTTTTATTAGAAACGATTCAGTACCATCAGCCAGCTCCAGCAGGCTTCTATCAGACAGTAAATGCCTGCTGGAGCGTCACAGCATCAACTGTGACAAGATTTTAAATTTTGACATGAACATAAGAACTTAAGAAAGTTTACAAATGAGAGGAGGCCATTCGACCTGTCTTTCTCGTTTACTTGTTAGTAGCTTATTGATCCCAGAATCTCATCAAGCAGCTTCTTGAAGGATCCCAGGGTGTCAGCTTCAACAACATTACTGGGGAGTTGATTCCAGACCCTCACAATTCTCTGTGTAAAAAAGTGCCTCCTATTTTCTGTTCTGAATGCCCCTTTGTCTAATCTCCATTTGTGACCCCTGGTCCTTGTTTCTTTTTTCAGGTCGAAAAAGTCCCTTGGGTCGACACTGTCAATACCTTTTAGAATTTTGAATGCTTGAATTAGGTTGCCACGTAGTCTTCTTTGTTCAAGACAGAACAGATTCAATTCTTTTAGCCTGTCTGCATATGACATGCCTTTTAAACCCGGAATAATTCTAGTCGCTCTTCTTTGCACTCTTTCTAGAGCAGCAATATCTTTTTTATAACGAGGTGACCAGAATTGAACACAATATTACTAATGCATTGTAGAGTTTTAACATTACTTCCCTTGATTTAAATTCAACACTTTTCACAATGTATCCGAGCATCTTGTTAGCCTTTTTTATAGCTTCCCCACATTGTCTAGATGAAGACATTTGAGTTAACAAAAACTCCTAGGTCTTTTTCATAGATTCCTTCTCCAATTTCAGTATCTCCCATATGATATTTATAATGTACATTTTTATTTCGCAGTACCTTACACTTTTCTCTATTAAATGTCATTTGTCATGTGTCTGCCCAGTTTTGAATCTTGTCTAGATCATTTTGAATGACTTTTGCTGCTGTAACAATGTTTGCCACTCCTCCTATTTTTGTGTTGTCTGCAAATAACAAGTTCGCTTACTATACCAGAATCTAAATCATTAATGTAGATTAGGAATAGCAGAGGACCTAATACTGATCCCTGTGGTACTCCACTGGTTACCACACTCCATTCTGAGGTTTTTCCTCTAATCAATACTTTCTGTTTTCTACATGTTAACCACTCCCTAATCCATGTACATGTGTTTCCTTGAATCCCAACTGCGTTCAGTTTGAGAATTAATCTTTTGTGCGGGACTTTGTCAAAAGCTTTCTGGAAATCTAAATAAACCATGTCTGTTGCATCCTCAAAAAAATCAAGCAAGTTAGTTAGACATGATCTCCCTTTCCTAGAACCATGTTGACTGTCTCCCAGTACCCTGTTACCATATAGGTAATTTTCCATTTTGGATCTTATTATAGTTTCCATAAGTTTGCATATAATAGAAGTCAGGCTTACTGGTCTGTAGTTACCTGGTTCAGTTTTGTTTCCCTTTTTGTGGATCGGTATTACGTTTGCAATTTTCCAGTCTGTCGGTACCACCCCTGTGTCAAGAGACTGCTGCATGATCTTGGTTAGCGGTTTGTAAATTACTTCTTTCATTTCTTTGAGTACTACTGGGAGGATCTCATCCGGTCCAGGGGATTTGTTTATTTTAAGAGCTCCTAGTCCCTTTAACACTTCTGCCTCAGTTATGCTAAAGTTATTTAAAACTGGATAGGAACTGGATGACATGTGGGGCATGTTGTCAGTATCTTCCTTTGTAAAAACTTTTGAAAAGTAATCATTTAATATATTTGCTATTTTTTTTCTTCATCTACGATTTTGCCATTTGTATCTCTTAAACATTTAACCTCCTCTTTGAATGTTCGCTTGCTTTTGTAATATTGGAAAAACATTTTGGAATTGGTTTTAGCCCCCTTAGCAATGTTCATTTCTATTTCTCTCTTGGCCTTTCTAACTTCCTTTTTGACTTGCGTTTGCAGTTCTGTGTACTCTTTCTGTGTACTTTCTTTTTGGTCCTTTTTTAATGCTCTAGGAAGTGGCTTTTTTCGCTGAATATTTTTTTTTATTGATGTATTAAACCATTTTGGCAATTTAGTTTTTAACGATCAATCAGCGCCCAGCCACCTGACATAAAAAGAGGCCTGTGCTTCTCATTTAGGAGGAGGGAGCTGAGGAAGCAGGTTGGTGTTTGTGGTTTTTGTGATTTGTGAATTCTACATCCAGTGAAGGCATTGTCCAGCCTGGAAACCTTTATTTTTGTAAGTTTGTTTTTTGTACTGTTTTTTTCTGTGTGTATAAATCCCTTTATTTTGCCCTTGTGCACTTTTATTTTGTGTTTATTTATAATAAAAGTATATTTTTTTGAACTGCAGACTGTCTCTGGGCCTCTATCCACTCACCAGCCTGTCAACTATGGTGTCAGAAGCGGGGTAGCGCCACCTAGATGCTCATAGCAGTATTTATTTTATTTTTTGGAATTTTTGGGAGAATTATTTTTTTTTTTTTGGATTATGGGAAAGAAGAGCAGACAGTGGCAAAGGCAGGAAAAGCAGCAGCTGAAGAAATGTAAGCTGCTGCAGCCACCGCTGGAGGACCCGGCCAGCCTCTTCCCCTGGTGTTCCTGGTGTGGGAAGGAGGACCATCGTTGGCGGTCCTGCCTAGATGTGCCACCGGCAAACTGGTGTGGCCGGTGTGAGGAGAACGGCCACAACTGGGCAGGATGTCCCTACAACCAGGCCCAGGAAGAGGTGCAGTATTCACCCCGGGCATCAGGGGCCACCCCACTACCTCCAGCACCGCCACCTTCACCACTGTCCTAGGAGATCTGGGACTGGTTGATGCACCCTGAGGCAGACCTTGTCCACGATCTCCCCATAGTTATCAACACGCTGTGGCGTCGAGATGGGGAGAGGTTGGAACAGTGGGAGGAACAACACCACCCAGCGTCCTTCCCAGAGGTTGCCCTCATGGTGGTTAATTACCTGGCGGTAGACTTGGGAGATGACCCAGTCACTCCAATAAAGAGGGTGGAGATGCCTTCCCGAGAGCCAGAGAGGGGTGAGCCGCCTTCCTGAGAGCCAGAGAGGGAGGAGGAGCTGCCGTCCCAAGAGCCAGAGAGGGAGGAGGAGCTGCCGTCCCCAGAGCCAGAGAGGGAGGAGGAGCTGCCGTCCCCAGAGCCAGAAGGGAGGAGGACCTGCCGTCCCCAGAGCCAGAGAGGGAGGAGGAGCCGTCGTCGTCCCGAGAGCCAGAGAGGGAGGAGCCGCCGTTGTCCTGAGAGCCAGAGAGGGAGGAGCCGCCTTCGTCCCGAGAGCTAGAGAGGGAGGAGCCGCCTTCGTCCCGAGCGCCTGAGAGGCAGGAGCCGCCGCTCCCAGAGCCAGAGAGGGAGGAGCTGCCGCTCCCAGAGCCAGAGAGGGAGGAGCCGTCGCTCCCAGAGCCAGAGAGGGAGGAACCGCCACTCTCAGAGCCCAGAGGGAAGGAGCTATGGCCCAAGGATGCCTGCCTTGCACCGCCCAAGGATGCCTGCCTTGCACGGCCCAGGGATGCCATGCCTACTCCGCTCAGGGATGTCTCATTTGGATCGCCTGGGGTTGCCTGCTGCTCCGCATTGCTTGGGACTGCTAGTGTCTCCTTTTTGTTTTCTAGGGTTGCTGAGGGTCGCCACCTCCACCACCAGAGGGAGCCGGGCCGCCGTCGCCGCCTCCGCCACCAGAGGGAGCCGGGCCGCCTTCGTCATACTACCTTGGAGATCCGGGGCCCCTTCAACTAGAGAAGGCGTGGGGGCTCCGACATCAACCCCGCCCACAACCACCCACCATAACAGCCCACCCAAGGGACATAATTGGACTCTTGGGGGGGGGGGGGGGGGGGGGGGTGGGGGGAAGGGGGGAGTTGGCCGATTGCGGCCGGTGTACGTTGTACATGGGGGTAGGTGTGTGGCAGAGCAAAGCTCTGCCCTTTTTAAATTGGCAGGGATGGGGTTAATTTCACCTACCTGCCTGGGTTTATTATGTTCAGGTGGCTGGGGTTGATTAGTTGATTAGGTTAATTAACGATCAATCAGCGCCCAGCCACCTGACATAAAAGGAGGCCTCTGCTTCTCATTTAGGAGGAGGGAGCTGAGGAAGCAGGTTGGTGTTTGTGGTTTTTGTGAATTGTGAATTCTACATCCAGTGAAAGCATTGTCCAGCCTGGAAACCTTTATTTTTGTAAGTTTGTTTTTTGTATTGTTTTTTTTTTATGTTTAAATCCCTTTATTTTGCCCTTGTGCACTTTTATTTTGTGTTTATTTATAATAAAAGTATATTTTTTTGAACTGCAGACTGTCTCTGGGCCTCTATCCGCTCACCAGCCTGTCACAAACTCCCTAATGCTTCTGAAAAGAAAGCCCTTGTAAACTGAAATAGGAATGATATCAGAAGGGTTTCTTTTTAAAGTTTATTTTGAATGGCTTCTGATGAATTGTCACAAAGACGGCCGGAGTGGGTGGCGTCAGACCAGAAACAGGAAAATAAACAGAGAGAGAGGTGGAGTTTGGTGGAGCTGAGCGAATGCTTTCACTCAGCATTTAATAAATAAACAAAACAGAAAATAAATGGTGGTAACAAACAGAAACACAAGGACACGGCACATTCGTCAAAATAAACAGACAAACAAAATAGACTAAACAAAACACGGTGAGCAGATATTTTACGATTATTATTATTCTTATTATTCTCTTTACCTCCGTCTCCAATCCCATTCTCCACTCACTGAACACCCAACCCCGAGTGGGTGAAAACATGCAGCTTTTATGTAGCTGTACCAAGACTCAACTGCTAATCAATCATTCAATTGGAGTCTCGGTACAACTGCGCATGAATTAATAAAGTGCAATTCCCCGTGCTCATATATTACTTTTTACTTGCACTTGAAGTGCTGTGCAATCCTCATGCCTAAATATAAATATACATTTTTAAACACACGTGAAACACAGACCCGTTTATATCCCGTGTACCAATGCCTATACACCAACATTAAACACACAACACACAACATATAACAGATAATATACACAGGGGAGGGCACTTTGTCACATATACCTTTGTCACATATACCATATAGGCAGGCACCCTTGGGCGAAGCGTGGCAGGCATCCTTGGGCAAAGCGAGGCAGGGAGTCAGGACAAGCTGGGGTGCGGGTGTTGGCCCTCTTTTCAGCCACTGCGGCCGGGCGGTTCTTCCCCGAGCTTCCCTCAGCAGCCTTGCATAGGCTGCTGAGGACAGCCAGCATCCAGTCCTGGTCCTTCTGATGAAGGTGCTCCTGCTGCTCTGCTCCTGCCTGTAGAGGTGGCGGAGGCAGAGACAGCTCCTGCTGCTCTGCGCCTGCCGGTGGAGGTGGCGGAGGCAGAGGCAGCTCCTGCTGCTCTGCTGCTGCCGGTGGAGGTGGCGGAGGCAGAGGCAGCTCCTGCTGCTCTGCGCCTGCCGGTGGAGGTGACGGAGGCAGAGGCAGCTCCTGCTGCTCTGCGCCTGCCGGTGGAGGTGGCGGAGGCAGAGGCATCTCCTGCTGCTCTGTGCCTGCCGGTGGAGGTGGTGGAGGCAGAGGCAGCTCCTGCTGCTCTGCTCCTGCCGGTGGAGGTGGCGGAGGCAGAGACAGCTCCTGCTGCTCTGCACCTGCCAGTGGAGGTGGGAGCGGCGTGTAGTCTCCTGGCGACGGAGGTGGGATCGGCGTGTAGTCTCCTGGCGACGGAAGTGGGAGCGGCGTGTAGTCTACCCTTGTTTCAGGAGACTGGTCTGGCTCTCCCTCTCTTGCAGGGGACTGGTGCGGCTCTCCTTCTGGCTCCGGAGGTAAAACCAGCAGGCACTCTTCCTCTGCTGGTGGAGATGGGAGCAGTGGACGCTCTGCCTTCCTCTTCCCCTTTCCCCTTCTCTGCCTCCTCACCTTCCTTTCCTGGGCCAGTTCTTCCTCTCCATACTGGTAGGGACAGCGGAAGGGACAGTTGGTGAACAGATGGTCCTGGTCGCAGAGGAGGCACCCCGGCGATGGCTTGTTACATCACCGTGGATGTCTGGACCTTAGGCGGCACTCCTCCTCCCTGTCCTTCACCTCTTTAGCCTCCTTCCATCCCATTTTATTTATTTATATATATTTTTTTGGTTTTTTTTTTTGTTTTTTTTCTTTTTAAACAACAATTTGCGGTTCCTGCTCTGGTCTGACACTTGGAGGCGGTGTTGTCCCTCTTCTGACACCACGTGTCACAAAGACGGCCCGAGTGGGTGGCGTCAGACCAGAAACAGGAAAATAAACAGAAACACAAGGACATGGCACATTCACCAAAATAAACAGACAAACAAAACGGACTAAACAAAACACGGTGAGCAGATGTTTTATGATTATTATTGTTATTATTATTATTCTCTTTAACTCTGTCTCCAATCCCGTTCTCCACTCACCGAACACCCAACCGTGAGTGGGTGAAAACATGTTGCTTTTATGCAGCTGTACCAAGACTCGACTGCTAATCAATCATTCAATTGGAGTCTCGGTACAACTGCATGTGAATTAATAAAGTGCAATTCCCTGTGCTCACATATTACTTTTTACTTGCACATGAAGTGCTGTGCAATCCTTCTGCCTAAATATAAATATACATTTTTAAACACATGTGAAACACAGACCCGTTTATATCCCGTGTACCAGTGCCTATACACCAACATTAAACACACAACACGCAACATATAACAGATAATATACACAGGGGAGGGCACTTTGTCACATGAATGTATTTAGAGTAACATTTATTTTCAGGTAATTTAAATCATGAATCCTGTTAATTGTGTTACAAGATGCAGGGCTTTAGTACTTAATGCGATAATTTTCAATGAATTCTTTGGTGTCTGACTAGCAGCTGATCAAATTCGAGCAGAGATATTAGCGATCACAGAAAATGAAACTGGCATCAATCACACCTGATGTTTTCCTATTGTTGACTGGATGTCTCCATCCGACTCAACCACGACGTGCTGTCAACTCAGCTGATTAGAAAAGACTTAAACTGAAAGAGGCGAACCCTGTTGTAAAATGAACAGGCTTCCTGGTGTTAAAGAACCCCTGGCACAGATTGATCACAGTATGTTGTGAATACTGAATATAGCCTCAGTGTTGACTGCATTGACACAGCCATGCTCTTCATGCGCTACCTCATCCTTTGCTTTCAGCACGGCCTCCAGCTCCTCCAGGGACTGGTTCAGCTCGTCCTTGCCAATGTCACAGGCAGCGTGTCGGGCCGCCTGTGCTTCCAGCTCAGCCACCTGGACCAGAGAGACATGGCACTTTCAGAGCAAAGCTCGCAAGAAACTCTCCTCAAGAACGACAAGACCATCAAATGAAAGCAATCAAATGCATGCAAAGGGGCCTGACAACCATTGTATGTAAAATGTCTTCCATATCGCTCCATTCTGATTCTCTCAATAACTTGCTGGTGGCAGAACCTAAAATCCTTCCTTCCTGTGCAGGTCACATTTACTCCAATGGTCTGTGTGACCTACAGCACAGGAAGCATTTAAACTAGAAAGGAAGGGGGGAGAAATCAACAAAAAAACAGAAGGGAGACCGCATCAAAACAAGAACAACAACTCAGGTAAGACAACCATTAAATGTATTTATCTAAATGCTAGAAGTATCAGAAACAAAATTCTAGAACTTGAAGCTACTGCACTAACAGGTAACTATGATGTGATAGGTGTTACAGAAACTTGTCTGAGAGTGATGGGGACGAATATAATATTTGTGGGTATACACTGTATAGGAAAGACAGGCAGGACAGACGAGGAGGAGGGGTAGCGCTATACATAAGAAACAGTCTTGAAGCCCAGGTGTTAAACCTGGACAAAGAAAATAAAACCGAATCAATATGGGTCAGAATAACAGACAAAAATTCAAAAGGCATAATAATAGGAGCATGCTATAGACCGCCAGATTCAGACGGTGAGCACAATAATCTGTTATACAATGACATTAGAAATGTGTGTAGCAAAGGAGAAGCCATACTAATGGGGGATTTCAACTTCCCCCAAATAAAATGGGAAAACCCGGTGGGTAGCACGAAGGATGAAATAGAAATGGTGGAAATGACAAATGACTGCTTCCTAACACAATTTGTCAAGGCACCGACTAGAGGGGAGGCATGCCTTGATTTAGTCTTTTCAAATAACGAAGATAGAATAACTAAAACAGAGGTCAGAGAACCACTGGCAAACTCAGACCACAACATGGTCTCATTTGAAGTGTTTTTTAAATCCTCAAAAGTAAAGACTAAAGCTAAGGTTTACAATTTTAGAAAAGCAAACTATGAAGGCATGAAACAGAGACTAACAGAAGTAGATTGGAGTAAAATAGAGAAAACACCCACAGAAGAAGGATGGTTGTTCTTCAAAAATGTAGTACTAGAGGCGCAAAACAATTACATCCCTAAAGTAGACAAATCTAAATGTAAAACTAAATTGCCAAAATGGTTTAATAGATCAATTAAAAAAAATATTCAGCGAAAAAAGGCACTTTACAGAGCATTAAAAAAGGACCAAAAAGAAAGTACACAGAAAGAGTACACAGAACTGCAAATGCAAGTCAAAAAGGAAGTTAGAAAGGCCAAGAGAGAAATAGAAATGAACATTGCTAAAGAAGCTAAAACCAATTCCAAAATGTTTTTTCCAATATTACAACAGCAAGAGAACATTCAAAGAGGAGATTAAATGTTTAAGAGATACAAATGGCAAAATCATAGAGGAAGAAAAAAAAAATAGCAAATATGTTAAATGATTACTTTTCACAAGTTTTTACAAAGGAAGATACTGACAACATGCCCCACATGTCATCCAGTTCCTATCCAGTTTTAAATAACTTTAGCATAACTGAGGCAGAAGTGTTAAAGGGACTAGGAGCTCTTAAAATAAACAAATCCCCTGGGCCGGATGAGATCCTCCCAGTAGTACTCAAAGAAATGAAAGAAGTAATTTACAAACCGCTAACCAAGATCATGCAGCAGTCTCTTGACACAGGGGTGGTACCGACAGACTGGAAAATTGCAAACGTAATACCGATCCACAAAAAGGGAAACAAAACTGAACCAGGTAACTACAGACCAGTAAGCCTGACTTCTATTATATGCAAACTTATGGAAACTATAATAAGATCCAAAATGGAAAATTACCTATATGGTAACAGGGTACTGGGAGACAGTCAACATGGTTTTAGGAAAGGGAGATCGTGCCTAACTAACTTGCTTGATTTTTTTTTGAGGATGCAACATCGATAATGGATAATTGCAAAGCATATGACATGGTTTATTTAGATTTCCAGAAAGCTTTTGACAAAGTCCCGCACAAAAGATTAATTCTCAAACTGAACGCAGTTGGGATTCAAGGAAACACATGTACATGGATTAGGGAGTGGTTAACATGTAGAAAACAGAAAGTACTGATTAGAGGAAAAACCTCAGAATGGAGTGTGGTAACCAGCGGTGTACCACAGGGATCAGTATTAGGTCCTCTGCTATTCCTAATCTACATTAATGATTTAGATTCTGGTATAGTAAGCAAACTTGTTAAATTTGCAGACGACACAAAAGTAGGAGGAGTGGCAAACACTGTTGCAGCAGCAAAGGTCATTCAAAATGATCTAGACAAGATTCAGAACTGGGCAGACACATGGCAAATGACATTTAATAGAGAAAAGTGTAAGGTACTGCACGCAGGAAAAAAAAATGTACATTATAAATATCATATGGGAGATATTGAAATTGGAGAAGGAATCTATGAAAAAGACCTAGGAGTTTTTGTTGACTCAGAAATGTCTTCATCTAGGCAATGTGGGGAAGCTATAAAAAAAACAAGATGCTCGGATACATTGTGAAAAGTGTTGAATTTAAATCAAGGGAAGTAATGTTAAAACTGTACAATGCACTTGTAAGACCTCATCTTGAATATTGTGTGCAGTTCTGGTCACCTCGCTATAAAAAAGATATTGCTGCTCTAGAAAGAGTGCAAAGAAGAGCGACCAGAATTATTCCGGGCTTAAAAGGCATGTCATATGCAGACAGGCTAAAAGAATTGAATCTGTTCAGTCTTGAACAAAGAAGACTACGTGGCGACCTAATTCAAGCATTCAAAATTCTAAAAGGTATTGACAGTGTCGACGCAAGGGACTTTTTCAGCCTGAAAAAAGAAACAAGGACCAGGGGTCACAAATGGAGTTTAGAAAAAGGGGCATTCAGAACAGAAAATAGGAGACACTTTTTTACACAGAGAATTGTGAGGGTCTGGAATCAACTCCCCAGTAATGTTGTTGAAGCTGACACCCTGGGATCCTTCAAGAAGCTGCTTGATGAGATTTTGGGATCAATAAGCTACTAACAACCAAACGAGCAAGATGGGCCGAATGGCCTCCTCTCGTTTGTAAACTTTCTTATGTTCTTATGTTCTTAAGTGACTGGGTCCCAGAAGTCCATGTACTAAAAACAACAGAAACTTCTATGACAAACATTTCAAAGTCTTTCTCAATGTCTTAATTTCCACAGAAACCACCACTGAATGTTTTACAATTATGGGTGAAATACCCCAAATCTATAAGACATTGAGCTTTGGTTATCTCAGTTGTGCTAAAGAATGACCTTACCAAATTTCATCATAATTGGATAGGTGATTCTAAAGACTGTAAATCTTTTAATGTTTTTAGAACAAGAGGAGGACAACTAGCCCACCAACGAGTCAGGTTCCTAGTAACTGATTGATCTGAAAACATTGTTAATTTATAAATGATCCAAGTGATTCAGCATCAACATGACAACCCATATCATCCCATCGCCACTCTCCATGTGAAGAAGTAGTCTCCTCCCTCTGTCTGTCTCTACTGAATTTCCAGCTGAGCCCTCTGGTCCTAGTTTCTGCACTGCACTTAAAGTATTGGTTAGTGTTAACTATGAAGTTTTTAAAATATAAAAAAGAGGAGTTGAAAATCAAGTTCTCCCCTAATCCTTCTTTGTTCTGGGATAAATACAGTGGCTCTCAAAAGTATTCACCCCCCTTGGACTTTTCCACATTTTATTGTGTTACAACATGGTATCAAAATTGATTTAATTAGGAGTTTTTGCCACAGATCAACACAAAAAAGTCCATAATGTCAAAGTGAAAAATAAAATCTACAAATTGTTCAAAATTAATTACAAATATAAAACAGAAAAAAATAATTGATTGCATAAGTATACACCCCCTTTGCTATGACACACCTAAATAAGCTCTTGTGCAACCAATTAGAAGTCAGTTAGTTGAATGGAGTCTACCTGTGTGCAATTAAGGTGTTTCACATGATTTCAGGTTCAATACACCTGTCTCTGGGAGGTCCCACAGTTGGTTAGTACATTTCCTATCAAAAACTACATCATGAAGATGAAGGAACATTC
Source organism: Polyodon spathula (assembly GCF_017654505.1). Taxonomy (NCBI): domain Eukaryota; kingdom Metazoa; phylum Chordata; class Actinopteri; order Acipenseriformes; family Polyodontidae; genus Polyodon; species Polyodon spathula. The sequence goes on along the minus strand of NC_054559.1, from coordinate 2,115,765 downwards.
AAAGCAAATCCAGAATAAGGTTCTTCAAAAGCACCAATCAGGGGTAGGATATAAGAAAATTTCCAAGGCATTGAATACTCCCCCGGAGCACAGTAAAGGCCATTATTAAGAAATGGAGAGAATATGGTGCAACTGTGAATCTGTATAGCACCAAGAGGTCTATGGCAACTCTAAAGGAGTTACAGTCTTCCATGGCTGAGCTGTGAGACACTGCATACGGCAACAATAGCCCGGTGCTTCACAAAACTGGCCTTTATGGGAGAGTTTAAAAAAGAAAGCCATTGTTGAAAAAAACTCACATCAAATCTCAGCTAGAGTTTGCCAGTAGGCATGTGGGAGACTCTGAGACCGAGTGGAAGAAGATTCAATGGTCTGATGAGACCAAAATAGAGCTTTTTGGCCTCAACGCTAAGCGCTATGTTTTTGTGCAAGCCTAACACCGCCCATCATCCTGAGAACACCATCCCTACCGTGAAGCATTGTGGTGGCAGCATCATGCTATGGGGATGCTTCTCTGCGTCAGGGCCTGGAAAGCTTGTGAAGATAGAGGGCAAAATGGATGCAGCAAAGTACAGAGAAATCCTGGAGGAAAACCTGCTTAAGTCTGCAAGAGACCTGGGACTTGGAAGAAGATTCATCTTACAGAAGGACAATGACCCCAAACATACATCCAAAGCCACACTGGAGTGGCTTAAAAATAAAAAGGTCAATGTCCTGGAGTCCTCAATCCAATCGATATGTGGAAAGAGTTGAAAATTGCTGTTTTTGATCCAACTTGATGGAGCTTGAGCTATTTTGCAAAGAAGAATGGGCAAAAATTGTAGTATCCAGGTTTGCAAAGCTGGTAGAGACTTATCCAAATAGACTCACGGCTGTAATTGCTGCCAAAAGTGCCTCTACCAAATATTGACTCAAGGGGGTGAATACTTATGCAGTCAATTATTTTCTGTTTTGTATTTGTAATTAATTTAGAACAATTTGTAGATTTTATTTTTCACTTTGACATTATGAACTTTTTTTGTGTTGATCAGTGACAAAAACTCCTAATTAAATCCATTTTGATATCATGTTGTAACACAATAAAATGTGGAAAAGTCCAAGGGGGGGGTGAGTACTTTTGAGAGCCACTGTAGATACAGTTCCCTAAACTATCTGAACTCATGACAATATCCTGCTTTAGATTTTTAAATACATTATTTAAAACAAAGGACAGTGCTTAAGACACCTGGAATTATATTACACAGGTTTAGCTCTAGATTTGTATCCAGTGCAGGCACATGCAGAGGGTCCTCATAACCGGGTAATAAACACACAGCACCAAAAAGGTTGTAAATATTTGTACAAATCCAATGCTTATCAGATTACAGACAAATGCAATTCAAATTGAGGCTAGGAGTTTGTGATAAAAATTTAATATCAAGCCTGTTCACCATGTAGAGTATCAGACAGAGGCACAATCAGTGCATAAGCACACCCATTTTTAGAATCTTTCTCTTCAAAACAGCAGTAATTAAAGGCTGGCGAATATTCTTCCTTCAGTGCAGTGGGTATGCAGCGCTATTGTTTTATTCAAGGTGCTCTGGCATTTCTCCTTGAAAACTCCTCTGTACCCAGTCTCCAAGTACTTAACACTCCCCCAGCCACCAAACCCTTAACACTTCCCCAGCCCCCAAACCCTTAGCACTCTCCCAGCCTTCGAGCCCATAATAATCCCCCAGCCTCCAAACCCTTAACACTCCCACAGCCTCTGAGCCCTTAACACTGTTCCAGGCTCCAAACCCTTAGCACTCGCCCAGCCTCCGAGCCCTTAATACTCCCCCAGCCTCCAAACCCCACTCCCCCAGCCTGCAATGCTAACCACCTGCTCCGATCTGGTCATTGTCTCCTAAAGAGAACTTCAGAGGCAGTGTGCACACTTTATACAATAATTGCACAACTCTTACAGATTGTGAGCTTCCAGTCATGGCTTTGTAAAGTTATTGGTCTATTTACCTTTGTTTGTCTGAATAAGCACTGTAGCCAACTGAAAGAGTTTTCAAGATCAATGCTCCTGTGATTCAAGCAATTGTGCCTCAACACCACAACTAAGAATAAGTCTCCTTCCCTCTTGTACCAAGTCTATCTCCACTTTCCAACTGTCCTCTGGACCATTTAAATGCACTTAGAAAATGTGGAGTGGGACATGCTGGCCATGGTTTTTATGCAGTCTAAAACGAAAGCCCAATTTTTGCAAAAACAACAATTTAAAATCATGCAAAGCATAGCAAGGATTATCATTTTAAATAATATCAATGTGTCTTTGTCACAAAGATGGTCGGAGTGGGGGACATCAGACCAAAAACAGGAACCGGGAAATAAAAGACAGAGAGGTGGAGTTGGGTGGAGCTGAGCGCTTGCTTGAGCTCGGCATTTAATGAATTAACAGAACAGTAAATAAAAATGTTGTAACAAACAAAAACACAGGACATGGCACATTCGCCAAAAAAAGAGACAAACAAAACAGACTACACAGACAAACACAGTGAGCTGATATTTTACTTATTATTACTATTATTATTATTATTACCTCTGTCTCCAATCCCATTCTCCACTCACCGAACACACAACCCCGATAAGTGAAAACATGCAGCTTTTATGCAGCTGTACCGAGACTTGATTGCTAATCAATCATTTAATTGGAGTCGCAGTATAACTGCACGTAAATTAATAAAGTGCAATTCCCCATGCGCATATATTATTACTTTTTACTTGCACATGAAGTGCTGTGCAATCCTCGTGGCTAAATACAAATATACATTTTAAACACTTGTGTTACACAGACCTGTTTATATCCCATGTACCAATGACTATACACCAACATTAACACACAACATACAACATAAAATACACATAGGGACTGGCACTTTGCCACAGTCTTCCAAATATTAAGCACTGAAAATGTTTCCACATCTATAACTTCTGTTATACCTCAGTTAAGGCAATATATTCCCTCATATTCTTGGTGTTCTAGTTAGAAAGGGAACAGCCACGTAGGGGAAGGGAGCGATCCCTGCAAAGTCAAAGTAACCCAAAAAAGCTGTCTCTAATAGACTCAGTTTAAAAGCCTGGAGACACTCTGGATTATATTTAACCATGTGGACACAGAAGCTGCCACTTCCCTGTGGTGATTTATTATTGCTTCAAACTAGGCCAATAGAAAAAGGAAAGCACTGCCCTACAAACCGTGGCCCCAGGAGAGAGGCACGAGTCCCAGCCTCCTGGGCACAGCAATTGTTCAAATACCAACTGGAATGGATGAGGTTTGCCAGCTCATTCTTAACATTTTTCCCCACATATTGATGAAGACAAAAAAAAAAAAGATTTTTGAAGTTTGTTGTGGAAAATAAAAATGCATTTAAAACTTCAAAACAAATTAATTCCTATTCAATTCAAATTTTGTAGAAATATCATATAATAGTTCTACAATTGCTTTAAGAATGCATACTGTAATTGGAAAGTTTAAGAAAATCAGGGAAAAAAACTTTAAATTTAACAATACAAAATACCATTATTTGCCATGCTTAAGTATTTCAATTAAAAAAAAAAATGCTTCTGGAAAGAATCCTAAATGTAGGACATGGATACCTACCTGGTTAAAACACACGATGGTGGCCCAAACATTTTTAGCCAACCAGGAATCCAAAAGGATTTAGACTGCATTAAAAAAGTGGTGACAGATTTACTCAAACAAGCACCCCTCATGAGATGCTAAACTTGGACAGAATAAGCAGACACCACACGGGACATAGGCAATACACATTTGACATTTTTGACCCGGAGAGTAACCAAAAGTTTACTCATCACTGCGATACAGGTTGATCCCAGTGAGTACAAACGTGTTTAATTGAAACAGTGTTACAAATGAGATTGTGTTTATCAAACACTTCACTATCCTGCTGTTATAATCCAAAACATTGGATTTTCTTTTAGTATTTCTAAAGGAGCTTCCCATCCCCTGCATAGAACTTGTGTGCTGTACTGCCAGGTCTCTCACCTGCTCTCTCAGCCGCTCTGTCTCCTCCTGGTACGCAGACAGCTGTTTCTTCCACTGCTCCACATTGGCGTTGGCTTTATGCAGCGCTGCAACCAGCTTGGAGTTGTTGTCCTGCAGTGTGAACAACTCTGCCTCCCAGCTCAGCTCACAGATTGACCTAGAGGAAAACAAGTACCATGGCTAACTCCAGCTCCCTTGGACCAGCGGAGGCTACCTGATCCCTCAATGAATTATTTTTGGTTGGAAAGTTGAAACAAGCTTTAAAATGATAACATTAGGGGTCTGAGTGTCACCACTGGTGCAGCCCTGTGATTGAGTCAGGGGAGCACAGGCTTGTGCATAGTCAGTCTTCATTGGGGATTCCACAGAAAGCTCTGGTTAGGGAGGCAAAACTGGCAGGGACTGTTGCTCCTCATCGCGCTGCAGCAGACCCAAGTGAGCAAGTACACAGTAAGCATCATCATTATCATCACCATGACCAACCACAAACACCATCCCAGAATCTGGTCCATGTCAGCTGGAAGGACCCAATATGTGGTTACTAGCCAGGGGTTAGTAGGGTTTCTTACCTTATTTGAAGTCTGACACGGCAAAATAAAATCTTTCAACACTACAGCTGTATATAGCGACAGGAAAGAGAACTCCACTCTAAACGGCAAAACAGTAAAATAATCCAATATGCCAATATGATAGATAACAGTTTTTGGTGAGAAACATCTACTTTAACAGGATGGCACCTTCATTAAAATAAGGTTTAAAACAAGGCTGATGGACAGCAGTTACGTCAAACTAGTTAAGAGAAGGAGTCCTCTTACCCTCTTCCCAAGTGACCTGCAATGTCCATCTTCTGTTTTTTGTTGTTGAAGTGTATGTAAAAATTCAGCATGGCTTTATAAATCATTTACTAACTCATTCATTATGCCAGCTGAATGAGTGTACTAGCTGAAGTAGGAGGATGACACAACCAGTTACTCAGTCACCGTAGCAACCAGGAACCAACACCAAGTTTTCGCATTACGGGACAGTGTTGTATATATTGTTATGAAGCTAACACATCTGTGTGAAAGACAATCCCAAAACCAAATACAGTATATCTCCCTATTACAACAGCAGTATGAATCAAGTACATTTTAAATGAGATCTCAGCTTTAAAATGAGTGTTCTTCCTACACATATGAGCTAGGTACAGAAGGTAGGTGGAATGTAATTACATATGATGTAATGCAAGCCCAACAGTCACTTGAACATGAACAAAAGGGACTTTTGAGAAATAATATTAAAGAAATATCAACTTTATTTTGTCCCCAATTTAGAATTTTGCTCCCTCATTGCTGCAATTCCCCACAGCAGGAGACCTGAAGGTCAGCGTGCGTCTTACGATCCCCAAGCCAGTCACCTCTACACCTAGGAACTCAAGTGCAGATGTGAGCTACTGGCTCCTGGACAAAGGCAGACAAGCAGGTGTTTGCTTGAACTCACCAAGCACGGGCCAGTAGGGTCCACTGCAGTGCGATCAGGAGAAACAGTCCCTGACGGTTTTGCCTTCCTAACCCACAGAAGCACCAAATCAGACAACTCGGCAAAGCCAGGAACCTGTGCTCCCCTGACTGTATGACTCACCCTGCACACCACAGGGATCACAGGGCTGTGTCTTTACAGGGGAGACCCTCAGGGACTTCTGCGCTTCCCTATATTTTCTGAAAAACATAATGTTATACATCTACAGGTGTTGCTACAACTGTTTAAATAACATAACTTTAATTTTTCTTTTCATTGTTAACATCCTGATAACTTTTTACACTTACATAAAACTTTAAAGTCTGTTGCAAAGCTATTTTCAAAATAGCAGGTACATTATTAAACAGATGTATAATGCTCTATATTTCGGAACCCCGCTACTTACTCTTTATTGACCATTGAAAGCTACATAAATTTTAACTTAAACTCATAATTGACTGTGACTTAATAAAGCATGTACACTGTATGTTAGACCCAGATAAGTCAATTTATTGGACAATACTCCAATATTACAACAGCAAGAGAACATTCAAAGGGAGATTAAATGTCTAAGAGGTACAAATGGCAAAATCATAGAAGAAGAAAAAAAAATAGCAAATATGTTAAATGATTACTTTTCAGAAGTTTTTACAAAGGAGGATACGGACAACATGCCCCACATGTCATCCAGTTCCTATCCAGTTTTAAATAACTTTAGCATAACTGAGGCAGAAGTGTTAAAGGGACTAGGAGCTATTAAAAAAAACAAATCCCCTGGGCTGGATGAGATCCTCCCAATAGTACTCAAAGAAATGAAAGAACTTATTTACAAACCGCTAACCAAGATCATGCAGCAGTCTCTTGACACAGGGGTGGTACCAACAGACTGAAAAATCTCAAACGTAATATCGATCCACAAAAAAGGAAACAAAACTGAACCAGGTAACTACAGACCAGTAAGCCTGACTTCTATTATATTCAAACTTACGAAAACTACAATAAGATCAAAAATGGAAAATGACCTATATGGTAACAGTATCCTGGGAGACAGTCAACATGGTTATAGGAAAAGAAGATCATGTCTAACTAACCTGCTTGATTTTTTTGATGCACCATCGATAATGGATAATTGCAAAGCTTATGACATGGTTTATTTAGATTTCCAGAAAGCTTTTGACAAAGTCCCACATAAAAGATTAATTCTCAAACTGAACGCAGTTGAGATTCAAGGAAACACATTGTGGCAGAGCAGAGCTCTGCCCTTTATAAATTGGCAGGGATGGGGTTAAATTCCCCTACCTGCCTGGGTTTATTGTGTTCAGGTGGCTGGGGTTGATTAGAGTAATTAACGATCAATCAGCACCCAGCCACCTGACATAAAAGGAGGCCTCAGTTTCCCATTAGGGAGAGGAGGGAGCTGAGGAAGCAAGCTGGTGTTTGTGCTTGCTGTTTTTTTGGTTTGCTGTTTTGTGGTTTTTTTGTATTTTCTGATCCAGTGAAGGTATCGCCCAGCCTGGAAATCTATTTTTGTAAGTATTGGTCTGTGTCTTTCTATTTGTGTTTAAATACCTTTGTTTTGGCCCTTGTGCCCTTTTATTTTGTGTTTATTTATAATAAAAGTGTTATTTTTTTTAACTGCAGTCTGTCTCTGGGCCTCTATCCACTTGCCAGCCTGTCACACACATGTACATGGATTAGGGAGTGGTTAACATGTAGAAAACAGAAAGTACTGATTAGAGGAGAAACCTTAGAATGGAGTGAGGTAACCAATGGAGTACCACAGGGGTCAGTTATTAGGTCCTCTGCTATTCCTAATCTACATCAATGATTTAGATTCTGGTATAGTAAGCAAACTTGTTAATTTGCAGATGACATAAAAGTAGGAGGAGTGGCAAACACTGTTGCAGCAGCAAAGGTCATTCAAAATGATCTAGACAAGATTCAGAACTGGGTAGACACATGGCAAATTACATTTAATAGAGAAGTGCAAGGTACTGCACGCAGGAAATAAAAATGTGTATTATTAATATCATATTGGAGATACTGAAATTGTAGAAGGAATCTATAAAAAAAGACCTAGGAGTTTTTATTGACTCAGAAATGTCTTCATCTAGACAATGTGGGGAAGCTATAAAAAACGCCAACAAGATGCATGGATATATTGTCAATAGTGTTGAATTTAAATCAAGGGAAGTAATGTTAAAACTGTACAATGCATTAGTAATACCTCATCTTGAATATTGTGTTCAGTTCTGGTCACCTCACTACAAAAAGGATATTGCTGCTCTAGAAAGAGTGCAAAGAAGGGCGACCAGAATTATTCCGGGTTTAAAAGGCATGTCATAACAGGCATGCAGACAAGCTAAAAGAATTGAACCTATTCAGTCTTGAACAAAGAAGACTATGTGGTGACCTAATTCAAGGATTCAAAATTCTAAAAGGTATTGACAATGTCGACCCAAGGGACTTTTTCGACCTGAAAAAAGAAACAAGGACCAGGGGTCACAAATGGAGATTAGACAAGGGGCATTCAGAACAGAAAATAGGAGGCACTTTTTTACATGAGAATCGTAAGGGTCTGGAACCAACTCCCCAGTAATGTTATTGAAGCTGACACCCTGGGATCCTTCAAGAAGCTGCTTGATAAGATTCTGGGATCAATAAGCTACTAACAACCAAACGAGCAAGATGGGCCAAATGGCCTCCTCTCGTTTGTAAACTTTTTTATGTTTGTATGTTCTTATGCTCTGTGGAGTTCGCGGCGGACTGTTTTTGATGAAACTGGCTGCTCGCGCCAGGTTGAAATTTGCAGTCAACTGATCTGCAGTTGGTTGTGTGGTTTTTCCTTGCACTTTGAATTAATGCACGGATATCACGATCCTGGAGTATGTGCTTCTGTTCACTGTTGCCCTTTGCTGATGATGTCTTTCCTTTGGAGTTCCATGCCAACATCACCTTAGACACCGTTGCTCATGAAACATCAGCAAGTTGAACTGTCTTGGTCACTGAAGCTCCTGCCAAACACACCCCAACAATCACCCCTCTTTCAAAGTCACTGAGGTCTCCTCTTGCATCCATGCTAGCCATAATTATAGGCAACCAGGTCTGTCTAACATTTTTATACATGAACCCTAAGCATTCTGGGATGTTATTTGCTTAATTAACGCATGAGCCACACCTGTGTGGAAGCCCTTGCTTTCCATATACTTGGTGTCCATCATTTACCCAGGTGTTTCAATTTATACGTGTATGTCTACATGGAAAAAACTGAAATGAGATGCCATGCAGCACCCCGGGCAGTGCTATACCCCAGTCTCTCTCATTTACACCACACAGCACCCCAGGCAGTGCTGAACCCCGGTCTGTCTAGTTTACGTCATGACAATGTTAGGAGACACCACACAGCACCCGGCAGAGTGCTGTACCCCTGTCTCTCTCGTTTACAGCATGACAATATTAGAAGACACCACACAGCACCTGAGGCAGTGCTGTACCCCAGTCTCTCATTTACATTATGACAATATTAAGAGACACCACACAGTACCCCGGACAGTGCTGTACCCTGGTCTGTATCATTTATATCATGGCAATATTAGGATACACCAGTAAAAACAAAAATAGCTTGGTGTGCAGGTGGGGTCTCACAGCTAAAACAAACATAATTCAACCCTCCAGACATACCAAGAAAAAAGAGAAAAAGCACTGCGAAGAGCAGAAGAAACATTGGGTAGCGACACAGGCTTAGCAGCATAACTAGTATTTGTAGTCCTGTGTGGGACCCGACATTACAATTTTCCCTTTCCAGTCCGATGTAAAGACGTGAGGAAGACTTGGATAAAACTAGTGATGAACTGAATGATCTTTGTGAACCCGATCAGACAAACCAGCATAAGAGAAAAAAGAACTTCAGGGGGCACAAGCCTGGAGTTAAATGACTAAGAGCTTATGAGAAAAGTACGTGAGACACAGTAAACACAGATCTCTGTTTTGTGTTGGAAAGGTTAAGTGGAACAGTCGAAAAGAAGCTGGATAAATGTAGGGAAAAAGCGAGAGGTTTGGATTTATAAAAAAGAAGGAAAAATACAAACTATTCCTGGAAAGTCTAGAAGGCAGCAGGAGATTGAATGCTTAGTTAGAGAAAGGAGGCAGCTGAGGAAGCAATGGAGAAGAGCAGAACAAAGTCAAAAGGAGGGACTCAATCTGTTACAAAGGGTCATAAAAGATAAGCTTGCAACATTGTGCATAGCTGAGCACCTACGGAAACACTACAAAAAGAAGGAGTGTGCGAGAACTAACTTTTATAAAGAGCCATTCAAATCTGTAAAGAATATGTCAATTCCTTCAGACATCCCACCTATCAATCCACCAGAATACCAAATGGAGGACTGTGCACCTAAGTTGAAAGAAGTAGAGCAAGCTGTGAAAAAAGCAAGGGCACCATTATCTCCAGGGCCTAATGGAGTTCCATACAGAGTATACAAGAGTGCTTCTGGAGTTCTACAAATCCTGTGAAAATTAATGAAAGCGGCATGGGAAAAAGGTTGTAACAAAAGCAGGGTGCCAAGCAGGAGTCTTTATATCAAAAGAAAAAGAGTCTACAAGCATCAGTCAGTTTCGCCCTATTTCCCTATTAAACGTAGAAGGCAAGATTTTCTTCAGTATTATTAAGAACATAAGAACATAAGAAAGTTTACAAACGAGAGGAGGCCATTCGGCCCATCTTGCTCGTTTGGTTGTTAGTAGCTTATTGATCCCAAAATCTCATCAAGCAGCTTCTTGAAGGATCCCAGGGTGTCAGCTTCAACAACATTACTGGGGAGTTGATTCCAGACCCTCACAATTCTCTGTGTAAAAAAGTGTCTCCTATTTTCTGTTCTGAATGCCCCTTTTTCTAAACTCCATTTGTGACCCCTGGTCCTTGTTTCTTTTTTCAGGCTGAAAAAGTCCCTTGGGTCGACACTGTCAATACCTTTTAGAATTTTGAATGCTTGAATTAGGTCTCCACGTAGTCTTCTTTGTTCAAGACTGAACAGATTCAATTCTTTTAGCCTGTCTGCATATGACATGCCTTTTAAGCCTGGAATAATTCTGGTCGCTCTTCTTTGCACTCTTTCTAGAGCAGCAATATCTTTTTTATAGCGAGGTGACCAGAACTGCACACAATATTCAAGATGAGGTCTTACTAGTGCATTGTACAGTTTTAACATTACTTCCCTTGATTTAAATTCAACACTTTTCACAATGTATCCGAGCATCTTGTTAGCCTTTTTTATGGCTTCCCCACATTGTCTAGATGAAGACATTTCTGAGTCAACAAAAACTCCTAGGTCTTTTTCATAGATTCCTTCTCCAATTTCAATATCTCCCATATGATATTTATAATGTACATTTTTATTTCCTGCGTGCAGTACCTTACACTTTTCTCTATTAAATGTCATTTGCCATGTGTCTGCCCAGTTCTGAATCTTGTCTAGATCATTTTGAATGACCTTTGCTGCTGCAACAGTGTTTGCCACTCCTCCTACTTTTGTGTCGTCTGCAAATTTAACAAGTTTGCTTACTATACCAGAATCTAAATCATTAATGTAGATTAGGAATAGCAGAGGACCTAATACTGATCCCTGTGGTACACCGCTGGTTACCACACTCCATTCTGAGGTTTTTCCTCTAATCAGTACTTTCTGTTTTCTACATGTTAACCACTCCCTAATCCATGTACATGTGTTTCCTTGAATCCCAACTGCGTTCAGTTTGAGAATTAATCTTTTGTGCGGGACTTTGTCAAAAGCTTTCTGGAAATCTAAATAAACCATGTCATATGCTTTGCAATTATCCATTATGGATGTTGCATCCTCAAAAAAATCAAGCAAGTTAGTTAGGCACGATCTCCCTTTTCTAAAACCATGTTGACTGTCTCCCAGGACCCTGTTACCATATAGGTAATTTTCCATTTTGGATCTTATTATAGTTTCCATAAGTTTGCATATAATAGAAGTCAGGCTTACTGGTCTGTAGTTACCTGGTTCAGTTTTGTTTCCCTTTTTGTGGATCGGTATTACGTTTGCAATTTTCCAGTCTGTCGGTACCACCCCTGTGTCAAGAGACTGCTGCATGATCTTGGTTAGCAGTTTGTAAATTACTTCTTTCATTTCTTTGAGTACTACTGGGAGGATCTCATACGGCCCAGGGGATTTGTTTATTTTAAGAGCTCCTAGTCCCTTTAACACTTCTGCCTCAGTTATGCTAAAGTTATTTAAAACTGGACAGGAACTGGATGACATGTGGGGCATGTTGTCAGTATCTTCCTTTGTAAAAACTTGTGAAAAGTAATCATTTAACATATTTGCTATTTTTTTTTCTTCCTCTACGATTTTGCCATTTGTATCTCTTAAACATTTAATCTCCTCTTTGAATGTTCTCTTGCTGTTGTAATATTGGAAAAACATTTTGGAATTGGTTTTAGCTCCCTTAGCAATGTTTATTTCTATTTCTCTCTTGGCCTTTCTAACTTCCTTTTTGACTTGCGTTTGCAGTTCTGTGTACTCTTTCTGCGTACTTTCTTTTTGGTCCTTTTTTAATGCTCTGTAAAATTTAATTGCTCAGAGATTGTCAACCTACCTATTAAAGAACTGGTTCATTGACACTTCAGTACAAAAAAAGTGGGCATTCCAGGTTTCCCAGGATACTTAGACCATATTAGCGTAACCTAGCAACAAATTTAATCAGCTAAAAAGGAGAGGAAGGAGCTCCATGTGACATTCTTGGATTTGGTTAATGCATATGGTTTAGTGACACATAAACTTCTTTGGGCAGCATTTGATTTTTTCAGCGTACCGATGACAATAACAAATTTAGTGAAAGCCTACTTTGAAGATTTGCAATTTAGTTTTTCAACTTCAGAATTCAGCACTACCTGGAATAAAGTTGGAATAATGGCCGGATGCACCATTTCTCCACTGGTTTTTACCATGGCAATGGAAGTAATTATTAGAGCATCAAAATGGGTAGTGGGAGGAGAGCGCATGGCTTCTGGAATGCAACTACCACCAATTCGAGCATACATGGATGACATGACAACCATGACTACAACAGTAGCTTGCACTAATCGGTTATTGGGCAAATTAACCAATAACATCGAATGGGCACGAAAGCAATTCAAGCACACTAATCAAGAAGCATCTCTATAATTAAAGGTAAAGTAATAGATAAAATGTTCTATATTAATGGTGAGGCAATACCAACAGTGTCTGAGAAGCCAGTGAAAAGTCTTGGGAGAAGGTACGACGGGGATCTAAAGGACATAGTTCGTGTAGAAAAGTTAGACAACAACAGTGGAAGGGTTGAAGAAGAAGAGCATAGACAGCAGTGCTTTACCAGGCAAACTAAAACTCTGGTGCTTTCAGTTTGGTCTACTGCCAAGGCTGCTGTGGCCACTGACTGTGCACGAGGTTTCCTTGACAACAGTAGAGAAGCTGGAAGCTTTAATCAGTTCATACATCAGGAAGTGGTTGGGATTTCCACACTGTCTCAGCAAAGTAGGATTTTATGGTAAAGAAATACTGCAGCTACCAGTCTCTGCTCTAACCGAGGAGTTTAAGTGCGCCAAGGTCCGACTGGAAATGACATTAGTAGATCACATGACAAATGCGTAAGGGAGGCATCGCCTGTGTTGAAATCGAAGAAAGTGGGCGGCAAAGAAAGTCATGGAAGATGCTAAGGCTGCCCTTTGAATCGGTAATATTATGGGGCAAGTTCAGCATGGAAGAGGGGGTCTTGGTCTCAGTTCAGCTCCTCCTACATGGCACAGACCAACCCCAGCTCAAGAGAAGAAGTTCGTAGTCAGCGAGGTGCAAAAGTAGGAGGAGAGGATGAGGTGTGTAAAGGCCAAGCAGGGAGAACTGATGAGACGGGAGATTGTGGAACAACGCAAGATCGGCTGGCAAGACCTATGGACAATGGAACAGAGCAGGATCAGTTTCCTCATCAGATCAACATGTGAAGTTCTCCAATCACCACAGAACCTAAACTTCTGGGTGGGTGAGGATCACTCATGTCCTTTCTGTTCATCACCTGCAACATTAAGGCACATTTTGACAGGATGTAAGGAAGGTCTTAGCCAATGACGGTTTCCTTGGCGCCGTGACCAGGTGCTGTGATGTTTGGTCTTACATTGGAAGACAAGCATAATTTGACCAAAAAGTTGCCACTAGTTCCATCAAAGCATTACACACAAAAGACAATATTCCTCTGTCCAGGAGAGCGACCACCAAGAAAAGGTGTTAAAACCAAGCCCCGTCCAGGACAACTGGAAGCTGCTAGAGACTGGAAAATGCTGGCCAATGGCTTATTTTTCCACCTGAGACTGCCATCACTAACCTTTGACTAGATATTGTCTTTTGGTTTGGATCAGCATGCCTTGTTCATCTGGTAGAGTTAACAGTGCCATGGGAGGATGCTGCGTTTGCAATCCTGCAGAGTAGTTCTGTTTTTTTTTGTTTGTTTTTTTTACAGTGTTTGCAATCCTGCAGAGTGGTTCTGTTCTTTTTACAGTGTTTGCAATTCTGCAGAGTTGTTCTGTTCTTTTTTTACAGTGTGTGCAATCCTACAGAGTGGTTCTGTTCTTTTTTTACAGTGTTTGCAATCCTGCAGAGGGGTTCTGTTCTTTTATAGTGTTTGCAATCCTGCAGAGGGGTTCTGTTGCTCCAATGTAAAGTTATTAGCAGTTCTCTCTAAATCTTCCTCTACATTTGAGCTTGTGACCATTCCCTGCTGCTATATATGTAGAGTTGACCCATTGGAGCAGCCAAACTCAACCCACTCAGAATCACTGCCATCGCCATGAAATAGGAAATATACAAACAAACATTAAATAGGCTTTAGAATACGCTCCTTTGAGGCTTACTTTCAAATATAAAAAACATGTTTCAACACCGAACTGTAGCTTTTCTATAAGACCCACATGTACACCAGACTGTAGCCTAAAATATATCATACACTTGAGATTCAGAGAAATACTTCAAGTACTTTATTATTCACACCTGACAATTTGGTTAATGTATATATGAATATTTGATTCCTGAGTGTTTCCAACATTTTCTTCATCACTTCATATTAAGAGTCTTCCTACAGAATTTTATTTATCACTTAAAGCTTTAAATGTCATTAATTTATTTGGTCTACTTTTCCCTTGCTTTTTATGATGTGTGTAATCATTCTGCGTAGTTTTGTTGCTCTAAATCTGCCTTTACCTGACTTTGACTTGCTTTGAGCTTGTCTGGGGAATCCTAACTGCCTAGAACTAAACAGACTCCCTCATTCCATTCAAACAGTGGGAACTTTCAACTCTAGTGGCCCAACCCCATAGGGCAAGTAGTTGGAACCAACTAGTTGAAAGGCCATTTCGTCACATGATGTGAATGAAATGAGAAAGTCTGTTTGGTGAGTTAGAATTCTCCAGACAAACTAGACCCCAGAGCAACCGACATCAGAACCACGCAACAGAACTGCAAACATCAAACACAAAGGAAAAGGTGGAAATGAATTGCAAACACCACAAAACACAAAGGAAAAGGTGGAAATGAATTGCAAACACCACAAAACACAAAGGAAAAGGTGGAAATGAATTGCAAACACCACAAAACACAAAAGGAAAAGGTGGAAATGAATTGCAAACACCACAAAACACAAAAGGAAAAGGTGGAAATGAATTGCAAACACCACAAAACACAAAAGGAAAAGGTGGAAATGAATTGCAAACACCACAAAACACAAAAGGAAAAGGTGGAAATGAATTGCAAACACCACAAAAGGAAAATGTGGAAATTAATTGCAAACACCATATAACATAAAAGGAAAACGTGGAAATGAATTGCGAACAGCATGTAATGGCAAATGTGGCTCACCCTTCGGACAGCATTTTCTTAATGCGTTCTTTCTCGGAAGACAGCTCGATGTCAACGCTCTGGCTCCGGTACAGCTTCTCCTCGCCCGGGCCATTGATGCAGAGGACAGGAGGGGACTGCAGGTCCTCCAACATATCCTGCAGAGAGGAGACAGGAACCTTGAGACTCACTCCCTTATAATACAGCGGCATGAAACCGTTCTGATACCATTATTTATTTATTGCATTGATATAGCACTTTTTATACAAAAGTATCGCAAAGCACTGTACAGTACATAGCAGAAAAAAGAACAAACCCAACATATTTGTGTAGCATGTTACACATACAACTGCCACAGTCAGACCATTGAAATAACATATTTAAATAACAGTAAATACACAATACAAAACAGCTATTTTAAAGTTATATTAAAATCCACTAAGATAAGAAAGCCATTTTATAAAAGTGCGTTTTTAGTCTTGACTTTAAAACTGCAACGTTCCCAGCTTCACTGACAAACAAAGGCAGAGCATTTCATAATTTCGGAGCTCTACAAGAAAAAGCCCTCCCTCCTCCCGTGTTGCTTTTGTTGACACTAGGAATAACTAGCAGCCCTACCTCTTGTGATCTCAGAGTGCGATTTAGAAGATAAGGGGTCAGTAACTCCTGCAAATAACTAGGTGCTAATCCATTCAGGACCTTGTAATTTAACAGCAAAATCTTAAAATCATTACCACTGCTGCACTATCATGCACATCCACTCCCATAGTGAGAACTCTTTTAATTGTTTGGTTGTCTTAAAACAGGCCCAATATTCTCAGTTTTTACCTGGGTTTTAAAAAAGCCATAGGTTGGTATTTACTGATTTTCACATAAAATGTGTCCCACTCAAGCATGTGAAAATACTGTATCTTTGGTAGATACATTTATGTCCATAACAAAAATACACAGAGGCACTGATACATGTTACTGATGACCAGTTTTACTAGGTTTGCATTCACAAAAGGAAACTCACACAGAGGAGACCAACTACAAGCAGCTGTGATGGGGCTTAGGTAGTTTAACTTGCTGAGCTCAAACTTTTTAAAAATAAGTTTCAGGATGTGATGAAAAACAGAAACGAAACAATTAGAAACCAAATCCCATGAATGATAAGCAAGACGACAGTTGTTTAATTTTGTACAGCTTATTTATTCTATCACTTGAGATCCTTTAACAGCTTCGGTCTTTAGTATGTGGTTTAGCATTATGTGATTTATATTAAAAAAAGACTATGTTTAAAGATTGGGCTCAATTAAAAAAAAAAAAAAAATAGGTGCAAAAGCAGGAGAAAAAATTAATCCTTCACTATATTGTGTCTGCTGGACATGACTGAACTGATAGTGCTCTAGGAGCTGTCTATTGCATTGTGCTCTAGCAGCTGTCTATTGCACAGTGCTCAGGGAGCTGTCTATTGCACAGTGCTGTCTATATTGTAGTGTACTGTATGCACTGGTACTGATGTGTCTGAACACATTTCAAACACAAAATATTTTTTAAAAACTATGTAATGTCAAATCAAACTGTAAGATTTGCAATTTCTACAACAATTGCTGAGAGATTTAGCAGTGAATAACTTTTCCATATTCAGTGGTACAGAGTGAATTCTGTTTCCCTTTTTTTTCTGTATTTCATGTTGCAATCTCCAATTCATTCAGATCCAATGACAGAATGCACAGGGGATTCAAATTGCTCTTAATGAAGCTGTGCTGCCAAGCAGATACAAAGCTTAATCTAAGAAAGTTTGAATTCATTTTAGGTTTTAACATCCTTTCTTTTCTATACATTTGTTATTAAAAGTGACTAGTCTACACAATAACTTAATGCATCTCCCCTGTTGTCCACTTTCATTCACATATAGGTCTCAAAAGACTACACATGTTATAGCAAAGATGAAACCTAGTGTAGTACCAGATGTCTTAATGAAAATACATATTTGTTTGCTAAAACATGTGTTTCTTTCCAAACTGCACATGTGAGAGCTGTGTAGTGAATGGAGGTGCATATAGGGTAGGTAGAGTGGATTCCCAGTATGACTGCACTGCTTGGCCCTATGCTACAGGTTTGTTCAGATCTCAGCTGGACTCCAGCATTCGAGTTATAGTCTGCACCCCAGAGACAGCCTGCATGATGCTCACTCACCACACGCTGCTACAGCAACAGAACAAGCAGTTGGCATTCACTCATGTAAATTAAATAAAAGATGAACTCACTCAAAATACTTTTAATCAAATTAAAAAATGTATTCCAAGTGTACACTCTGATATGATCTGATGATGATTCATTTTCACAACAAAAGCAATGGAACTGACAAAATCCTAGATACAGTATACCAAATATTCAGACATTAACTCAAACTGTTGTGTCTCTGTACCTCAGAAACATGGCCTCACTATAACAGCCACAATAAAGACAGATTTGTAAAAAATCAGATGGCCTTGGAATGTCTGTGAAATGTAGTCCTGTGAGTATCGTCCATTTCTTTTTATACCAGATAATTCTCAAAAGTCCTTCGATTTTTTTTACAGGACATCAGGACCTTCTGTAAAATTTCAAACTCAATTTCAAGCTTAAAAGTGATTTCAGCTAAAAAAAAATAAGACATTTAAAAATTAACAAATTTCGATACACTACAAACAAATAAATACGTTTCCAGCCAATGTATCGTCCTCGCCAGTTGTGATGCTCCATTACATCCGCAAGGGAAGTTTGCTGGGCTGCCCGAACATCAGTATTGCCTTGTGTCTGCTTTTGACTGTGCCTGCCACTGTAACGTCAGGGGAGAGATGTTTTTCTTGCCTGAATATGAAATTAATCAAAAACTATTTACTTTCTCAATGTTGCAGCAGCGTTTGACTGGACTAGGGCAGAAATTGATTGTGCACCAGATTTGCAGAAAACTGGATTATTCAGCTAGAATTGCAGACTTTGTCACTGCGAAAGCACAAAAGATTAATTTCTACTGTCTCTGTATGTTTTTTTGCGATTGCTGTAGTCAAATACAATACATTTAATAGTGTCGTTGTTGCCCTGCTTGAAAGTATAGTAGAGTAGTACTAATGGTTAGAATGGAGAATAGGGGCCCCGGAATCGAGCTTTGCATTGGGCCAATGCGGGACAAACACCGCCTCTGCATGTCAGAGTTACGTTATAATTGATACAAGAATTTATAGGTATTCACCTCAAAGCTATACCAGCCTTTACAATAAACCATGATAGAATACAGTATTGGTGTGATCTGTCCGGGTACAGTAAAATGCTATATACCCAAAAAGGTTAAACGCAGTCAAGGCACTGGTAGCCTTTGAAAAGCAGGTACAACGAAATGAAAAGGGGCTCAGTCGATACGCTTCATTCTTCCTCTTCTTGCACAAGTTATTCACACTTGATTCATTGTTCACGAATCATGCAGAAAAGCGCCCTCTCTGGTCACACATGGTATTTCATTCTGAATTTACCAACTTTCCTTAATAAAAACTAATCCATGTCTTGGAGGTTACTAGATGTCCTCTGCTTTTGACCAGCTCTGAGGACACCTGATTTTTTATTCCATGCGAATCATGCTTAAGTCACCATCATATTTTGCATGCAAATATGAAGTCATAATCTCAAATGATTTCTGAATTATGAGGCTTAGACAGTCAACTGTGCTGATGGGGATTAGTAGTCAAATGAAATTTACTTATTTTAACTATTTAAAATCAGACACTGCATATATTGCTTATAGGTATATGATTCATAAGAATATGGAGTTTCAAACTGTCAGGGAGTTTTTTTTTTTTTTTTTTTTTTTTTATAAAGCTAACTATTAAAAGCACTCAGAAATTGGAACCAGACTGGGAGATTCTATCTGTGCTAATGTTACACCCTGTAAAGTTTCAAGAAGCACATACCTGTGTCCCGGTTGTTCGTATCACTCTTATATTTTTAAACATACTGCCGACTCTTTTGACATTCTACAAGGATCACAGTGTATCCAGATCACGCTTCCTCCTGCAACAACGCTGGTTTTCTGTTCCCACAACATGCCACTTATTTCAATCACTAGGAGGGAACATGATCTGGATAGACTGATGTTTAGAAAATAAAATCTTTGCCCTGGCGAGCGTCCAAGTAAAAGGAAGGGGAGAGAAATCAACAAAAAAACAGAAGGGAGACCACACCAAAACAAGGACGACTCGGGTAAGACAATCATTAAATGTATTTATCTAAATGCTAGACGTAACAGAAACATAATTCTAGAACTTGAAGCTACTGCACTAACAGGTAACTATGATGTGATAGGTGTTACAGAAACGTGGTAGTCTGAGAGTGATGGAGACGAATATAATATTTGTGGGCATACACTGTATAGGAAAGACAGGCAGGACAGAAGAGGAGGAGGGGTAGCGCTATACATAAGAAACAGTCTTGAAGCCCAGGTGTTAAACCTGGACAAAGAAAATAAAGCTGAATCAATATGGGTCAGAATAATGGACAAAAATTCAAAGGGCATAATAATAGAAGCATGCTATAGACCGCCAGATTCAGGTGACGAGCAAAATAATCTGTAATATAATGACATTAGAAATGCGTGTAGCAAAGGAAAAGTTTACAATTTTAAAAAGGAAAAGGGGTATTCAGAACAGAAAATAGGAGGCACTTTTTTACACAGAGAATTGTGAGGGTCTGGAATCAACTCCCCAGTAATGTTGTTGAAGCTGACACACTGGGATACTTCAAGAAGCTGCTTGATGAGATTCTGGGATCAATAAGCTACTAACATCAAAACGAGCAAGACAGGCTGAATGGCCTCCTCTCGTTTGTAAACTTTCTTATGTTCTTATGTTCTTAAGGCAGGTCACAGTGTCGTGACCTTCAGCAATGCACCAGTTTTGGAAAACTTTCCATTTGTATGAGTACTGGGCTCTGGTGCTCGGCGCCCTAGCAGACTGTAGTGTTTCTACCACTGCATTGGCAAACAACTTCTAAATAGACGGCTCCGTTCAACAGCCAGACCCAGAGTTGGAGCTGGGCTGGGTTCGGGGGCCATAATAACCCCTCCGCTTGGTTCAGGAGGTCTTGCGCAGCGGGAGCTGCCACGGTTGACCCAACAACATGTCAGAGAGGAGAGCAAACCAGGGGCGCCTTGGCCATCTGGGTGCAACCAGCAGAACCTGTGCTCTCTCCACCCTGATCCTCTCTAGTGTCAGGGGTAATAATGGTAGCAGAGGGAACACATACAGGAGCCCCTGTGGCCAGGGGTGAGCTAGCGCGTCTACTCCCAGGGGGCCCCCGACTCTCTACATGAAGAACCATAAGTGCAACGAGTGGACTCGGCTGTGGCAAAGAGGTCAACTCATGCAGTACGAAACCTCTCCCAAATCTGTTTCACCACTTAAGGATGCAGTCTCCTTTCCAAGCTGTCTTGAGCTCTTCTGGACAGGAGGTCTGCTACCTTGTTGTCCACACCGGGGAGGTGAACCGCCCTGATGGAACGCAAGTTTCTGTGTGTCCAGGACAGGAGTTTGTGCGCTGCGTGGTGAAGGCCCAGCGAGCGCAGGCCGTCTTGGTGGTTTATTTAGGCTGCCACTGTAGTATTGTCCGTGCAGAATTTGTACGCATTGTCTTGAAAGGCGAAGCGCAGATACTTTCTGTGCGCGGGACGGATCGGGACATGGAAGTAGGTGTCTTGCAGGTCGATTGATGTGAACCAGTCGTCCAGTTGGACGGACTAGAGGATACACTGTGCTGTCAACATGTTGAACTTCCTCTGTTTGAGGAACAAGTTGAGGCCCCTGCGGTGCAGAATAGGTCTGAATCCACCGTCCCTCTTGGGCACCAGGAAGTACCTGGAGTAAAAGCCACTGAGGGCATGGCTTGGATTTACCAAGCACACAGCATTCTTCTGTTGAAGATTGGCGGTCTCCTGTTGAAGGAGTATCGCGCTCACTGGTTCGACGGTGGTGAGCACACCCTTGAAGGGTGGCAGACCTAAGCGGAATTGTAGAGCGTATCCATGTCTCATTATTGATAGCACCCAGGAGTCATGGGTGCAGCCTTGCTATGGGTCGTTGCCTTGGGTCAGTTCGGTTGTGAGGGGGCTTGGTGGTAGCCGGGGCCCCTCAGGGGCGGTCTCCCTTGGGCTTGGGAGGGGACGGGTCTTTCTTAGGCCTCGGTCTCCAGCCAGTGAACCGGTTACCCCTGGCCGGCGGTGGTCCATTGCCTCCAGCTCTTCCTCTGCTTGCTTGTCTGTTCTGCGGTGGAGGGCAGTATTCAGGCTCCATTGCCCCTGCAGGCTGTTAAGGCCTGACGGTAGACAGGAAGGCACAAGAATTTGGAGACGACCTCCGTGGCCTTGTGGGACCTCTCAAGGCTCACATCAATGGTAGCCCTAAATGTCTGCCCCGGTGTAATGGGGGCATCCAGTAACACCACCTTCTCGGTCTCCATGACCTTGGCTTGTGTCAACCACTACTGCACCTCCCTGATGCCTGGCCTAACCATTAGGTCAGTCATCGCCCTTGCTACCGCCTGGAGTGCCCTTGTGTCTGCCTCTGTAGTTCTCTCCTGCAGCCTCTCTGCTAACTGTTTCTGGTAGAGCACCAGTATAGCCATGGCGTTTGCTGCTCAGACTGACAGCACTGCCAATGCGTACACCTTTTTTAGCATCGCATCCGTTGTCCTGCAAGGCTTGGATGGACAGGTTGGGTCCTTATCCCCCTTGGTGAAGGTGGAACCTTGCACCAATACCGTGACTGTGTCCCCGAAAGTGGGGAATGTGCCTAGGCCCGCTTCTTGGCCCGCAGTGTGCAGCAGAGACTCTGCTGTTCTGGAGGCTGAGGGTGCAGATGCTGGGTTGTTCCAGGAGGAGCGCACCAATTCCAGGAAATCCTTATTGCTGCAGCAACCGGTTCCCCTTTCAGCAAGGGAATGTCCATGGCTGCAGCTGCACATTGCATGAGTGCCCGGAACTCTTCCCTCTGTGACACACGCAGCAGGGGAGGTAAGGAGCCCCCCGTTGTGGCTTGTCCGATAGAAGTGGCTGGGTCAGACAAGTCTGATCTCGACTCTGTGAAGGACAGCTCGTCTGGGCTAGGAGGTCTAGGTACAGGGGATGGGGAACAAGACTGTGGAAGTTGGGGCTGGCCAGTGGTAGGGGACAGACTAGCCTGTCATTTGAGTAGGGTGTCCAGCATTCTGCTGAGCCCTCACAGTCTCTGGCAGCTCTTGAAAGCGCTGCTCAACCAAGCTTGCACGCCTCCGAAGCGACTCCGATGGGGATCGTCTGCGCCTGCGTGGGGAAGGAGAGCAGTACCTGAGCGGTGACCGCCTGTCCCCTGATGAACGCCAGCTCTAGTCAGTAAACTGACGGGAGAATCAGGCAGGAGCACTCTCAATTATGCTTGAAAGCATGATTTTACCGTGAAAATATTTTTTAAATTTGAAGGTAGAACCAAAAAATCAGCCAAATTTGGACAAAGAAAGCACGAGGCAATCTGTGACCTGTCTCAGTGAAGTGAGAGAGAAAATGGCGATATGCTACTGTGAGGGCGTCCCTCTTCAGCAGGAGGTGGGAGGGACCTTGTCCTTGTGAGGGAAATTTATGTATTCTAATATAATTCTATATTTTCTTGTATGTGCTGAGTTCTTCTACATTCTTTCTCTCATCTCCCCTCACCCAACTTAAAATGCAACCTTCAAAAGAAACTGAGAAAGCAGTCTGCAGATCTGCTAGCCAGGGCCAGGAAGAAATGAACAAGATTGTGTTGATTAGATAAGAATAGCAGGCCAAGTGGCTCAAGAAAGTGTGTCTGTTTTAATAAATGGTCAGACTCTGATAAAATGGCTTTCTCTAGCCCAGGTGTTAAAATGTCTATTTAAATTTATGAGTAACTCTAAGTGAGTTAGAGAATGTCTTTGATTAGCTTTGCCAGTTAGCAAACCTTTAAAATGCTTAGGTGAGTATACATAGTTTCCCTAAAACTTTCTAAATACAAGATTGACATTTTGTTCATAAATTTCTTAAACTAACAACACCAAACACTATACACATTGTGATGATTGCTGTCTGTCAAATTGTATTTTGATAACTGTCTGTATGATATTAAGGATTGAAAATATTTGTTTTTGCCTTACAATGACATTTGACACATACATGGTTAAATCTGTAAAGAATAAGTTACAATTTAAAATGAACAAATAGTACTTTATAACCAAATATAATTTGTGTTACTCAGGATCTGAGTAGCCATATATAATAAGGAGGTTTGGAGTTATTCATCTTTCTATGGGCAACATGAATATGATATTTTATAGAGACAGGAAGGAGCACAGTGGAGTTATTAATAAGAGACTTTTCTTAAGTTACCTTTTAAAAAGATATTTGATGGACAGCCTTATCCAAGGCATGGACAACAATTCTTTGAAGATCAAGGACACACCTTTTTCTAAGGACAACTGCCAATGTGGTTACATTTTGGGTCAATCTCAAATGATTGGCTGGTGTGTCAGAACTGGTGTCATGCCAGAACTATTCTGTACCTATTCTTTGAGGAATCATCTCTATATCTGGAAGCTAGAAGATGCCTTGTTGGGGAAAACCTTCTTCAACTTAAGAACTTTGATCTTCCTTGGAACTAAACTTTGAATTGAACTGCAACCAAAAGACAATATCTTTGAAGAGGATTAACTGCAATTGACTTTCTACGTGGGATTTTAAAAGAAAAACTTCATCCATTGTTCTTGGAAAGCTAACAATTTGCAACAAAACTCCAGGACTCTTGAATCAAGTTTTGCACATTAATGGACTCTTTTTACAACTGGACTTGCAAAACTTTGAAACATTCCTGCTAAAACCTTTCTTCAAGTTCCACAAGGGTAAATATATAATTCTTAACCTATCAAGAGTTGCCTATAGCTATTAGATTTAGAATATCTATTATGTTTTGTCTTTGCTTATCCATGTGTGCTAGTTAAAAATCATTATTTCTTAAATTGTCTGTGGTTTTTTGTTTGAAACAAGGTGCACTTTTACAGGGAGTAAACATTCACGATTTAATCAATTAAAATTAAGCTAGAACTGTGAATTGCTATTGGAGTAATGTATTGCTGTAGTTTATAGCATAGTTGGTGAACTAAAGTGACTAACTTCTTTAATAGTAATTTGTGAGGAAACCACGTTGTGATATGACCTTAGATGTAAAAACATAAATATACACAACATCCTCATAGCAGTGGGCTAAGGAACAAAAACACTGAACACTGGAGGATTGGAAAAACATTGGTTCGTCTGATGAATCTTGGTTCCTGCTGTTTCACACTGATGGGAGGACTAGGGTATGGAGAAAATCACATGAGTACATGCATCCATCATGCCGCGTATCAACATTGCAGGCTGGTGGTGGTGGTGTGATGGTGTGGGATGTGTTTTCATGGCACACATTGGCCCTTTCATAAAAGTGGAGCAATGTTTGAATACCACAGGATATCTGAACATCATTGCCAATCAGGTGCATCCCTTCATGGCAGCAGTGTATCCATCTGCTAATGGATTGTCCAGGAATGGTTCCACAAACATGACAGTGAATTCAGCTTACTGCAGTAGCCTGCCTAGTCACCAGATCTCAATCCAATTGAGCATCTGTGGGATGAGATGGAATGAGCTATTCGGAGTAGAGATCCACTACCAGCCAACTTGACACAACTGTGGGAAGCATTGGAGTCAAATGGGCCAGCATCACTGTGGAACGCTTTCGACACCTTGTAGAGTCCATGCCCCAACAAACTGAGGCTGTTCTGAGGGCAAAAGGGGGTGCAACTCGATATTAGGAAGGTGTTCCTAATGTTTTGTACACTCAGTGTGTATATATATATATATATATATATATATATATATATATATATATATGATACGACACTTGATATGATATATATTATATATATATTATATATAGTATATATATATATATATATATATAGCTATATATTATATATATATATTCATATGTATACCTGTCAAAGTCTGACAGCTAGAGTATCACCAGTGCCTTTAAAATTTTCCTAAATAACTTAAATATCAAGTGTGTTCTAAGGTATCAAAATTGTAGCCTTTGTTTAGTTTAGAAATTTACTAAAAATTATAACTTAAGCTGTTTCTAGAGTGCAAAAACACCATGTAGCTAAACCACGCCCTGTGAGATACTGTGCTTTAGTTTGCATGTTCTGCCAAATATAAAAACCCCACAAGTTTGGAAAGGGGCTTAGACACAGAGGCTGAGAGAAGCAATTTAAACAGAAAGACAGAAAAACTAGAAGAAAGAGAGATGCCCTGGAGAAAAGTAGGGCTTGGAAATTGAAAATGTGCAGAGACCCATATTTTAAATTAAACATGACAAGAGCTCTCAGAACCAATGGAGAGAGATCCTCAGATCCTGAATTGTACATGATAAAGAGGCATGAATAAGTAATACTGGATTGCTCAAAGTATGTCTTCCTGCAGTCTACATGGCTATGAAGCTACTGGAGGTGGACTCTGTTTTAATGATCTTTAAAAAGCATGTCAGTAACACACATGCCTGCCACAGCTGTGAATTCAAAATTAACAATCAAAATAAGGAGCAGGCTGATGACCATTGCATATATCAACAGTATTGCAGAATAGTACAGGATATAGAACACCACGTCTCATGACAACAGATATGCGGTTATTCGCAAATGCTAATAAATGTTAATAACAAATTTCATGGCAATTGAATAAGCGGTTCTTCAGAACATACAGAAAGGGTGGTTGTAGAACAGACACCTCCACATATAGTCACAGAATATGATACTCAATTTAATTTGAGCATTTTATTACATCATGGGAACCCCCCTGGATTAACTGCCCTTAAAGTGCATGGTTGACACATCCAGGTGGATTCCCTGGGTCTGTGAAATGTCTAACCAGTAGGGGTCACCGAAATGTAATGATAAGATTGCACTGTCCCCCACATGATGAATCACAGGACACTATCTATAAATGAACTCACCTGAGACAGCTGTGAGGCTCGGCAAAGCAGCAATGAGAAAAAAAAGAAAAAAGGAAATTATTGTAAAATGTGTCATAGTGGGGGGGGGGGGGGGGGGGGGTTCTGGTGCACAACCTCTAGTGGTCATCTTTATAGAGGCTTTGTGACAGAAATTCCACCAGCTTGAGACAATAAAATATGCTGGTGAATTTATTAAGAGTGCCAAATATTCAGAAGTAAAGAAACGGTAAGAAATGATGACTATGAACACATATCAATGGATTTTAAACAAATATAATTTGTGTTTAAAAGAAGAGGTGGATGAAGCACATAAGAATGAATGCTTTTTAACATTGGTGAGATGGGTCTCCCTTGTATGTCACCTAGCTTATCTGTGCTGACCTCAGCAACCTGCTTAGATTGTAAGATTCAGAGTGTGACAGATGGACAGAAAGCTAGTGCACATGTACATATGACAGACTGAGCACTAAGAACAACGGTCTGCAAGGGCATCTGAGTGCAGCTAAGAACATTGGAAATATCTTGAGGATATCATTTTGGATTTTACTATTTTTATTGAAATGTTTTCATGATATGTAAACGCTGCTTCTATCTGCAGTGATACAATAAACATATGCAGGCCCTTAGTGCTAATAAACTGACTGCCCTGGCAGGTCATCCTCCAGTTATGTTGGCCCTTGGGTAATGTTCTGGTGAGTCAGTGTTCATGGGAATACAACGGAATACTCACCTGTGACATCTGTCGGAACCACAGGAACAGAAACAAGGGAATAAAACAAATTGAAAACACTGGTTTAAATGAGCCAAACAATTTAGTACAAACATTTCTTATAAGTAAAGACTATCCTTCTTTTAAATATAAGAACATAAGAACATAAGAAAGTTTACAAACGAGAGGAGGCCATTCGGCCCATCTTGCTCGTTTGGTTGTTAGTAGCTTATTGATCCCAAAATCTCATCAAGCAGCTTCTTGAAGGATCCCAGGGTGTCAGCTTCAACAACATTACTGGGGAGTTGATTCCAGACCCTCACAATTCTCTGTGTAAAAAAGTGCCTCCTATTTTCTGTTCTGAATGCCCCTTTGTCTAAACTGCATTTGTGACCCCTGGTCCTTGTTTCTTTTTTCAGGCTGAAAAAGTCCCTTGGGTCGACACTGTCAATACCTTTTAGAATTTTGAATGCTTGAATTAGGTCGCCACGTAGTCTTCTTTGTTCAAGACTGAACAGATTCAATTCTTTTAGCCTGTCTGCATATGACATGCCTTTTAAGCCCGGAATAATTCTGGTCGCTCTTCTTTGCACTCTTTCTACAGCAGCAATATCTTTTTTATAGCGAGGTGACCAGAACTGCACACAATATTCAAGATGAGGTCTTACAAGTGCATTGTACAGTTTTAACATTACTTCCCTTGATTTAAATTCAACACTTTTCACAATGTATCCGAGCATCTTGTTAGCCTTTTTTATAGCTTCCCCACATTGTCTAGATGAAGACATTTCTGAGTCAACAAAAACTCCTAGGTCTTTTTCATAGATTCCTTCTCCAATTTCAGTATCTCCCATATGATATTTATAAAGTACATTTTTATTTTCTGCGTGCAGTACCTTACACTTTTCTCTATTAAATGTCATTTGCCATGTGTCTGCCCAGTTCTGATCTTGTCTAGATCATTTTGAATGACCTTTGCTGCTGCAACAGTGTTTGCCACTCCTCCTACTTTTGTGTCGTCTGCAAATTTAACAAGTTTGCTTACTATACCAGAATCTAAATCTAGGAATAGCAGAGGACCTAATAATGATCCCTGTGGTACACCGCTGGTTACCACACTCCATTCTGAGGTTTTTCCTCTAATCAGTACTTTCTGTTTTCTACATGTTAACCACTCCCTAATCCATGTACATGTGTTTCCTTGAATCCCAACTGCGTTCAGTTTGAGAATTAATCTTTTGTGCGGGACTTTGTCAAAAGCTTTCTGGAAATCTAAATAAACCATGTCATATGCTTTGCAATTATCCATTATCGATGTTGCATCCTCAAAAAAATCAAGCAAGTTAGTTAGACACGATCTCCCTTTGCTAAAACCATGTTGACTGTCTCCCAGTACCCTGTTACCATATAGGTAATTTTCCATTTTGGATCTTATTATAGTTTCCATAAGTTTGCATATAATAGAAGTCAGGCTTACTGGTCTGTAGTTACCTGGTTCAGTTTTGTTTCCCTTTTTGTGGATCGGTATTACGTTTGCAATTTTCCAGTCTGTCGGTACCACCCCTGTGTCAAGAGACTGCTGCATGATCTTGGTTAGCGGTTTGTAAATTATTTCTTTTATTTCTTTGAGTACTACTGGGAGGATCTCATCCGGCCCAGGGGATTTGTTTATTTTAAGAGCTCCTAGTCCCTTTAACACTTCTGCCTCAGTTATGCTAAAGTTATTTAAAACTGGATAGGAACTGGATGACATGTGGGGCATGTTGTCAGTATCTTCCTTTGTAAAAACTTGTGAAAAGTAATCATTTAATATATTTGCTATTTTTTTTTCTTCATCTACGATTTTGCCATTTGTATGTCTTAAACATTTAATCTCCTCTTTGAATGTTCGCTTGCTGTTGTAATATTGGAAAAACATTTTGGAATTGGTTTTAGCTCCCTTAGCAATGTTCATTTCTATTTCTCTCTTGGCCTTTCTAACTTCCTTTTTGACTTGCGTTTGCAGTTCTGTGTACTCTTTCTGCGTTCTTTCTTTTTGGTCCTTTTTTAATGCTCTGTAAAGTGCCTTTTTTCGCTGAATATTTTTTTTAATTGATCTATTAAACCATTTGGCAATTTAGTTTTACATTTAGATTTGTCTACTTTAGGGATATAATTGTTTTGCGCATCTAGTACTACATTTTTGAAGAACAACCATCCTTCTTCTGTGGGTGTTTTCTCTATTTTACTGCAATCTACTTCTGTAAGTCTCTGTTTCATCCCTTCATAGTTTGCTTTGCACCTTTAAATAAAATGTATTTTCCCCTTAACGGACACAGGTCTATTAAATATTTCCAATGGAAGTTGTTCCACCTTTAGATTGAACTAGAATAAGGCTGAAGAAATGACCTTGTCTCTTGACTTATTTTTTCCATGCAAATTGAATCCTATGTATGCCCACTCATTAAGGTTCATACTTTGTATCAATGTTTTCAAATGCAAGTGCCCTCTTTAAACAACTTCAGCATGTTTAGAGTTACAAGATGTGCTCATATACACTACGGCAGTTCCATTAAAAGGTGAAACAACTTTGTTTTGAGGGCATGAATTAGACAAATATTGAAAAAAATATGCTAACATTTTCATTCATCTATTGATTTTCAGCTAAACACCTCTTACAATCAGCTGCTTAATACTAACAAAAACCTCAGACAGATGTTTCCACTTGAAGTGATTTGATGACATTAGTATTAGTCATTTCATTTATGTTTTAGTATTTCTAAATGTAGCACTATTAAAATAGTTGGTTTATGACTGCAGGAAAGGCAATTATTGCTGATAACACAATTATACTTTTAGTATAATACACACAATTAAGACTAAACCAATTAAAATGGATAATAGAATAGCTGTTCTGACCCTAATGTGCTTTACAAAGCGCACTTGATAGGCTGTGTTGCTAAGAAACTCCAGACTGCGAGTGAATAATGATTGCGTTATTACTCCAGTGTCAGTGCCTTAGGCAGTGTCACACTGGATCGGAGCTGGAAGCTGCTAATACAAGTTACAGCCTGCTGTTCAGTGTCCAGGTCAGTGGCACCTTTTCTGTCTTTGTCTTTCAGTTGAAACCCCTAGCCGATAGCAGACTGTAAAGAGGAGTTGTGATAATTTTAGACGTGTCCTAGTTTCTCTCTCCTCTGAAAGATAAATGACCTCATCTGTCATGTTCTATCCCCCTCCCCCTCTCTCCACAGACATCCACAGGTTAACTCTTTGTTTGCCATACTTCTGGCTTGTTTGGTACTGCACAGTCTCACCTGCGGTGCAGCAATGCTCAGCACGGGTTTATCCTGAGATTTTTCCCTCGCGAGGCGCGTCGCCTCTTTCACCTCTTTAAACCTTTCTGAAAACTGAAAAAAACACAAAACATGTCAAGTGTGAAAAGAAACTCTTATTTAAAAGGTTCTGATCACAGAAAATTCACATTTCTACCTAAAAAATAAATACAAAAAAAAATCACTTCAAAAAGGACTGGGATTTGGTTTCCCATTCTTGTTTTGTTTTTTATCCTATCCTTGAAACTTTTAAAATTTTTTTTTTTTTTTTAAGTTTGAGATCAGCAAGGTTCATAGCAATATCTACTATAACAAGATACTTCTAGTTAGTTCAAACAGGGTGTTTTTTTTTTTTTTTTTTTTTTTTTTTTTTTTTGCATCACCAGACTAAAGGTAATACAGTGAGGCTAGATATCAGTCTCACCTTCAAGACCTGTGTGAGCTACTCTGCTTACAGTTTTGTTGTGATGGGCTATAACAAGATGCAATGAGTCTGATTTCATTAAGCTAATAAGGTGAAACTAACTAGTTTAAAATCATTTCAATAACCAATTCTCCAGATCACTGCAAAACTGTAAGTGATAAACACGGATGGATGAACACAGACTTGGCATACTCTCTATAATGTATAAGCTGTTATGGAGAAATGAGGCACACAGACAGACTGATGTGCGGACATACCCAGAATCTGATATTCACAATAATATGAAATACCAAATCATTATTTTGTTAGCTACAATTTCTTATATTGCTTTCTATTGGGAGAAAAATCCAGAACATTGGGCAAAAATCAATCACCCTCCATGAATAGCACAGATATTTATGTGTCTGTAGGAGTTTCCAACAGAAAGATCTGTGCTTATCCAACGAGGACTTCAATTCATTCATGCCATTTTCCCCATAGATCCAGTGCTAAGCTAGGTTGCCTAGACAAGTCTGAATGCTATAGAGAAGATCTGCAGATAAGCATTGAACACTTTCTTCCTATGAAGGGCATATTTTCAACTAACAACTGGCATAAATGTTCAGTTTTCCTGAAATACTGTTATTCATGCAGGGGGAAAAGTGAAGAGTGAAAATCAAAAGGAGGTTACAGAATGCGCTGGTGACTTAAAGGAACGAGCTCTGAAGATGGTCTGAAAGAACTGGATATAGAAGGATTAGGGGACTTGATTGTCTTTAAAATCTTAAAAAGAGTTCACAAAGCTAACCCTAAACAATACATCAAGCACAACACTGAAATCAGGAGCAGAGGACACTGCTGGCAATTAAGTGGAGACCTTGCACAGTTTTCCAGATATGTCATTTTCAAAGCCAGCATGAGGGTCAAAAATGCCTTTTACTGAGATCCATCCTTTTAGTTTTGAAGGGCAAACAGTAAAACTGTTAGGCAATCTATAGATATAGAGCAGTAAAAGCCAACATTGATTTACCAGCCTCTGGAGGACAAAGGCCTGCAGGTGTCTGCTTGAGTTCATTGGCACCTGGCCAGTCGGGGCCACTGTAGCACAGTGAGGAGAAATAGTCCTTGCTGGTTTTGCCTCTCTAACCCTAGGGCCAGACGCAATGCTAGCCTCCCTCTGGAATGCCCAGCAAAGACCAGCGAATTCGCACAGTCAGTAGTTTTAATAGATTAGGTAATGAAAGCTATTAGATCATTGTATATTCATTCAGACTGCAAGAAGACATTTTATTATCATTGATTCATACTTAAATTTGTAGACCGTGAAAACAGAGGTGCTCTTAACCAATTAGCACATGTCTGCCCAAGTGTTTGTTTCTTTCAAAGCTGTACATTTGAGAAGTACATGACAGTTAAGATGGCTGAATTATGAATTATTGAGTTAGCCACAAATCACTTTAAAGGTAATAGGAAAAGGCAAAATGAGCTCAAATGTGTTGCAGAATTCAATTAAATTAATGGTATCCATTGGCAGCTGGGTGCTTACCTGCTGAAGCTGCTGTTCTGAAGAGAAGCCTAATCCATACACCGTGTTTGCTCGGCTGTCTGCCCACTGCCCAAACTTCTGGGAGGTTTTAGTGAACGTCATGTTGGGAGTAATGGTGCTGTTAATGATCGCCTGAAAATGAAATATATTTTGAGTAATATGGTGTAAATGAACCACTGATTATTTACATGACAAACTCCTGGGGCAAAAATCTTTTGGTCTGGGTTCTGGGGGCCACCTAAGCCCCCTGAAGTTCTGGGGTTGTACATGCTCTAAGATGCATTCTGAGGCATTCTGGACCACTTTAAGAAACACATTTGATCTGCACTTTGTAGAAAAAAAATTACTTCACTTACAACTTGTCATTTTACCAGATGGATCAACCTGATAAATCACACAAGGCTAGTTAACAAACCTAGTTTTTTAAATGCCATTCAGACCTTTTACATATATGCCCAATTCACATAATATTCATTTTATAACAACTCAGCTACAAAAATCAATCAGATGTGGTAAACACAGGGCTCATACAGTTTTCTGATACAAATTTCAAGGAATTTTCAAAAGACCTAATTTAAGGAGTTTGACAGTTTTCAATGTTGATAACTAATAACTGTAAAAATAAAGCTTTTGCATTAACAGTTTATTGAACTGTACAATAACAATTGTAAATTATACTTGCTTTGAGTATAGATACAGTCTGGAACAGTGAACCTTATTCAGTAACACCAAGTCAGTTTTGGTACCTATAGGTGTGTTTTCATTCTAAAGCAGTAAAACAATTCAGTGTTATAATCAATGTCAGAAGCAATAGTCCAAGAATTTTTAATTTTTTTTTTTAAAAAGTGGGGGGCAAACTAAAAGTCTAACTGCTGAAGCACTAAGAAACCAAACAAATCCTGATGCTGGAACGTTACGGTTTTAGTCATTGCAAAATGACAAAACTGGGCAGGCGTTCAGCATAAAATGTTCAATATGTACTTACTGAGCATGCATTAAATTACAAATACATGCAAGTAGCATCAAATGGCATCTGTGCAGTGCTGTACCTAGAATTCCCACATGTAGTTTAACAGAGAAAAGCAAGTACCGTTCTTTTGAAGGCAAGTATTCTTAGTAAGGTAGTTCAAAATATTTGCCATGTCTGAAGCAAATGCAGACTTTATTTTTTTTACTGAATAAAACAAGTTTTGCACTTGCTTCGGATTGGGTACCTTATTTTAGAGCTTAAACAAGGGCGGACAGTGCGCAGAATGACGGGAAGAGTAATATAAGCATCAATATTTGAATTACCTGACGATTTAAAAAAAAAAAATAATAATAATTGCCATTTCTACACGAATCATAGGAATGGACCTGGGAGAGGCCATTTTGACAGAATTCTGTCTACAGACTGAAAACTATCACCCATGTATTTATTTCCTTTTTTATATACAGTGGCTCTCAAAAGTATTCACCCCCCTTGGACTTTTCCTCATTTTATTATGTTACAACATGGAATCAAAATGGATTTAATTAGGAGTTTTTGCCACTGATCAACACATAAAAAGTCCATAATGTCAAAGTGAAAAATAAAATCTAGAAGTTGTTCAAAATTAATTACAAATATAAAACTGAAAATAATTGATTGCATAAGTATTCACCCCCTATGCTATGACACACCTAAATAGCCTATGGTGCAACTAATTTTCTTTAGAAGTCACATAATTAGTTGAATGGGGTCCACCAGTTGGTTAGTACATTTCCTAACAAAAACTACATCATGAAGATAAAGAAACATTCAAAGCAAATATAGAATAAGTTTCTTCAAAAACACCAATCAGGGGTAGGATATATAAGAACATTTCTCAGGCATTGAATATCCCCTGGAGCACAGTAAAGCCCATTATTAAGAAACGGTGAGAATATGTTACAACTGTGAATCTGTCTAGAACAGGCCGTCCTCAAAAACTGAGTATCCGGGTGAGAAGGGCACTAGTCAAGGAGACCACCAAGAGGGCTATGGCAACTTTAAAGAAGTTACAGTCTTCCACGGCTGAGCTGGGAGACACTGTGCATATAGTAGCAATAGCCCTGAAAAAAACTCAGATCAAATCTTGGCTAGAGTTTGCCAGAAGGCATGTGGGAGACTCTGAGACCAGGTGGAAGATGATTCTATGATCTGATGAGACCAAAATAGAGCTTTCTGGCCTCAACACTAAGCGCTATGTTTGGCGCAAGCCTAACACCAACGTCTTGAGAACACCATCCCTACAGTGAAGCATGGTGGTGGCAGCATCATGCTATGGGGATGCTTTTTCATGCCTGGAAAACTCATAAAGATAGAGGGCAAAATGGATGCAGCAAAGTACAGAGAAATCCTGGAGGAAAACCTGTTGAAGTCTGCAAGAGACCTGGGACTTGGGAGAAGATTCATCTTACAGCAGGACATGACCCCAAACATACAGCTAAAGCCACATTGGAGTGGCATAAAAACAAAAAGGTCAATGTCCTGGAGTGGCCCAGTCAAAGCCTGGACCTCAATCCAATTGAGAATATGTGGAAAGAGTTGAAAATTGCTGTTCACCAAAGGTCCCCATCCAACTTGATGGAGCTTGAGCAATTTTGCGAAGAATAATGGGCAAAAACTGCAGTATCCAGATGTGCAAAGCAGGTAGAAACTTATCCAAATAGACTCATGGCTGTAATTGCTGCCAAAGGTGCCTCTACCAAATATTGACTCAAGGGGGTGAATACTTATGAATTCAATTATTTTCTGTTTTGCATTTGTAATTAATTTAGAATTTGTAGATTTTATTTTTCACTTTGACATTATGAACTTTTTTTGTGTTGATCAGTGGCAAAAAACTCCTAATTAAATCCATTTTGATTCCACGTTGTAACACAATAACATGTGGAAAAGTCCAAGGGGGGGTGAATACTTTTGAGAGCCACTGTATCTAGAATATCTAATTATCTTTTTCCCCAATTTAGAATGTCCCCAAGCCAATCACCTCTTTACAACAAGGAGCTCCACAGCGGAGCCCTGCATAAGGAATCCCCAGTGAAGAGCAGCAACTCTCCCTGCGTAGGAATCCCCAGTGAAGAGCGGCAACTCACCCTTTGTAAGGAATCCCCAGTGAAAAGCGACGACTCACCCTGCGTAAGGAATCCCCAGTGAAGAGCGACGACCCCCCTGAGTAAGGAATCCCCAGTGAAGAGCAGCGACTCAGCACAGCCAGGAACCTGTACCCTGACTATGACTGACCCTGCACACCATGTGGCTGTGCCGTTTCCACTACGCAGATTACAGAACATTCTTGAATTCATTTAAAAACATTATCACAATTATACAAAGCGGTTCTCTAGATATACGTACAACTGTGGCACACAAACACGTTTGGACCTTTGTCCAATTCATTTCTGAAAATATTATCAGAAGTCTAAGGATTTTTAGATATGTGATTACACACACAGTCTAGACATAAACTTTAATTTGTTGCAGGTAATTATTGCTGTGCAATAGGGTACGAGAATACAAGGCTGACCAGGTGCCATTTGGGGCTTGAAAAATAGGTCAACTGAGACACGTCCTCCAGTGTTATTTTTTCAAATAAGCATTTTAGTGCATTGCTAAGTAATATTTCAACAGTAAAGATCGCTGAACAATAATGTAGGCTGCATGTACACATAGTAAATGTGTTAGTGCGCTCACCTTGGTGCCCCCCACACTGA
The DNA here is from genome assembly GCF_017654505.1 of Polyodon spathula. Classification (NCBI taxonomy): domain Eukaryota; kingdom Metazoa; phylum Chordata; class Actinopteri; order Acipenseriformes; family Polyodontidae; genus Polyodon; species Polyodon spathula. The sequence goes on along the minus strand of NC_054559.1, from coordinate 2,079,620 downwards.
TGATCCGATACACGTTTCTTGTAGCATCGTAGAAGAAGGACACAGTAACGGAATGCTTGCTGGCTGGGATCCAGTTTCGCTTGGTCGTAGGGTCGATTTGAAACACGTGTGCTCTAGCACTGAAAATCGGCTGCTCCCTGGATGAAGAAGAAAAAAGAAACAGATTTGCTTTCAGGCAGTGCAAAACTACATTGTAATCTGGGGGTGTGTCTGATATTTTACACAGGCCTACTGCCTCTCCAGGTTAGGACATTGTTTTGCACAAGTTATTTAGAGAGTCTGGGGATACATGGAATCATCTGTCTGCCTGTCTGTATTTGTGCATGTACAGTGCATGGTGGTCTTCTTCTGTATTTCAAGCATTGAACACTGACACACTTGTTTGCTTAACAAAAACACAGCAGTGTTCCCAAAGCTTTAACTCACAAGTTATTTAAAGAATGTTTTTGTGACTAGGAATAGATTTTTGCACGACTACATTTTACAAGCCACTATAGGAGTGGGATCAAATCCCCAGGGAGGCGCTGTTCACTCAATGGATTCTCATCCCTCCTCTCCCACAATCACCAGCTCTCTTCACTTCCCCATGGTAACAACAGGGGGTCTAATGTCTCGTCCAAACAACCCGGCAACAAACTCCCAACCAAGTGAAGCCAAGTGCTTCTTCTTGTACAGTACTCCATCATCATCAAATAAACACCATTTATTACACATTCTGTGTGGTGGGGCTATGTCCTATATTATATTCAGTGTGGTGGGAGTGTAACCTGAACTACTGAAACTATTCCACCCTGCCAGTCTCCCAGTCAGACAGCACACTGTGTTATAAAGAGGAGATGTCTAGGTTTACAATGATAGAATATTTGAGGACTAGGAGAATGACATGAAGCTGTGAAGGGCATATTAACCCAGCTGGTTCTGTGCATTGGCACAAATGTCCTAACCGCAGGACACTGGAGATTGTAATTGGTAGTTGGAGAACAGACATGGTTTAAACAGCATGTACCAGAATAACTTGCATGCCAGTAGCTATCAGAATCATGAGAAACTAGACCAACCTACATACAGTAGAATGAAGTGTAAAAATGTAAGTGTGACATACTGTATGTAAGTAAATATGGACAGGCTCTGCCATATATTAGACTAGCTCACAGTTAGAGAAGCAGTTTTCTAGATTTATAGACTAGAAGAAATTTCTAAACAGCTCCAGATTTGAATGCTCTATAACCTGCAAAAGGGATATAGTGGAAGGTGTCCTACGCACGCATGTCACACTGCACATGTTTCAATATATCTGGAGAACCACTTATCTAGTTGTTATAAAACGTAGTATTAACATTATGTAGCATAAGTTATTGAGAATGTCAGAATCTGGGGGTATGGACCTATCGTTCTGACCTTGAGGATCTACTACATATTCTACAGTATCACATCAGTATCAGTGTGTGCTATATATTACAACATTTTGGCAAAAGACTGCATTTGCAAGATGAGATTGTATTTGTATTCCAGATGCTATTTAATCTCTACTAGCTTCTGGCCTGTGATCTGCAATATTAAAACACCAGAAGCACTGCCAGCTGTTCTTACTCCTCAGTAAGTCTGATTCCGTTTGACCCGATTTGAAGCTGTCCTCTGTGCGTTTAGAAGCGGTTCAGAAACAAGACAATGCTGCAATGCAGGGTTACAGCACAGTGGACCCTCCCCCCAGGGACAAGGTAGTGGTGGTGAGGGTGTGGTTTGTAAGCTCCTCAGATAACTTACGTAACGTACTTCCTACATTTCAAAGCTTCTATTTAAAATATATAGAATGTTACTTTATATTGCAATTTCTAAACTGCGAGAAAATGTTGCACCAAAACACAAACTTTATTCACAGTATATAAAAAAGGTAAAAGGCATCTATTTTTATTCTCCCCAAGTGAAGATGAAATGACTAGCGGACAGGATACAGTGGCAGCGGTCGTACACCTGACATTATAAAATGAGTATTTTAAATACTCTATCCTGATTGGTCAAAACAGTTCACATGGTGGTTTTGATATTACAGCACATCACCATGGGTTGGTACCTCTTTTCAAAAATGGTCAGATCACTGATAGATGTCCATGCATGTAGAATTTAGGAAAAAAAAGGAACACATATTGGAATTTATTGTAATAAACATGACCGATTTTTGTAGATGTTCACTTTTTGGGAAACCGATGTGTACATGAGATGTTGAATGAGTCTGACTCGGACACCAGTGATTAATTAAAGTAGTGACAAAAGGCATAAGTAAGAATTCAAATCAATTCTGATTGCTCTGCTGCTTCCCCCTGAGCTACAGTGTTTCCCTAGTCCATTCTGAAAAAAAAAATAGTTTTAAAAATATAAATCTTAAACTTTCAGCTTTTTAAAAGATTTGGGTCGCTCTTAAAAGACTTTGGTGGTTAAATGTATATTTTGTTGCCGCTGCCCCATCTCCATTCTTCTCTGGCCGGTTGCATCTTAAATAGTTCCTTAACACTGGCCCAGTAGTTCTCCAAGTTGTCCAGCTGTAAACTACAAAGTCAGTTTGATAAGTAACAGGGTATTCCATAATGCAAATAATCTCTTTCTCGCCATTGTGAAGCGGTAGCACAAATCTGGTATGAATACACCCTGTCACTACCCCGGATAACAAAGGAAAGGAATAATATAAAATTATATATATATATATCTATATATATATATGATTATATATATATAAATATATATATATATATATATATATATAGCACTGTCACCTAATACTGTTGCTGGTCTTGTGAGGAAGGGTCTATGTGATAGCAGACTCGTATGTGCTGTGTCATGATGAAAATGGGCAGTAATATTTTACTTTAAAATGTAATTAACAAACCAAGAATTACAAGTATAATGAATAAAAGAAACTGCACTTTCAATGGCAATGTTCAATTCAACATCTGTAAAACAGCTTTTGTTTTTTAATTCATTTTTGGTTTTCTTTATTTTTAAAGTTTTATGGAACTTTTTTCTTGCTCAGTTTTAGGAAGAAAGAGATTTAATAAAATTGACTTTTGTTTTAACGTTTTAACTTTTTTTTCAATTTAGTTTGTTAACGCATTTTCTATACGCAATAAGGCACTTCAGGGTGTGCGATATATTCTAATATCAATGTACCCGGGGCGTGGTTCTTTTGGAGTATATCACACACTCTGTCGTGCCTTATTGCATACTTATACAATATATCTGGAGAACTGCAGATCCCATTGTTATAAAACAATTAATATTAGCATATGGCAATGAGAATATCAGACTGTGGGGGAATAGGGAGGTCTCTGTCTGTCCCTTTCGTCTCTCACTCTTACATTTTTGCATATAACTGTAGAGCTACTTATTAAATGTTCATGACAATTGGATAAGTGGTTCTCCAGACATGTTTAAAAATGACACACATTTAGCATCTGTCTTTCTGTTCACATTCTTGCAGATATCCGGATGGTTGTTCTTCAAAAATGTAGTACTAGAGGCGCAAAACAATTATATCCCTAAAGTAGACAAATCTAAATGTAAAACTAAATTGCCAAAATGGTTTAATAGATCAATTAAAAAAAATATTCAGCGAAAAAAGGCACTTTACAGAGCATTAAAAAAGGACCAAAAAGAAAGTACGCAGAAAGAGTACACAGAACTGCAAACGCAAGTCAAAAAGGAAGTTAGAAAGGCCAAGAGAGAAATAGAAATGAACATTGCTAAGGGAGCTAAAACCAATTCCAAAATGTTTTTCCAATATTACAACAGCAAGAGAACATTCAAAGAGGAGATTAAATGTTTAAGAGATACAAATGGCAAAATCGTAGAGGAAGAAAAAAAAATAGCAAATATGTTAAATGATTACTTTTCACAAGTTTTTACAAAGGAAGATACTGACAACATGCCCCACATGTCATCCAGTTCCTATCCAGTTTTAAATAACTTTAGCATAACTGAGGCAGAAGTGTTAAAGGGACTAGGAGCTCTTAAAATAAACAAATCCCCTGGGCCGGATGAGATCCTCCCAGTAGTACTCAAAGAAATGAAAGAAGTAATTTACAAACCGCTAAACAAGATCATGCAGCAGTCTCTTGACACAGGGGTGGTACCCACAGACTGGAAAATTGCAACCGTAATACCGATCCACAAAAAGGGAAACAAAACTGAACCAGGTAACGACAGACCAGTAAGCCTGACCTCTATTATATGCAAACTTATGGAAACTATAATAAGATCCAAAATGGAAAATTACCTATATGGTAACAGGGTCCTGGGAGACAGTCAACATGGTTTTAGGAAAGGGAGATTGTGTCTAACTAACTTGCTTGATTTTTTTGAGGATGCAACATCGATAATGAATAATTGCAAAGCATATGACATGGTTTATTTAGATTTCCAGAAAGCTTTTGACAAAGTCCCGCACAAAAGATTAATTCTCAAACTGAACGCAGGTGGGATTCAAGGAAACACATGTACATGGATTAGGGAGTGGTTAACATGTAGAAAACAGAAAGTACTGATTAGAGGAAAAACCTCAGAATGGAGAGTGGTAACCAGTGGTGTACCACAGGGATCAGTATTAGGTCCTCTGCTATTCCTAATCTCCATTAATGATTTAGATTTTGGTATAGTAAGCAAACTTGTTAAATTTGCAGACGACACAAAAGTGGGAGGAGTGGCAAACACTGTTGCAGCAGCAAAGGTCATTCAAAATGATCTAGACAAGATTCAGAACTGGGCAGACACATGGCAAATGACATTTAATAGAGAAAAGTATAAGGTACTGCACGCAGGAAATAAAAATGTACATTATAAATATCATATGGGAGATACTGAAATTGGAGAAGGAATCTATGAAAAAGACCTAGGAGTTTTTGTTGACTCAGAAATGTCTTCATCTAGACAATGTGGGGAAGCTATAAAAAAGGCTAACAAGATGCTCTGATACATTGTGAAAAGTGTTGAATTTAAATCAAGGGAAGTAATGTTAAAACTGTACAATGCACTAGTAAGACCTCATCTTGAATATTGTGTGCAGTTCTGGTCACTTTTCTGTACCGCCTGTTGATGTCATGCTGATCAACTTTTCTTCTCTCTAATATTGAATTTGGGAACCAAGGGAGAGGTCAACAATATAAAATAATGTGTACTTACATAAATATTATGTGCTTATTAATTGTTCGCCTGGTTTGTTTAAAATCATTCACTAAGTTGTGAAAATCAGAGACCACTCACATACATAAGCATAATTAATTTGAACCAAACAGCTGCATCCATGGAAATGAGGATTTACAACCCTGTGAGGCCTGTCACGTGGCACGCTTTTAGAAAGTTCCCATTTAAGTTACAGGTCCACCAACTCGGAACCCTGACTTTAAACTAAAAACAGAACTAAGCTGAAGCATAACTAAAAAGTCCAAATCAAATTCCAGCAATAATATCAAAATTGAACAGACTTTTGAAATGGACCAAATTCATTTCCACATTACACAATGCAGTGATGTAGTTCTATCAGGTATTGGCTATACTGATTACAGTTAGAAATGTTAGTGTGACAACACTATGAACCAAACACACCAACCAAAAACGTATGTTAACCTGTTGACACTTCATACCTAACTGATATTATCCCAAGCACTTATCCAATCGATATCTTGCACAAAGAGGCACTTATCCAATCAATATCTTACACAGAGACACTTACCCAATCAATATCTTACATGGAGACACTTACCCAATTGATATCTTAGACAAAGCACAAAACACTTTTCAGCAGATTTAAAATTTCTCACCTCATGGTCCACAGGAACATGATCGCTGTGTGTTTGAGCACCCAGGCTGGGATCCAGTTTGGGATGTGGACGGTCTGAGCTGACCTGATGTACTATTCTGGGGTGTGGATGATCAAAGATGACCTGATGGACTGACCATTTCCTGAGAGCTTGGACATTCTTGTACTCCAGCAATACAGAACTCTCAAATCTTAATCAAATGTAAAATGAGTTCAAGCTCCATCAAATTCTTTTGCATGGCAGCCAGCCAACAGATTAGGATTAAGATATTCTCTCCTGCTAAACTGACAGTAAGTCTCAAGTGGCACGTGCTGGGTAATATTAAAGCACAGATTCTAACAAATCTGACATGTATTGCTATCGCTTTGCGAAGCAAAAACGCACATGATATATTTATAAATATATTTATATATTTTGATTTTTAATGGTATTTATTTAGTTCTTTGGGGATAAATTGGGGAATGTCTTTTTCAATCAAATACTATGCATTTGCCATAGTTTATTAAGCTTTAGCAAACCTCTCTGGGCTTTATAATGCTTACCTATGCTTTACCATGGGGAACTTTTATTAAATATTGCCAAGCGTATAGATAAAAATGATAATTTTAACTACTGTGTGACATCCTTTGATATATAGTTATTCAATGGGGCAAAGTAAGGTCTTCACAGCCTATTCTGGAAGTGTAAATATCATTTTATTATACGAGAGCATTGCAAATCATTACACTGGTATTGGGTTCAGCTGAGAATTGTGCAGCATGTGGTTGGAACAGGAAAGTGAAAGTCATTTTTGTATTAATTTAACTTCAATATGTAAGTAATGAACCTTATCTTAGGTATTGTGTTGATTTCTATCAATGTATAGCATTGGTTAGCCTCGTAAGTTTGTCCTGTTGTCAGAGCAATACAACAATCTAGCAAAACATATTATACACAGTGTGTGTGTGTGTGTGTGTGTATATAATGTTGTAACCAGGCATGGAGGGAGTTAAAATCCTCCCTGCCAAAGTGATGTGTGTATCCTAGTTTTGTTAATTGTTGAATTTGATTTATTGTGTTGTCGCCCGCACCTGGGAAATTGTAAATTAGATGCAGGTGCGGGCTACTTAAAGAAGGCAGTCAGTTCACTCATGAAGAGCCTGGTTGGGAGTGTGTTCAACCGTAAAGAAAAAGGTAGTGTTGAACTTTGTGTGGTGTTTTTTGTGTTCGCAGGTAAACAGCTTAGCTGTCCTGTTGTTAGTTTAGGTTCCTGTTGGTGATTTAGTTAGTGCTCGTAAAAAAAGAGCTAGGTGTTGTTTGGTTCTTGTTTATTTCTGTTTTGTTTATTTTGATTCTTTGTTTATTAAAAATAGCATGTCAGCGCTTAAAATCACTTTGCTGTATTTGGGTGTGTATTTAAAAAAGGGCAAAACGAACCTGGGTCGTCCACTAGGTCACAATACATACACACACACACACACACACGCACACACACATACACACACACACACACACACACACTGCCATGAAAAAAGTATTTGCCCCGTCTGATTTTCTGCATTTTTGCATATTTTTGACACTGAATGTTATCAGATCTTCAACCAAAATCTAATAAAAGGGACCCTGAGTGATCAAATAACACAAAATTGATACTTATGTATTTATTAAAGAAAGTTATATAACACCCAATGCCTCCATGTGAAAAAGTAATTGCCCCCTTAACTCAATAACTGGTTACGTCACCTTTAGCAGCAATAACTGCAACCAAACGCTTCCTGTAGTTATTGATCTCTCACAGCACAGTGGAAGAATTTTGGCCCACTCAGTGACATTGGTGGGTTTTTGAGCATAAACTGCTTGTTTCAGGTCCTGCCACAACATCTTAATGGAGTTTAGGTCTGGACTTTGACTAGGCCATTCCAAAACTTTAAATTTCTTGTTCTTCAACCATTCTGATGTAGACTTGCTTGTGTGTTTCAGATCACTGTCTTGCTGCATGACCTAGCTACGCTTCAGCTGACAGACGGATGGCCTGACATTCTCTTGTAGAATTCTCTGATACAGAGCAGAATTCATGGTTCCTTCAATGACGGCAAGTCGTCCCAGTCCTCATGCAGCAAAGCATCCCCAAATCATGACACTACCACCACCATGCTTGACCGTTGGCATGAGGTTCTTACTGTGGAATACAGTGTTTGGTTTTCGCCAGATATAACGGGACCCATGTTGGCCAATAAGTTCTACTTTTGACTCATCTGTCCATAGAACATTGTTGCAGAACTCTTGAGGATCATCCAGGTGCTTTTTGGCAAACTTGAGACGAGCATGCATGTTCTTCTTAGTGAGCAGTGGTTTCAGTCATGAACACTGACCTTAGCCGAGGCAAGAGAGGCCTGCAGATCCCTGGATATTGTTCTAGGGTTCTTTGTGACTTCCTGGATGATTTTACGCCTTGCTCTTGGAAGGATTTTGGCAGGACGGCCACTCCTGGGAAAATTCACTACTGTCCCAAACTTTTTCCATTTGGATAATATGGCTCTGACTGTGTTTTGGTGGAGCCCCAGAAATGGCTTTGTAACCCTTTCCAGACTGATAGGTATCAACACATTTTTTCCGGAGGTCTTCAGGAATTTCTTTTGATTGTGGCATGATGTGCCTCTAGAACCTGTGTGCTGACAACTTCACTCTGATGGTAAGGGCCAAAGTTAGTCAGATTTATATTGGACAGGGCTGGCCCAAATCAGGCCTGAATGTTAACCACAGTATTCAAACAGCTGACCCTAATTATCCCTTTAATTGGATTATCCCATTCATTTTCCCTTCTATCCTGACAAATGTCCCAGTGCCGATGAGAAACATCCCCATAACATGACACTGCCACCACCATGCTTCACAGTAGGGATGGCATTATGTCAGCACCACACTTTGTAAAGTGCCATTCTGTTACTGAGCTGGAACACGAATGCTCTATTTGGGTTGGTGCTCAAAAGGTTAAGACATGATTTAATTCATGGTTCACTCACCTGAAAGTGAATCCCTAACATCGTTTTCACTTTCTGATGCTATATGTAAGACAATCCAAAATTAATTCTGAATGCTTATGAATTAATTATGCTTTTATTTATTTATTTTTTTACACATTATCTCTTCTAATCGGCTTCATTCTGGAGTTCGAGAGTGCACACTAAAACAAGCTGGTGAGAACAGTGATCTGCTTCAGAGTACATCTTCACGTGCCCTTTCTTACCCTCCTCAAGGTCAATCTGAGTGGTTGTGCTTTGACTAGTTCAGGAGCTGCTCTTCAATCCTAGTTGCCTGATATCTCTACCTATCTATCTATTTATTGTGAACAAGCTTGGCCGTAGTTCAGGTTCGTGCCCCTTTGCTTATGCGCACTTTTATTCAAAATACAAACAAACAAAACAAAAACCTAGCTCTCCTTGAGCACTCACTACCCATATGCAGGTCCCTTTCTAAGGTGTAGGACAGCTAAGCTGTTTACCTGACATATAACACCAAGACAAACACTAATACAGATTTTTATAAAACCAAAACGTAGGTTTTAAACAGACCTTTACTACTTTCCGTTGGGATCTTCATTCAACATCAGCAGCCTAGAGCAGACTGACTGCTTCCCTTTTACATCCTGCACCTGGCTCTAATTTTTAATACTTGCCAGGTGCAGGTGATAATTAAGCAAAACAATTAAATTAAGCAAAAGCAATTACCTTGGCAAGGAGGCTTTAACTCTGTCCCTGCCATAAACAAACCATTCTTCAGTTTGCAGGCCCCCTGTCCCGTTTACATATATATATATATATATATATATATATATATATATATATATATATATATATATATATATATATACACACACACACACACACACACACACACACACACACACATATATAGTGCCTTGCAAAAGTATTCAGACCCCTGACCAATTCTCTCATATTACTGAATTACAAATGGTACATGGAAATTTTGTTCTGTTCGAAATTTTATTTTAAAACACTTAAACTCAAAATCAATTATTGTAAGGTGACATTGGTTTTATGTTGGGAAATATTTTTAAAAAAAAAAAACTGAAATATCTTGTATAAGTATTCAACCCCCACACATTAATATTTGGTAGAGCCACCTTTCGCTGCAATAACAGCTTTAAGTCTTTTTGGGTAAGTATGTACCAGCTTTGCACACAGTGTCGGAGTGATTTTGGCCCATTCTTGGCAAATTTGCTCCAGGTTGTTTAGGTTGGTTGGACGACACTTGTAGACCGCAATTTTCAAATAGTGCCACAGATTCTCAATGGGATTGAGATCAGGACTTTGACTGGGCCACTGCAGGACATTCACCTTTTTGTTCTTGAGCCACTCCAATATTGCTTTGGCCTTGTGCTTGGGATCATTGTCCTGCTGAAAGGTGAATTTCCTCCCAAGCTTCAGTTTTTTAGAGGACTGAAGCAGATTCTCTTGCAGTATTTTCCTGTATTTTGCTCCATCCATTCTTCCTTCAATTGTAACAAGATGCCCAGTCCCTGCTGATGAGAAGCATCCCCACAGCATGATGCTGCCACCACCATACTTCACTGTAGGGATGGTGTGTTTTGAGGCATGGGCAGTGTTAGGTTTGTGCCACACATAGCGCTTTGAGTTTTGGCCAAAAAGCTCTATCTTGGTCTCATCTGACCACTAAACCTTTTCCCACATCGCAGCTGGGTCACTCTCATGCTTTCTGGCAAACTCCAGATGTGCTTTCAGATGGTACTTTTTGAGGAACGGCTTCTTTCTTGCCACCCTCCCATACAGACCAGTGTTATACAGAGCTCTTGATTTGGTTGACTGGTGCACCATTACTCCACTCCCAGCCACTGAACTCTGTAGCTCTTTGTGGCAAAGTGGTTGGTAAGGGGAACAGATGTAGCGGTGATGTGGTGCAGGAGTGATGAACAGACATCCGATATCCAGTGAAAAAAGTTTGTAAATTTGTAATCTAGGTCTGGTGACCGTCAAATAATAAATCCCTGGCTATATACAACAATGTGTAAAGCCCGGGGTTAGCAATAACAGGGCACAGTCCCGAGCAAATCAAACACATGGTCACCAGTCCTGGGTGAGTGCAGACGTGCGTGCGCAGTGGTGAAGACACGGGTAATTCGTGACGGTTGGTGCAGTGGTGATCCGGTTCGTGCTGACCCTCGCGACAGCTCCGGATTTGTGCGTTTAGCTGTCTAGTGGTGAAAACACAGACAGTTATCTACACAGACACAAACAACACACAACACTCTTTCTTTTCTTTTAATGAGAGCTCCTCTCTCGATCCTTCTGTCTCTCCAGCGTTTTACCCAAACGAAGGAAAAGATCAGCGTTACCCTGGCCTCTATATGTAATCCTGCATGATATCTAGGTAAACTGTTGCAGCTGCCTTATTACTTGCAGCTGCCTCTCGTTTACCTTTCAAATCAATATGGTCTTACAACAGAGTCTCGCTTCTTTCCAGGCTGACCCACTTCCCTGACCCGGAAACAAACTGTCAGGCCAGCCCTTCCAGATACTTCTCCTCTCGTTCTTTAGTGCCCTCATATGTCAGGAGCAAGATTCATCACCAGAACTCATGTTTCCATCACACTCCTTCAAAGTGATTGTTGGCCTCTCTATGGCTTCTCTCACAAGTCTCCTTCTTGTTTGAGCGCTGAGTTTTGAGGGACGGCCTTTTCTTGGCAGTGCCTGGGTGGTGTGATGCAGTTTTCACTTCCTGATTATTGATCCAACTGTGCTCACTGGGATATCCAAACACTTGGATATTATTTTGTACCCTTTCCCTAATCTATGCATTTGTATTACTTTATCTTTAACTTCTGTAGAATGCTCTTTGGTCTTCATTTTCCTTCAGATTCACAACCTTACCAATGATCCTTCAACAGTGGGGTTTTTATCCAGAAAATGTGACAGCAACTTTAATGGTTCACAGGTGGAGGCCAATGGTAAGTTAATTGTGTCTTTGTTAGGGCAATTTCTTTCATTGGTACAAACTGGGAGCTTCCACAGCACAGGGGTTGAATACTTATGCAAGCAAGATAATTCAGTTTTTTATTTTTCTTAAAAATATTTCCCAACATAAAACCAATGTCAACTTACAATAATTGATTCTGAGTGTCAGTGTTTAAAAATAAAATATCGAACAGAACGAAATTTCAATGTACCATTTGTAATTCGGTAATATGAGTGAATTGGTCAGGGGTCTGAATACTTTTGCAAGGCACTGTATCTATATATCTATATCTATATCTATATATCTATATCTATATATATATATATATATATATATATATATATATATATATATATATGTATCTATCTCAGATCGGCCTATGTGTCTTTATATTAGTAAGTGCCACCTACTGTACAGCAACATATCGCCCACAATACTAAAGGAAGCTTGATCTCAACAGGAAGATCTAGTGGGGAGTTCTATTAATACCAAGTTTTCAATATCATGCAATTTAAATGAAGCATTCTCAGCCAATTGTTAATGCTACATGGTTTACTGCTAAAGTGGAATATTAATGGCAGTTGGCAATGGCATTTTGAATACAAAATATAGAAATGTATTTATTAACTCAGATACACCTTATACATTTTTCATATGATCATAATTATCTTTATTATCTGAAAACATGTTTTAGCACCCAATAATTGTGACATGTCCAAATACTTGTCAGGCAGGTGTATTTTCTTTCATAACTATTAAACACTCAATTTGAAACAGTGGCGTAGCTAGGAATGGAAATTTGGGTGGGCCACAACTTTGGGTGGATGGACCAGTACCTAAGGTCTGACGATACAGGAAATAGTTCACATTACAAACATGATTTAAATCAATTAAAACTCTGAGTACATAAAATCTCTCCCCGGTGTTTGAGCAGAGCAAAGTAGCCAAGACTGAAAATGTATGGTGCAGAGTGAAGCAAGGCAAATATTTTTTGCAGCTTATAACAGTACTTGCAGGCATACACTACAAATACAAAGCACATAAGCATACAACCTACAGAAACAAACACACTGTGCACAGTAACTGCAAAAACTGTTTCATTTGTCAAACAGAAACTAAAAAAAGCTGTATTGTAATCTCTTAGCTACATTGTAATAACTTGTTACCTCTGTAACTAGCCCTGCATAAGGGCGTCTGACAAGCAAAATTTTAAAAATCAGTCTAAGCTGTCTTCAAACCATAACTAAAATCTTAGCTGTGCTGAGAATACCTCGTTTCCAGCTAAATATGTCTGCTTTCATTTTCACTGCATTTTCTCAGGTACAGCTAAACAAAGATGTGTTGGCTGCAAAAACGTAACAAGCAGACAAAAATAGAACTTTTTAAAACAGTTCTTTTTTTTTGTAAAACATTTTGTAAAACTTTTAAAATTATGTTGGCACGCTAATGAAGCAATTTCCATAAATCCTATACATGGGAGAAGTTAATGGCAAACCTGGGAGACAGTCAACATGGTTTTAGGAAAGGGAGATCGTGCCTAACTAACTTGCTTGATTTTTTTGAGGATGCAACATCGATAATGGATAATTGCAAAGCATATGACATGGTTTATTTAGATTTCCAGAAAGCTTTTGACAAAGTCCCGCACAAAAGATTAATTCTCAAACTGAACGCAGTTGGGATTCAAGGAAACGCATGTACATGGATTAGGGAGTGGTTAACATGTAGAAAACAGAAAGTACTGATTAGAGGAAAAACCTCAGAATGGAGTGTGGTAACCAGCGGTGTACCACAGGGATCAGTATTAGGTCCTCTGCTATTCCTAATCTACATTTACCTAAGTCTTATTTATAGCCCCAGGCAATATGGAGGATGATTTAAGTCCCTGTCCAGAGACCCCGAGCACAAGATCGATTTCAATGGGGGAACAATTGGTTCCGGATCAGCAAAGAGAGCTGTGTAAGCTCATTGAGGAGTTCAGCGATGTTTTTTCTGACGTGCCCGGCAGAACAAACCTAGTTGAAGATGACATTATCTCTCCACCAGGTGTCAGAGTGCGAGAGAGACCATACCGGATCCCGGAAAGTCGACGAAGTGGCGTTCGCAAAGAGGTATGGGATATGCTCGAGCTTGGGGTGATTGAACCTTCCAGGAGCGAGTGGTTCAGTCCGATCGTCATAGTGGCTAAGAAAGACGGCACCAACCACTTATGCGTGGATTTCAGAAAGGTGAACGCTATTGCTAAGTTCGATGCATATCCCATGCCTCGGGTCAACAAACTTTTAGACAGACTGGGAAAAGCGAGGTTTATTTCCACTCTGGACCTGAAGAAGGGATACTGGCAAATCCCTTTAACCCACAGCTCCAGAGAGAAAACCGCATTTTCAACACCAGAAGGGCTGTTTCACTTTAAAACCATGCCGTCTGGGCTACATGGCGTGCCTGCTGCATTTCAGAGACTGATGGACCAGGTTTTACGCCCACATCATGAATATGCAACAGCGTATATTGATGACATGGTGATTTACAGCTCCACCTGGCGAGAGCATTTGGCTAGGGTTACAGACGTTCTTCAGTCTCTAAGGGCAGCCCGGCTGACAGCTAACTTGAGGAAATGTGCGTTTGCCAAAACAGAGACTCAATATTTGGGATTTTTAATGGGGAATGGAAGGGTGAGACCTGTGGTCACCAAAATCCAGGCTTTGGTTGATGCAGCAATCCCCAAAACCAAGACTCAGGTGAGGTCACTACTGGGCTTAGCCGGTTATTATCGCCGCTTCATCCCCGAGTAAGCCACAGTGGTTAACCCGTTAGTCGACCTCACCAAAAAGAGTGCTCCAAATTTAATTAAATGGTCAGCTGAGTGTCAGGGGGTGTTTGATACTATTAAGCGTACACTTTGCCAGGCCCCCACTCTTATCACACCGGATTTCACCAAGAGATTCATCCTCCACACCGACGCATTGGATGTAGGTTTGGGTGCAGTCTTGTCCCAAAAAGTAGCTGGAGTAGAACACCCGATATTATACCTGAGTAAAAAAATGTTACCTTGGGAACGTAACTACTTCGTAGTCGAAAAAGAGTGTTTGGCCATTAAATGGGCTACTCACTCTTTACGATACTACCTGCTGGGACACTCATTTGATCTGGTCACAGACCACACCCCACTCACGTGGTTAAGCACAATGAAGGACAGCAATCCCCGGATAACTCGGTGGTATCTGGCATTGCAGCCCTTCATGTACCACATGGTACACCGTGCGGGAAAAGACCACCAAAATGCGGATTATTTTTCCCGGGAGGGGGGAGTAATGAGAAAGGTAGATTTAGCCGAGTGTTCCTTCGGCTCCACTTTGAGCGGTGGGATATGTGACAGAAATATGAGTTCTGGTGATGAATCTTCCTCCCGACCTGTGAGGGCGCTAAAGAATGAGAGAAGAAGTATCTAGAAGGGCTGGCCTGACAGTTCGTTTTCGGGTCAGGGAAGTGGGTCAGCCTGGAAAGAAGCGAGACTCTGTTGTAAGACCGTATTGATTTGAAAGGTAAACGAGAGGCAGCTGCAAGTAATAAGGCAGCTGCAACCATTTACCTAGATATCATGCGGGATTACATATAGAGGCCAGGGTAACTCTGATCTTTTCCTTCGTTTGGGTAAAATGATCGGAGAGAGAGAAGGATTGAGAGAGGAGCTCTCAGTGTGTGGAAAAATAATTTGTGTTGTGTGTTAATGTGTTTGTCCTGTTAATTGTTTGTTCTTCACTTGTAGACAGTTAAAGCACACCTCCGGAGCTGTCGAGTAGGGTCAGCACTGTCTGGAGCACCACTGCACTATCGTCACGAAGTACCATTGTTTTCACTCAGCACCAGCACGACTGCACTCACCCAGGACTGGTGACCGTGTGTTTGGTTTTTGTTCGGGACTGTGCCCAGTTGTTGTTATCCCCGCGCTTTACACATTGTTGTGTATAGCCGGGGATTTATTATTTGACAGTCACCAGACCTGGATTACAAATAAAAGCACTTTTCCATTGGATATCGTTGTCTGCCTGTCACTCCTGCATCGCATCACCGCTACACCTATTCCCCTCCACCAGCCACTTTGCCACACATGGGGGTGTTGATATTACAGCACATCACCATGGGTCGGCATCTTTTTTCAACAATGGGCAATTCACTGGCAGATATCCATACACCTAGAATTTAAAAACAAAAGCGGCAGATATATTGGAATTTATCGCAATAAACATGACCAACGAGATTTATGTAAATGTTGAACTTTTGGGAAAACGAAGAGCACAAGATATTGAATGAATCTGAATCGGACACCAATGATTAATTAAAGCAATGAAAAAAACAAAAGTATTCAAATGAATTCAAAACTCGCCATTCTGATTGCTCTGTTCCTTCTCCCTGAACTATGGCATTTCCCTTTCCCATTTTGATAATAAATAGTTTCTTAAATAACTCTTGAACTTTAAGCTTTTCACAAAAGATCTGAGTCTGTCACAAAGACGGCTGTAGTGGGTGACGTCAGACCAGAACCAGGAACCAACACATAAACAAGAGAGGTGGAGTTTGGATGAACAAACAGAAAATAAAAGGTTGCAAGACAAACAAAACACAGGACATGGCACTACTAGTCAAAACAAAGAGATGAAACAAAACGGAGTAGCACTGTACTCAAAGAAATGAAAGAAGTAATTTACAAACCGCTAACCAAGATCATGCAGCAGTCTCTTGACACAGGGGTGGTACCCACAGACTGGAAAATTGCAAACATAATACCGAGCCACAAAAAGGGAAACCAAACTGAACCAGGTAACTACAGACCAGTAAGCCTGACTTCTAGTATATGCAAACTTATGGAAACTATAATAAGATCCAAAATGCAAAATTACCTTTATGGTAACAGGGTCCTGGGAGACAGTCAACATGGTTTTAGCAAAGGGAGATCGTGTCTAACTAACTTGCTTGATTTTTTTGAGGATGCAACATCGATAATGGATAATTGCAAAGCATATGACATGGTTTATTTAGATTTCCAGAAAGCTTTTGACAAAGTCCCGCACAAAAGATTAATTCTCAAACTGAACGCAGTTGGAATTCAAGGAAACACATGTACATGGATTAGGGAGTGGTTAACATGTAGAAAAAAGAAAGTACTTATTAGAGGAAAAACCTCAGAATGGAGTGTGGTAACCAGCGGTGTACCACAGGGATCAGTATTAGGTCCTCTGCTATTCCTAATCTACATTCATGATTTAGATTCTGGTATAGTAAGCAAACTTGTTAAATTTGCAGACGACACAAAAGTAGGAGGCGTGGCAAACACTGTTGTAGCAGCAAAGGTCATTCAAAATGATCTAGACAAGATTCAGAACTGGGCAGACACATGGCAAATGACATTTAATAGAGAAAAGCGTAAGGTACTGCATGCAGGAAATAAAAATGTACATTATAAATATCATATGGGAGATACTGGAATTGGAGAAGCAATCTATGAAAAAGACCTAGGAGTTATTGTTGACTCAGAAATGTCTTCATCTAGACAATGTGGGGAAGCTATAAAAAAGGCTAACAAGATGCTCGGATACATTGTGAAAAGTGTTGAATTTAAATCAAGGGAAGTAATGTTAAAACTGTACAATGCACTAGTAAGACCTCAACTTGAATATTGTGTGCAGTTCTGGTCACCTCGCTATAAAAAAGATATTGCTGCTGTAGAAAGAGTGCAAAGAAGAGCGACCAGAATTATTCCAGGCTTAAAAGGCATTTCATATGCAGACAGGCTAAGAGAATTTAATCTGTTCAGTCTTGAACAAAGAAGACTACGTGGTGACCTCATTCAAGCATTCAAAATTCTAAAAGGTATTGACAGTGTCGACCCAACTGACTTTTTCAGCCTGAAAATAGAAACAAGGACCAGGGGTCACAAATGGAGTTTAGACAAAGGGGCATTCAGAACAGAAAATAGGAGGCACTTTTTTACACAGAGAATTGTGAGGGTCTGGAATCAACTCCCCAGTAATGTTGTTGAAGCTGACACCCTGGGATCCTTCAAGAAGCTGCTTGATGAGATTCTGGGATCAATAAGCTACTAACAACCAAATGAGCAAGATGGGCCAAATGCCCTCCTCTCGTCTGTAAGCTTTCTTATGTTTTTATGTTCTAAACAAACAGTGGACTAACAGACAAACAAACACGGTGAGTCAAGACTTTTCTAACTACGTTATTTACTTTACTTTTTAATTCTTTCCTCTCCCACCCGTTCTCCACTCATCGAACACATAACCCTGAGTGAGTGAAAACATGCTGCTTTTATGTAGCTGTACCGAGACTCAATTGCTAATCAATCATTCAATTGGAGTCACGGTACAACTGCACGTGAATTAATAAGTTCAATTCCCCGTCCTCACATATTACTACATTATACCTGCACATGAAGTGCTGTGCAATCCTTGTGCCTAAATACAAATATACACTCATGTTACACAGACCCATTTATATCCCGTGTACTAATAACTAGACACCAACATTAGCACACTACACGTAACATACAACACAAATAACTAGCCCAGGGGCGGGGCACTTTGCCACAAGGTCCCTCTTTAAAGTGACTTCTTGGGTTAAAACATGTTTTTCTTGCATTTGCTCCCGCTGTCTGTTCTTCAGTCTATCTGCCTGCTGCCACTGGACCCACCCCCGGTGCAGCTGTGTGATCTGATGCTGAACATTTATAAATTCATCTCGACAGTTTCTGCCATACCTTTTAAATGTATCCAGGTACAATGGTATCATGTCTTCTGTTGTGTCCTGCATTTTTAAAAATTGTTTCTTAACACTGGCCTAGTAGTTCTCCACGTTACCAAGCCGTAAATTGCAAAGTCAGTTTAATAAGTAACCAGGTGTTCCATGCAAATACTATAACGTCTTTCTCGCCACTGTGAAGCTGTAGCACAAATCTGGTATGGATACCTCCTGTTACTACCCCGGATAGCAAAGGATGATTAAAAAAAAAAAAAAAAAAAAAAAGCACTCTCACCTGATACTATTGCAGGTCTTGTGAGGAAGGGTCTTATTTGTGCTGAGTGAAAATAGGCAGTAATATTTTACTTTAAAATGTAATGAATAAACCAAGAATTACAAGAAGTGTAATGAATCAAAACTGCACTTTCAATGGCAATGTTCAATTCAACATCTGAAATAATTTTTTATTTAATACATTTTTGGTTTTATTTTTTTAAAGGGACTATTTTGTCTATGGTCAGGCAGAGGTGGAAGGATATTTAATAAAAAAAATACGTTTTTGTTAATTAAAATATTTTAAGTAAATAAATGTACATTCATAGTGAACGTACTTTAAAAAGTCAAACAGGCAGTGTCACCAAACCAGTGAGAACACAGTATTACATTTGAAGCAATTACTAAATACAATGAAAGTCAGTCAGTTAGTATCCTTTCATCTCTGCGCCATACACAGGATAAATCATTGGGGCTTGCAGTTATATATTCATGACACTCCAGAAACTGTTAAAATTGTGTGCATAATCATTTTGCCATGTTGACCGCCACACTGCTACTAAAAATGCACATTAAAATAAACGTCTGTGACTTTTGAACAGATCCGGCGCCAACTGCCTCACAAGCTGTCAATCAAACGTGACTTGCACATGATTTGTTGTATGAGAGGAAGATCCAACCCAAATATTGCATCACAATTATTACATTGATTTGATTGGCTAAAGCCTGCTCATTTAAAAAAAAAATAGCCTATTTGACCTAAACTTAAACACCCGCCTTTGGGGCACACAAATGATGTTTATTAGACTTCCAAGCCAAAAGCTGGGAAGCCTATTGTTATTGTTAAGGTTTTTTTTTTTTTTTTTTTTTTTTTTTGTTTTGTTTTTTTCTTTCCAAAACTTTAAACTGCTGCTGCTTCGAAGCTGTGTGACTGATCAGGTTCTGACTTGGCAGCTAAGAAGCTGGATACTTTGGCTGTCAGTTGCTGAAAAAATTGTGCTGCTGCGTCCATGCAATTGGCACCGTGACACATTTTTTTGATAAAACCTTTCAAAATCTTCTTCTTGGGAACCGGTGAAGTGATTGATCTGACACTTTGCATATATCATCAGCATCCAAACCTGCATCAAGTTTGCGAAGAAGAAGTTGCTGTGATAAATTTTAAAGTCAAAATGGCTGCCACAAATCTTATTGAAATGCGCCCTTAACAGCAAACTACTGCTATTTGAACACCGTTTGACCAACAAACTCCAAACTTGGTAGTTATTGTCCCAGTAACAATGGGATACAAATATGTCAAAATGGTTTCGTTTTATAAAACAAGATGGCCACCAGGTGTACGTTTACATCTGAAATTTAAAACTATCTCAGTTGACAAACGATTTACTTGACTAACTCGAAACTTCACAAGCATCATCCTTGACACTGTAACAATACAACTGACCTTTAAGAAACTGGTGTTAAACCAAAATGGCCATATCACTTATTTCTTCTTGAATCTTCTTCTTTGGAACCGTTGAAGTGATTGATCTGACACTTGGCATATATTGTCACCATCCAAACCTGCTTGCAAAGCAGAAGTTGCTGTGATACAATTCAATAGTAAAATGGCTGCCACAAATTTTACCGAAATGCACCCTTAACAGCAGACTGCTTTTATTTGAAAACAGTCAGACCAACAGACTCCAAACTTGGTAGACATCGTTCTGGTGGTAGCAGAATACAAATATGTCAAAATGTTTATGGTACATGAAACAATATGGCTGCCACTCCTACATTTTCTTATTTTATTTAAAACTGCTTCAGTTTAAAAACAGTTCACTTGATTAACTCCAAACTTGAATACCATCATGCCTGTGTCGGTACAATTTACATTTTCAAAAATGGCATTTGTGCATTAAACAAGATGGCCGCCAGAAGCATTTTTGAAAAAAAAAACTTTCAAAATCTTCTTCTGTGGAACTGTTGAAGTTACTGATTTTAAACTGGGAACATTGAGAACTAAACATGCTTAGATGGATACTGATACTGGGGCTTGGGAGCCGTAAAACTGCCTGGAAGTTCCAGTTTTTTTTTTTTTTATAAATCTACTTAAATTTGTCATTCACATAGATGCAGTTTAGGTGGGCTATGGCCCACCCAGGCCCACCCGTTTAAGTGGTATTTCTTACCTCAACCAGGAATACCACTTGCATTCTTGCATTCACTGGGGCAGAACATTTTTGAGAGACAGCTTCATGATTACACTCTTGTGTACTCTCTATAGAGAAGACATGTTGGAGAGCTCTTTTTAAACAGTCACCAGGATATGAGGACTGATAGAGAAAATGATGCAAATTGAAAATGACAAAAATATATTAGTTAAAATAATTGCTATTTCATACTTGTACTAGTTCCGATCTCCTTATTCCTTTATTTATTGCTCCATCTTCTTTATTAACCTGGATTTTTATAGCATATGGCTTCAAACTCACATGAACCCTGGTTTTCAAAACTACTGTCAATTAAGTAATGATCAGGAGGCATGAACAACTCCTATAAGCAAACCTACAGACTCAGGTGTGATTTACTCATGCTGTGCGATAAGCTCAGAGCTGATTATCAGGGACCTGATAGTTCAAAGTATTGGCACCTGTAATATAAATAATATAACTGAACAGGGAGTCCTGAAACCCAGGACTGGGTGCAGGGCTAGTGCCAGATCCTCCCTTATCACAGAAGCAATTGGTTTAGAAAAAACACAATTCTAGTATACTGTTGTCAGCCCTTTGGATTATTATTTCATTATTCCCCAAACAAAATGTTAATCTGTTCCCCGACTCCATCAATGTTTCCTCCCCCTCAAACTAAAAACCAGAAATCAAATTCCTTAATCTCCTTGATACTCTGAGGAAAGCACCTTAATTCCTTTGTACTGTAAATACCCTGATTCCTCTTAATCATGTCTGCATTGCCTAGTCTGTTTGTTGTCTAAATTAGATTTACACAGCACTAGATCTTCTAACTCAGTGGTAATGAACGTATTTATGTATTGTGGGGACTACGGTGCTCCTATATCCACAGCTAGATCGAGATCATGACGTATAGAAAACAGTATGTACAAAATAGTAGAGAAGAATTTCATAAGCAACATCTAGAAATATGTAAAAAAATGTAAGCGTGACATATTGCTGGATTGATGGATGGATTGATTGATGAACAAACAGACCCCTCTGATATTCTCAAGAACTCTTGCTATATAACGCCAGTACCAAATTTCAAGTGAAATGTGTAAGTGGATCTTCAAATACGTACATAAATGTAAGTCTGACATACATGAACTGATGTACAAGACAGATACCCCACTACAGCCCCAGAATATTAATATCCAGTTATATGACAATTGGATAAGGAGTTTTCCAGATACAGAGAAATCTGGGAGCATGATATGCATACGTAGGGCCGCTTCCATGATATCCCCTTTTCAAGGGACAAGAATTCCATCAATTGGCACTCACTTTAAAGCCATGCACATCCACTCACTTTAAAGGTCTCATATGTTCAGTTGTGAAAGACATCTGCTTTACAAACACTTTCTTGGTACCTGGAGAGTGAAACTGTCCCCACCCTTTCAGGTCCTTCTTCTGTCATTATCCAATAAACAGCCTGTTTATGGCCTCTTCGCAACACAAAGTTCATAACTAAAGATTGGGAGGAGAGTCAGACACCAATCTCTGGTCACCAAATTGAATCATTCAATTTACACATTAGCTAATTAAGATTGTTAGCACTATAAAGACCCTCTTCACTTACCTCTCATTTGTATTTCAATTTCGTCATACATGCACGCATCATGGACAACATTCTGGATTATTCTGTTTTGTCGGATGATGATCTGTTTGCTGTTTCCCCAGACCCGAGATTCACTCAACCAATTCAACCAGCCCTTCCTGGGTCAACCACTCCAAACTTCTCTGCCCAGATGTCTGATTCTCCAGGACCATCACCAGATCCCTTGCCTTTTCACTGTCATCCAGCAGAACAACCGTCTCACTCTCCTGTCCGCCGTAGCTCCCGCCTGGCCACTCGTTCCTCCGCAACTCATGGCATCAGAGACTGGACAATCCTCAGGCTCCAGCATTATCTTCAACACCCCATTCAAATCTACAGCATGTAAGGAAAATTTGTTTAATTTATTTCTCTCCACTCTGCAGCATCCGTCCCGTCGCAGGCGCTATGACGACAGCACAGATTGTCGATTTCCAGCTGGCCCCCAGTGTTACCAAGTCTCACGACAAAACAAGCCCAACCCATGTCAGTATGGGTGTTTGCACAAATTCCAACCTGTGACTCTCAAAAAACAAGCCCAATTCTGCTTATTATAAGCTGATTTGACAACACCTCGCTCCATATCCACTGCATCTCCACAAAGCGTGTCTATATCCAGAAACACCAAAGGAGGGACTTCCACAGCACCTGTCAATCAAAGGCTAATTCAGCAGTTCCTGAGAATTCAGGATTCAAAGTTTGTTTCTGTCAGGAGCAGCTGCTCCCGCGATCCATCCCAGACTTTCAGCGCCCCCCACTTGTTCAACAAGCTCCCCCCGTACCTCCAACAGTAACCTTTCAGGTTACCTCCCCTCTAACTGCAGGCCCTTGCAGTGACCTCCCTGGTTACTATGGGCACCAGCAGGCCCCCATAGTGGTCCCTTCTCTGTAAAATTATTTTCTTCCTTCTGTCTTTCCAGCTGCGGGCTTCAACAGGGCAACACAGCCCCCTTCTATTCCTTACATCAAACGGCTGCCCAGCGGGCCACACTCTAGTGTCCACGCTTCCTTCCTTCCCAGCTGTACAGCAGGCCTCTGCTTTCTCTTTCCCAGGCTCACGGCAAGCACCTGCATTCCTTACTTCTACGTTTCCCAAAAAACCACATTAGCAGGTTCAGTGTTCCCACCTCAGCTGGTCCCAGTTCTCTTTTCCTCTTCTCTACCCACAGCTATAGGGGTCCAGCTGGCCCCCAAAGCTGCTCCCTCCTCCTACCCTGACTTTTCTGCCAACACCATTCAATACCTCCCAGCTCACCAGTTTTTTCCAAAAACCACCTTTTACATCCTCCAGCCGCAGTGTCTGGTTTTTCCCTAAAAAAATGCTGTGGCCCTGCCTCCTCTTGGAAATGTCTGAATCTACAACCCCAAACTTGTGTCAGGTGCAGATATTAACCTTGTTTCATTACTTACTAACACACTAGATTCTGTCAGTTACAAGGTGGTCCAGTGCGCCAACCTCTCAGTTACACTTAAAAACTCCGACCCCCGCTTATTCAAAACACTTACCATTTCCAAGTTCATTCTAGCTTTCAGCCATTTCAGAGACATCATATACGAATTCTATCCCAAGTGCCGGTGCGAGTTGGATGATTATATATCAATCATTTTAGACTTATCAGTTAGATTCTGAGGTCCCCATTTCTTTGAATACCACAAAGCCTTCTCTGCCAAAGTTGTTATGAGTCTCGAACAATGGAACCAGAGGTCCACATCAGGAACTCTGGCTTGTGTCAACCACAGCTGTCTAGGAGCCACAATTAAGCTAGCTAGACCAAAGAACCAGAGGATCTACTGGGGTGCACTGGACCAAGTCATATTCTCCTGTATTTTACAGGTATTTGGCTTCTAGCATGCTCTGTATGCAGTTCCACAGCTCACCCCATCATTTCCTCCTCCCTTAATGCCCCTCCACCCTGTTCCCTCATGTCCCTCCCTCACAATACTCATCTTTTCATCCCCTCCAGACCAAAAGACAGTCAGGGCCGCAATATTACATACTCTGGAGAACGCCAGATTTCTAATAACTTTAATGAAGGAACCTGTCCTATTCCACCTGTAACTTCCTTCATATTTGCAACCACTGCGCTGAAGCCCATTCCCAATTAGTATGTCCCCCCCAAAAAAAAAAAAAAACACAGCTCAAAATTAAAAATTATGCTAACGTTCCAAAATGATGACTCAAATTCCTGTCCACACCCATTTTTTGCTGCGAAGAACTCTTACTAAAAGAATGGTTTGGCATTACATTATTTTATGACAGCTGTCTCCTGCTGCCCGACATTCAAGTGTTTACAGCTGCAGCTCCCTCTCTCGGCTTTGGATGATACTACAAGGGAAAACAGTTTTCTGTTCCATGGCCTGAAGAATTCAGCACCATTCCTATACCCGATCAGTCCTCATCATTGTACAAAATGCATCCGGTCACTGTAGCCACATTCCTTTGGGGGTCCTCTTGGGCCCAAAAAATCAATTCTTATCCACTCAGATAATTCAGCTACAGTCCAAATTAACAAAGAGATTCAGAAAATTAGCTCCCAAAGCTGACCTCCTGCCAACTCAGATTCCACCCTTGAACAAAGAAGACTACGCAGCGACCTAATTCAAGCATTCAAAATTCTAAAAGGTATTGACAGTGTCGACCCAAGGGACTTTTTCAGCCTGAAAAAAGAAACAAGGACCAGGGGTCACAAATGGAGTTTAGAAAAAGGGGCATTCAGAACAGAAAATAGGAGACACTTTTTTACACAGAGAATTGTGAGGGTCTGGAATCAACTCCCCAGTAATGTTGTTGAAGCTGACACCCTGGGATCCTTCAAGAAGCTGCTTGATGAGATTTTGGGATCAATAAGCTACTAACAACCAAACGAGCAAGATGGGTCGAATGGCTTCCTCTCGTTTGTAAACTTTCTTATGTTCTTATGTTCAATTCATTTTCACACGAGTGGTTTATTTTAAACACGCTGTTTAAATTCCCCCTCCCGAGTAAAACAGGTTTAAAAGGCATTGAATCACAGAAGGACACTCAGTACTGTATCTCCAGCCAAGCCCCGCCCCTTGTTCGCTATATTTTTCACATACCATTTGGATTACAAATAAAACAGAAACCATTTCACCCGTACTTTGCTGTCTGTTTTTTTCTTGTCAGATTACAGCACCTGCACTTCACCTGCTCTACTAATTACCACTTTACCACAGACACACACGTACGTGATGGGGGACTTGCCCTCTATGGAAGTAACAATACAATTTACCTTAAAAATGACTTGAGCTGCCTCAATAACAGTGGCCGCGCCAGACCTTCTCTGGTGAGGGGTCCAAGGGGGGCAGAACAAAAATCTGAGGGGGCTACCCCTCACTTTGTGTGGGCATGCATACAATACATTGCAATAGTTTTTCTGTGTCAGGTATGTGGACGTGCGTGAACAGCAGATATTTAAACACAAGCTGTATGTATTTTACCCTCGAAAAGGAGAACAAGAAAAATGACAGTCACAGGGACGGATTAACCTATATGGAAATTATCTAGCGTAGGGCCCCCAGCAGAACTGGGGCCACCGCGACACCGTTTGTTGGAACATTTTACAAAAAATGCATGCGGGTGGACGGACGGATCCACGCACACAGAAAGAGAGGAGCACAGAAGCTTGCTTTTGGTTAATTTTGTTCTTTTATGACAACTAAAGAGAAGACGACCACCACTAAATGAGGTACGGGATAATCCTGCCCTTTGGGTAGGTATTGCTGAACTCTCTATACCACAGCTACCGACAGGCCCCTTCCTGGGATGACACACTCGGTCCCGCCCACGAGGGAATAAAACTGTCACCAAAAGGAAGATCCTCCTCTTTTTCCATCGAACCCATGAGGGTGACCGATGCGACCTCGTGGGTGGTGGTCGTCTTCTCTTTCAGGGAACCAAGGTTACGGTAAGTAACCTAACGTTCCCTTTCAATTCGAAGACGACCACCACTACATTAAGTATGGGATAAAGTATACCAAAGCTGTCGCAAGAGGTTAGCGTTGTGAACTTACACCCTTAAGGACCCTTGTGCCAAGGCAAGGCAGGGGCTACCACATTAAGGCGATAGAACCTGGAGAAAGTATGCGGCTTAGCCCAGCTAGCCGCAATACAAATATCAGACATCGAGGCATCTTTGAAAAGGGCCCAAGATGTAGCCAACCCTTTAGTGGAGCCTACCAGGAGGGGGCATTATACGCAGTCGAGACTGTGTCCACAATCCACTGCGACAGACGCTGCTTAGAGAGAGGCTGTCCTAGGGTCCGTGTTCTGTGACAGACGAAGAGCTGGTCAGACTGACGCATACACGAAGCATTTCAATGCACGTACTGGGCAGAGAAAATTAAATCTCTCCTCCTCCGTTGAAGCTAAACGGAGGCGGATGAAAGGACTCCAGTTCCACAGATTGATTAATGTGGAAGGCTGTAATCACCTTGGGGAGGAAAGCAAAATTGGTGCGCAGAGACACCATGCTGCTGTCTTCCCAAGTATGCATGCAGGAGCTGTGGACAGACAGTGCCTGAAGCTCACTGATCCGCTTAGCGGAGGCTATAGCCAAAAGGAGTGTATGGGCTCAAACGGGGCCTTTGTGAGAGCCTCTAATACAATATTAAGGCTCCATTCAGGGAGAACAGTCCTCCTAGGAGGGTGTAATTACTGTGCGCCTTTGAGAAAACAGGTAGCCAAAAAATGAGCACCCGGAGACATGGAATCTACGGGGGCATGGCAAGCAGAGACAGCCACTAAATACACCTTCAAAGTGGAAGGTGACCTTCCAGCATCAAGCAGTTCTTATAGAAACTGCAAGATGACTGGTATAGGACAAGAGATGGGGTCATGGATTCTAGCCAGACACAAAGTTTGAAAATACTTCCACTTACAGGTATATAATGACCTAGTGGAGTCTGCCCTAGCACTCTGCATCATAACCACAACCACGTCCGATAGCCCTACGGCTAGCCAGCAGTCCCTTTCAGGGGCCAGACCCATAGCTGGAACCTGCCCGGTTCCAGGTGCCAAAAAGAGCCTTTCGCCTGATTGAGGAGATCCAAACGATCTGGAATCTCCCAGGGCTGGCCGTGCAACAACTGGCAGAGGGTCGAAAACCATATTCTCCTGGGCCACTTGGGAGCCACTGGAGAACTGACGCTTTCTCTAACCAGACTTTCACGAGAAAGCCCGGGAGCAGCGGTATAGGCGGAAAAGTGTACAAAAACACTTTGAGCCATTTGTGAGCTAGGGCATCTACGCCGAGTGGACCGCCTAAGCGGTGGAGGGAGTACCACAGGGGGCAATGTAGAGACAGCAGGCTCCTCTGAGCCCATATCAATAGCTTGAATGCGATGCAACCCCGGGGACCATAGCCCTCCCTGGTGATTGAAATATGCCACTGTTGTGCTGTCCGTCCAGATCAGTATATGTGTACTGCTCAGCACTGGGAGGAAATGGTGGAGAGCAAGGGATACCGCTTGCAACTCCAGCATGTTTATGTGCAGGGATGTCCAGTGGTCCAGCCAGGATCCGCGTACTCCTCTGCCTTCCCAGACCGCTCCCCAACTCAGGTTGGAAGCGTCTGTCGTCACCACTTGGTGGTTCAGTACTATTCCCATTTGCACACCTTTGTGCAGGTGAGAAGAAACCCTCCACCAGTGTAGGGCTGCCGAGCATGCGTAAGACACAGTCAGCCGACGGTGTCTGTCGAGTTTGGCATTGAGGTGGAACGCATTGAGCCATACTTGTAGCGGGCGCATGCGAAGCAGAGCCAGCTGAATGGCCGATATAGCTGCGTCCATCAGACCCAATAGCTTTGCACATCATAGTGGCACCTATTTAGCCATGAGCTCTAGGACCTGAGCCATCTGGGCCTTAAGGTCCATAATGTCCTTAGAATGATTCACCCGTCTCGCTTGCGGAGATGGGTAGCGACTGCGGGTGGCCTGAGATTAAGGAATATCCAGCAGGGGTGCACCCAGAGTCACTGACCGAAGCTGCGGTGGGTGAGTTTAAGCAGACAATAAAACACGGTAGAAAGATAGTAAAGGGAGAGAGAGTACACCGTTTGTTTACCAGGCCCGACTCACGAGGTGGGCGGGCCTATGCGGCCGGCAGAGTCTACTCAACAATGGGGATGTGGCAAGGCCTAGCCCCTTGGAGGAGAGCGCAGCTAGAAGAGTCACTTGACAGCGGGGGTATGACAAAACCTAGCCCCGAGGAAGAAATGTGTACTCTCAGGAAGAATAGACAATCACTCGCGGCTGACTGCACAGGCAGTCGTTCACATACGACAGACAAGATATAAAGGCTTTTTTAAGTCATTGATTCCGGGAAAGTCGCAAGCCGGCTTTCAGTACGAATGCAAGGGAAATACAACCGATTTGAATCAACTCAGCTCAGCTCAACACATAGATCTTACCGTACCATCTTGAGAGAGAAAAAGAGGAAGAGCTTGCTTTGGGTGATGGTTATATTCCCTCGGTGGACGGAACTGACTGCTTCATCCCAGGAAGGGTCCTGTTGGCAGCTCTGTTATAGAGAGCTCAGGAATATCTCATACTTAATGTAGTGGTGGTCATCTTCAAATTGAAAGGGAACCACTGACCCATTAGCCTAAGTGGATGTTACATTATGCACTTGCTAATGCTTTTGGATTTTACTGCCTGGGTCTGAAGCTTTTTTTTATGTCTGTGATCCATAATGCATCATTTTGTGTTCTATGTTCCCACAGATGTTTGAATGTTAATTAAAATGATCATTAACATCTGATTATTATCACTTTCATGTGATTTCAGTCGCATGGTACAAGGCAATAAAAGGCATACACAGTTTGACAAGCCTCATGCCCAGCTATGCTCAGCAAATAATTCAATCAAATTAAAATCATTGTTATTGATCAGTACTGAAAAAATGTGTAAATTGAAAATAAAGTAAGGAAATATCAGCTTGCAATGAACAGGTTTTTAACAGGTTCCTACGATGTTGTGTACAATGTACTCAACTATTTCAAACTTTGCATATGATTTCTATCAAATCAGCTTTATGCTGGACTTGTTTGTATCCAAATATCTCAGGGAACTCAAAGTAACCCACGAACACTTATGTCTCAAAGGGGCTGACGGACCACCCTGTAGTGTATGAACTATCCTTAAGAGTGCATAACTGTAGAACAATATTGGCTATATAATAACTGCAGACACAGGGGGTCACATTGATGACGTTTCTTACATTTTTATACGGCAGCTCTGTTAATCGGGAGAATATATAGTTTTCCCTCCATAACAAATTATAAAGTGCAACGCCAATCACATTGAATATAGAAGCTTTTTTTTTTCTTTCTAAATCCAATTCTCAAGTTGCAAAACATAAAGTGCCTAATTTTGGTTTGAAACTGGAAAATGAATGGTTACCATGCCCTGGCATAATGGAAAATACTGTACACTCCACTGTATTTGTCACCATCTTTTTAAAAAATTTTGTGCAAACTCCATGGCCGAACATGTATTTAAGAAAAATAAAATCGTGCTTAGTTCTTCAGCGGGCTGGAAATGTCCGCTCCATATACAATTGGCTCGCTCCACTCCCCCGCTCCATATATAATTGGCCTCCGAAACGTGTCCTGCCAAGCCATCTTTTTTCATGCTGCAGGTCTTCAGCGAAGCCACCAGACCCATATTACCAGAGAACAACACAGATCTGAACGGCTTCTACAGCAGACGCGCAGGCGCACTATCGGCCACAGGAGTGCTAGTGCGCTGTGAACCGAGGATTCCCCTGCCGACCTGAACCTTCACCACCTGGGCGGCGCTCAGCCAATTGTGTGGCACCCCCTGGGAACTTGGGACCCTCCATCTATTAGGGTGCATCCTGCACTTGATTTGCGAGCTCCTTTTAATGATGCGCTACGCGGTGAGCTCTGTAGTGTTTTATTTCACTTGTGAAGTGATATCACCCATTAATTACATTTTCGGATTCCGGACAAAGACTACAGTCGTACACACTTAAAAGTTTTTTTTTGGGGGGGGGGGGGGGGGGGGGGGGGGGGGGGGGGGGGGGCTGTAACACTTCGAACTTCATTAACTACTAGTAAACCTACTTTCAGTATTTATATAACATTTTTTTCGGATGATCATTTTGGATGACTCCTAATGGAAGTCATAAATATTCTGTAAAAAAGCTGATTCTTTCTGTACTGGTGTGTGCCAGCATTTATGCAGTGGTACAGCAGCTACAAATCATGAGACGTTGGGAGCCAGCGAAAAAACAATATTTACTGTACAAGTTTCATAAGCATTGTGCAGCACAAACCCACAGTAAAAAGGGCTTGTCACCTTGAGCTAAGGATGCAGTGCTGTTCTTTAGAAACAAACTTTTTACTACATATACTTTAGTATATTACAATACATGTGTTTGCAGATTGTTAATTCTGTTTAGTGTAATGTGCATATTTATATTGATAGAGGGGCATTCAGAAATATCTATCAACAGAAAACAGGAGGCATTTTTTTAAACAAGGAATTGTGAGGGTCTGGAATCAACTCCCCAGTAATGTTGTTGAAGTTGACACCCTGGGATCCTTCAAGAAGCTGCTTGATAAGATTCTGGGATCAATAAGCTACTAACAACCAAACGAGCAAGATGGGCCTAATGGCCTCCTCTCGTTTGTAACCTTTCTCATGTTAGTATGTTATTATGTTCTTATATACAGTGCCTATAGAAAGTCTACACCTCCTTGAAGTTTTTTCACATTATTGTGTCAGTGCCTCAGAGTTGCATGCACTTAAATGAGGACTTTTTCAACATATCTACACACCATACTCCACACTGTTAGGGGGAAAAAAGTTTTTATTGAGAAAAAACTTATATATTAAAAATACAAAACTGAAAGATCATAATTGGATAAGTCTCCTCCCAACACTGAGTTAATACTTGGTGGAGGCAACTTTAGCAGCAATTACAGCTGTGAGACTGATGGGATAGGTCTCTACCAAATTTGCACACCTAGGTTTGGCAATATTTGACCATTCTTCTTTACGAAACTGTTCAAGCTCGGTCAGGTTCCTTGGGGAGCCTTGATGGACAGCAATCTTCAAGTCATGCCACAAATTTTTGATTGGACTTAGGCCGGGGCTGCTGAATTTATCCTGAAATCATGTGAATCACTACAATTTAACACAGGTGGAGGCCACTTCACTTGATGTGTGATTTTGAATGCGAATGAAAAAAGAAACAAGGACCAGGGGTCACAAATGGAGATTAGACAAAGGGGTATTCAGAAAAGAAAATAGAAGGCACTTTTTTACACAGAGAATTGTGAGGGTCTGGAATCAACTCCCCAGTAATGTTGTTGAAGCTGACACACTGGGATCCTTCAAGAACCTGCTTGATGAGATTCTGGGATCAATAAGCTACTAACAGCCAAACGAGCAAGATGGGCCGAATGGCCTCCTCTCGTTTGTAAACTTTCTTATGTTCTTATGGTTACACCTGAGCCAATTTAGGATTGCAATTACAAGGCGGGTGGACACTTACCCAACAAAGCCATTTCAGTTTTTATTTTTAATTAATTTTCTACACATTTGTGGCAGGGATGGAGTTAATTTCCCCTACCTGCCTGGGTTTATTATGTTCAGGTGGCTGGGGTTGATTAGTTGATTAGGTTAATTAACGATCAATCAGCGCCCAGCCACCTGACATAAAAGGAGGCCTCTGCTTCTCATTTGGAGGAGGGAGTTGAGGAAGCAGGTTGGTGGTTTGGTGTGGTATTTTTGAAAGTTTGAAAGTTTGAAGGTTTTGAATCCAGTGAAGACATTGCCCAGCCTGGAAACCTTTATTTCTGTGAATTTTGTTTTTTGTTTTATTTGTGTTTAAAGATTTTTAGTTTTGCCCTTGTGCACCTGTATTTTTGTTTATTTATAATAAAATTAGTTTTTTTTTTTAACAGCAGACTGTTTCTGGGCCTCTATCCACTCGCCAGCCTGCCACATTTGGTGTCAGCCGTGGGATAGCACCACCTAGAGGCTCAGAGCAGTATTTTTTTTTTTTTTTTTTTTGGAAATTTTTGGGATAAGACGAGCAGACAGCGGCAAAGGCAGGAAAAGCAGCAGCAGCTGAAGAAATGTAAGCTGCTGCAGCCACCGCTGGAGGACCCGGCCAGCCTCTTCCCCTGGTGTTCCTGGTGCGGGAAGGAGGACCATCGTTGGCGGTCCTGCCCAGATGTGCCACCGGCAAACTGGTGTGGCCGGTGTGAGGAAGATGGCCACAACTGGGCAGGATGCCCCTACAACCAGGCCCAGGAAGAGGTGCAGTATTCACCCCGGGCATCAGGGGCCACCCCACTACCTCCAGCACCACCACCTTCACCACCGTCCCAGGAGATCTGGGACTGGTTGATGCACCCTGAGGCAGACCTCGTCCACGATCTCCCCATAGTTATCAACACACTGTGGCGTCGAGATGGGGAGAGGTGGGAACAGTGGGAGGAACAACACCACCTGGCGTCCTTCCCAGAGGTTGCCCTCATGGTGGTTAATTACCTGGCGGTAGACATGGGAGATGCCCCAGTCACTCCAATAAAGAGGGTGGAGCCGTCGTCCCCAGAGCCAGAGAGGGGTGAGTCACCACTCCCAGAGCCCGAGAAGGAGCCGCTGCCGTCCCCAGAGCCAGAGAGGGAGGAGCTGCCGTCGTCCCCAGAGCCCGAGAGGGAAGAGCCGCTGCTCCCAGAGCCCGAGAGGGAAGAGCCGCTGCTCCCAGAGCCCGAGAGGGGAGGAGCCGCCGCTTCCAGATCCAGAGAGGGAGGAGCCGCCGCTCCCAGAGCCAGAGAGGGGATAAGCCGCCGCTGCCAGAGCCCAGAGGGGAGGAGCCGCCGCTTCCAGAGCCAGAGAGGGAGGAGCCGCCGCTCTCAGAGCCCAGAGGGGAGAAGCTATGGCCCAAGGATGCCTGCCTTGCACTACTCAGGGATGACTCATTTGGATCGCCTGGGGTTGCCTGCTGTTCCGCATCGCCTGGGGTTGCCTGCTGTTCCGCATCGCTTGGGACTGCTAGTGTCTCCTTTTTGTTTTCTAGGGTTGCCGAGGGTCCGCCGCCGTCGCTGCCACCGCCACCAGAGGGAGCCGGGCCGCCGTCGCCGTACTACCTTGGAGATCCGGGGCCCCCTCAACCAAAGACGGCTTGGGGGCTCCGACATCAACCCTGCCCACCACCACCCACCATAACAGCCAACCCAAGGGACATAATTGGACTCGAGGGGGGTGGGGGGAAGGGGGGAGTTGGCCGATTGCGGCCGGTGTACACTCTGCCCTTTTTAAATTGGCAGGGATGGGGTTAATTTCCCCTACCTGCCTGGGTTTATTATGTTCAGGTGGCTGGGGTTGATTAGGTTAATTAACGATCAATCAGCGCCCAGCCACCTGACATAAAAGGAGGCCTCTGCTTCTCATTTGGGGAGGGAGTTGAGGAAGTAGGTTGGTGGTTTGTTGTAGTATTTTTGAAAGTTTTGAATCTAGTGAAGGCATTGCCCAGCCTGGAAACCTTTATTTTTGTGAATTTTGTTTTTTGTTTTATTTGTTTAAAGATTTTTAGTTTTGCCCTTGTGCACCTGTATTTTTGTTTATTTATAATTTTTTTTTTTTTTTTTTTTTTTTTTTTTTTTTAACTGCAGACTGTTTCTGGGCCTCTATCCACTGCCACAACATTGTTAATATTTTTTTCACTTGGAAGTTGTGGGGTAGGATGTGTAGATAAATGAAAAAAAAAAAAAAAAACTATTATTTTCTTTAATGCATTTTAATTCCAGGCTATAAGGCAACAAAAGGTAAAAATTTTGAAAGGTGGTATAGACCTAGTTATTTGCCCCCTATCTGATTTTCTGTATTTTTGCATATTTTTTGACACAATGTTATCAGATCTTCAAGCAAAATCTAATATTAGGTAAAAGGGACCTTGAGTGAAAAAATAACACAACATTTTTATACTTATTTAATTTATTTATTAAAGAAAGTTATGTAACACCCAAATGCCCCTGTGTGAAAAAGTAATCACCCCCTTTGACTCAATAACTGGTTATGCCACCTTTAGCAGCAATAACTGCACGCTTCCTGAAGTTATTAATCTCTCACATGCCGTGGAAGAATTTTGGCCCACAGAACTGCTTCAACTCGGTGACATTTGTGGGTTTTTGAGCATAAAGAGCTTGTTTCAGGTCCTACCACAACATCTCAATGGAGTTTAGCCCTGGACTTTGACTAGGCCATTCCAAAACTTTAAATTTCTTGTTCTTCAACTTGCTTGTGTGTTTTGGATCATTGTCTTGCTACATGACCCAGCTGTGCTTCAACTTCAGCTCACGGACGGATGGCCTGACATTTTCCTGTAGAATTCTGTAATACAGAGCAGAATTCATGGTTCCTTCAATGGTGCCAAGTCATCCAGGTCCTGATGAAGCAAAGCATCCCCAAATCATGACACTACCAACACCATGCTTGACCACTGGTATGAGGTTCCTACTGTGGAATGCAGTGTTTGGTTTTCGCCAGACATAACGGTGCCCATGTTGGCCCAAAAGTTCCACTTTTGACTCATCTGTCCATAGAACATTGTTATAGAACTCTTGAGGATCATCCAGGTGCTTTTTGGCAAACTTGAAACGAGCATTCATGTTCTTCTTAGTGAGCAGTGGTTTCTGCCTTGCTACTCTGGCATGAATCCCATTTTTGCCCAGTGTCTTTCTGATGTCCAGTGTTTTTCTCTTTTCCCTCTATATACTACTACAACCCAAAAAAGATCTGACCAAATTCAATGTGAAAAATTTGCAAAAGTGCAGAAAATCAGACAGGGGGTAAATACTTTTTCACGGCTCTGTGTGTGTGTATATATATAATATTATATATATATATATATATATATATATATATATATATATATATATATATATTAGATAGATAGAAACCCTTGATGTAATTATTATTCTGTAACTCACTGAAGCCCATCTTATTCTATATATATACACACACACACACACACACACACACACACACACACACACATTATTGTGGCGCGTTGGTTGCACACGCAAGACATGGACAACAAAGCTTAAAGAAAGTGTTCTTTTAATAGAGGCTCTGCCGCAGCAAAAGGTCCAAAAGAAAGAATTACTAACTGAACTAATAAATAAATACATCCACTGGAGGCAGGTCTTCTTCCACAATATGGCTTATATAAACCTTATAGCAATACACGTCTATATACATATATGATTTACCAGTTACTTCTAGCTTAAAAATTCCATTTCATAACCTACTCAAAACCAAAAACAAACACAAACGGTTCTTCGTAGCCTTGCCACAATGTCCACAGGCTCCTGTTCAATAACCGTACCTCCAGTACTTCTCTTCCAAGGAGATACTTCCACATTTATCTGGCATTTCACCACTCTGCACAGATCCAAAAAGCTTCCCCCAACATGCGTGTTAGTCAGAGACATGGTGGTGTATAGTCAGAGCTCCAAAACGGAGTTAGGTTTTTGTTGTTCTGTTTTATTTGATTTGTGTTTATTAAAAGTGCGCGTAAGAGCTTCAAAAATCCATTTCTGTTTTCTGGGTCTACTTCTTAAAGGGGCAACGAACCATGAGAGTTGCGCAATCTTTGTTACTATATATATATATATATATATATATATATATATATATATATATATATATATATATATATATATATATATATATATACACACACACCATATGGGAGATATTGAAATTGAAGAAGGAACCTATGAAAAAGATTGAGGCATTTATGTTGACTGAGAAATGTCTTCATCTAGACAATGTGAGGAAGCTATAAAAAAAAAAGGCCAACACAATGCTTGGATATATAGGGAAAACCTTTGAATTTAGATCAAGGGAAGTAGTGGTAAAACTGTACAACACATTAGTAAGACCTTATCTAGGATATTATGTGTAGTTCAGGTCACCTCTGTATAAAAAAGATATTGCTGCTCTAGAAAGAGTGCAAAGAAGAGCGACCAGAATTATCCCGGGTTTAAAAGGCCTGTCATATGAAGACAGGCTAAAACAATTAAATTGATTCTGTCTTGAACAAAGAACACTACACAGCAATCTGATTCAAGCACTCAAAATTCTAAAAGGTATTGACAATGTTGGCCCAAAGGACTTTTTTGACCTGAAAAAAGAAACAAGGACCAGGGGTCACAAATGGAGATTTGATAAAGAGACATTCAGAACAGAAAATGGAGGCACTTTTTTAACACAGAGAATTGTGGGAGTCTGGAAACAAGTCTCCAGTAATGTTGTTGAAGCTGACATCCTGGGATCCTTCAAGAAGCTGCACGATATGATTCTGGGATCAATTTGTAAACTCCTTTGTAAACTTTCTTATGTTCTTACACACACAACGACACAATTGTGATTATATATAATTGTATACACATATATAAAACAGAAAATAATTGATTGCATAAGTATTCACCCCTTTGAGTCAATATTTGGTAGAGGCACCTTTGGCAGCAATTACAGCCATGAGTCTACTTGGATAATTCTCTACCAGCTTGGCACATCTGTCACTACAATTTTTGCCCATTCTTCTTTGCAAAATTGCTCAAACTACATCAAATTGGATGGGGACCTTTGGCAAACAGCAATTTTCAACTCTTTCCACATATTCTCAATTGGATTGAGGTCCGGGCTTTGACTGGGCCACTCCATTGACCTTTTTGTTTTTAAGCCACTCCACCATGGCTTTGGCTCTATGTTTGGGGTTATTGTCCTGCTGGAAGAAGTGTGTCTTTTCGTTCACATAAAGTCAGTAAATACAGTATAATTGTAAATCTTGAAAAACTACTCACTTCTAAATCTTTTGTAGTCATCTTTGTATTACTTTAGTATAAATACATGTTAATTTGGATTCATATGTTGTTTTTTCTGACTTTATGTGAACGAAAAGACACACATTTGCCCGTTTTCCCATTGGAAATAGTGATATTTTGAAATATCACTGTCCTGGTCACAAAAGCAAAGTTTGTGGGGAATAATAGCCATTTTCTATACTTTTGAGGCATAAGCAATTAAGAAATAACACTTACTACCCAGGAACAAAAACTGTGTTACATAGTGTAATTATTCAATGATGGATTGTTTTGTTACAAAACACAAATGTTTAGATAGGGAGAGTATGCATTCATACCAGCCAACTATAAAAACATGTATTCTTCATTCAAGAGCCGTTTAGTGAACTACAGAGCTCTGTTGTGCTTTTGGTCACCAATAAAATGAAGTCTGGTAACTATGGCTCCAAACTATAGCTCACTAAAGGGGTTCACTGTAACTAGTGCATGTTCTGCTGTCGAGGGAATGGTCTACCATTGCGTCTGGCTTCAATTCTCTTTTCTTGACCACCCTTCTGCAGCAAGAATAATACGTGATCCAGGCTTTGAGGTGCCGGGGACATCGGGACCTCTTATCTTTAATTCTCCCTGGCCAGAGAAGTATCTCCGAAATTAGCATGACAGCGTTGTTGCTCCCCAATTAAATCAACAGAACTGGAATGCAAGTCTAATGAAAAACTCCACAGGATTATCAAGCAGGAGATTTCCTTCAGCACTCCGTGAGCCTGTGCAATAAACACCAACCACTGCAGAGTACAACGGGCTGAACATGTTCACAAACACTTATTAAAAGGGCCATTCTGACTGCCAAAAATAAAATATATACTATGGAAGTTGTTTAAGTAAATAAAACAATTCCATCAATCTCACCCATTTTGAAGTTCCATTAGCTGCACAGGTCACAGACGTGCAGTTGTTAAAGAAAGACATGTTTTAGCTTTTCATTTTAAAACAGACATCTGGAATGTTAAATAAATCATACCTTCCAGGCATAGGTGCAGATCCTGGGGATGGGGAGGTCATCTATTTGTCCCCCCCCCCACCACACACACGTTTATGACCCCTTAACAATATTTTTTTAAAGGTTTTATCATTCAGAATGGCTAACTTGTTTTGTTGGGACTGGAACGCACCAGATTATCCACCCCTCCTTACTGGTGAAACACAGCAGCTCAAAGTCAAACAGCCGCGTGTGTTTTTCTGATAACAAGCTGAAACTCGGAGCAGCTGATTCAAATTCAGCGCCGTTCTGAGACACGGGCGAGGGGAGGAGCCAACAGCACAGCAGAACAACACAGTTAAACGAGACAGTCTTCCCAGCGACAGCCACAGCGAGTGGGAGAAGTACAGGCGTGGAAGTGCAGAGCAGTTTAGAAGCAGTTTGAAAGCAGGTTGACAGCTGCAGAAGAAACTAAACTTAAAAAAAAAAACCCTCAACATGGTCTTCAAGCCAGTAATCTGTGACACCTGCTTGATGTGGGAAATCCAAGAAAACCCAGCAGAGCTAAACCAAGTGTGCGTAAAGTTCCGCGCGATCCAGGACTTGCATAAACTAGTAAGTATGCTAGAAATGGAGCTGGAAGAAGTGAGACAGCAACAGGATCTTGAGGAACTGGCACACCCACAATTCATGGAAGTCTGCATCACCCCTAACAGACTGAAAGCCACCAGTGAGATAGAAGGTCAGAACAGCTGGGTTCAGGTAGGCAGAAGCAGGGAAAAAAAGAAACTTCATCAAACACAACCACCAGAAATCAAAACAACCAACAAATTTGAGTCACTTCAGCATTTTGATGAGCAGAACCAACAACAAGAGAATGAAAGGAACAACATCCAGGACCCTATTGACAGTGGTGACCAGACAGCAAAAAGAAGGGAGGTCATGATTGTTGGGGACTCCATATTGAGAAACACAGCAAGTTCAATTCGCAGTTTGGACCCCCTTACTACAACAGTGTGCTGCCTTCCGGGAGCCTCATCAAGCACATCACTGAGAATGTGGACAGGCTCCTAGAACAAATAGGAGACGACCCGGTAGTAGTCGTCCACATCGGTACAAACAACATTGGAAGAGACAGACCAAAATCCCTGCAAAACAAATTCAGAGAGCTAGGAAGGAAATTAAAAGAGAAAACCAAAACTGTGGTATTTTCTGGTATACTACCGGCACCTTGCAAAGGACCATATGGACAGCTGGAAATAATTAATCAAAACGCATGTCTGAAGACGTGGTGCACACGGGAAGGCTTCACTTATCTTGATCACTGAACCACATTCTACAACGAGGACAATCTGTATACAGTGGCTTGCGAAAGTATTGACCCCCCCCTTGGCATTTTTCCTATTTTGTTGCCTTACAACCTGGAATTAAAATGGATTTTCATTTGGATTTCATGTAATGGACATACACAAAATAGTCCAAATTGGTGAAGTGAAATGAAAAAAATAACTTGTTTCAAAAAATTCTAAAAAATAAATAACGGAAAAGTTATGCGTGCATATGTATTCACCCTCTTTGCTATTAAGCCTCTAAATAAGATCTGGTGCAACCAATTACCTTCAGAAGTCACATAATTAGTTAAATAAAGTCCACCTGTGTGCAATCCAAGTGTCATATGATCAGTCACATGATCTCAGAATATATACACCTGTCTGAAACACCACTAAGCAAGGGGCACCACCAAGCAAGTGGCACCATGAAGACCAAGGAGCTCTCCAAACAGGTCAAGGACAAAGTTGTGGAGAAGTACCGATCAGGGTTGGGTTAGAAAAAGATATCCGAAACTTTGAACATCCCAAGGAGCACCGCTAAAGCCATTATTAAAAAATGGAAAGAATATGGCACCACAACAAACCTGGCAAGAGAGGGCCGCACCAAAACTCACGGACCAGGCAAGGAGGGCATTAATCAGAGAGGCAACAAAGAGACCAAAGATAACCCTGAAGTAGCTGCAAAGCTCCACAGCGGAGATTGGAGTATCTGTCCATAGGGCCACTTTAAGCCGGACACTCCACAGAGCTGGGCTTTATGGAAGAGTGGCCAGAAAAACGTCATTGCTTAAAGGAAAAAATAAGCAAACACGTTTGGTGTTCGCCAGAAGGCATGTGTGAGACTCCCCAAACATATGGAAGAAGGTACTCTGGTCAGATGAGACTAAAATTGAGCTTTTTGGCCATCAAGGAAAATACTATGTCTGCCGCAAACCCAACACCTCTCATCACCCCGAGAACACCATCCCCACAGTGAAGCATGGTGGTTGCAGTATCATGCTGTGGGGATGTTTTTCATCAGCAGGGACTGGGAAACTGGTCAGAATTGAAGGATGGAGCTAAATACAGGGAAATTCTTGAGGGAAACCTGTTTTAGTCTTCCAGAGATTTGAGACTGGAATAGAGGTTCACCTTCCAGCAGGACAATGACCCTAAGCATACTGCTAAAGCAACACTCGAGTGGTTTAAGGGGAAACATTTAAATATCTTGGAATGGCCTAGTCAAAGCCCAGACCTCAATCCAATTGAGAATCTGTGGTATGACTTAAAGATTGTTGTACACCAGCGGAACACATCCAACTTGAAGGAGCTGGAGCAGTTTTGCCTTGAAGAATGGGCAAAAATCCTAGTGGCTAGATGTGCCAAACTTATAGATACATACCCCAAGAGAAGGTGGCTCTACAAAGTATTGACTTTGAGGGGGTGAATACTTATGCACGCTCAAGTTTTCTGTTTTTTTGTCTTATTTCTTGTTTGTTTCACAATAAAAAATATTTTGCATCTTCAAAGTGGTAGGCATGTTGTGTAAATCAAATGATACAAACCCCCAGAAAGTTGTAAGGCAACAAAATAGGAAAAATGCCAAGGGGGGTGAATACTTTCGCAAGCCACTGTAGATGGGACGGACTGCACTTAAATAACA
Source organism: Polyodon spathula (assembly GCF_017654505.1). Classification (NCBI taxonomy): domain Eukaryota; kingdom Metazoa; phylum Chordata; class Actinopteri; order Acipenseriformes; family Polyodontidae; genus Polyodon; species Polyodon spathula. The sequence continues at coordinate 2,038,191 of NC_054559.1, read as the reverse complement.
AGGGAACCAGTCTACTTGGAGAAAAGATCCTCGAGCAGTTTCAGAAGCATTTAAACTAGAAAGGAAGGGGGGAGAAATCAACAAAAAAATAGAAGGCAGACCGCATCAAAACAAGGACAACAACTCAGGTAAGACAAACATTGAATGTATTTATCTAAATGCTAGAAGTATCAGAAACAAAATTCTAGAACTTGAAGCTACTGCACTAACAAGTAACTATGATGTGATAGGTGTTACAGAAACGTGGTTGCGCTATACATAAGAAACAGTCTTGAAGCCCAGGGGTTAAACCTGGACAAAGAAAATAAAACCGAATCAATATGGGTCAGAATAACGGACAAAAATTCAAAGGGCATAATAATAGGAGCATGCTATAGACCACCAGATTCAGACGGTAAGCAAAATAATCTGTTATACAATGACATTAGAAATGCGTGTAGCAAAGGAGAAGCCATACCAATGGGGGATTTCAACTTCCCCCATATAAAATGGGAGAACCCGGTGGGTAGCACGAAGGATGAAATAGAAATGGCGGGAATGACAAATGACTGCTTCCTACACAATTTGTCAAGGCACCGACTAGAGGGAAGGCATGCCTTGATTTAGTCTTTTCAAATAACGAAGATAGAATAACTAAAACAGAGGTCAGAGAACCACTGGCAAACTCAGACCACAACATGGTCTCATTTGAAGTGTTTTTTAAAACCAACCAAAAGTAATGACTAAAGCTAAGGTTTACAATTTTAGAAAAGCAAACTATGAAGGTATGAAAAAGAGACTAACAGAAGGAGATTGGAGTAAAATAGAGAAAACACCCACAGAAGAAGGATGGCTGTTCTTCAAAAATGTAGTACTAGAGGCGCAAAACAATTACATCCCTAAAGTAGACAAATCTAAATGTAAAACTAAATGGCCAAAATGGTTTAATAGATCAATTAAAAAAAATATTCAGCGAAAAAAGGCACTTTATAGAGCATTAAAAAAGGACCAAAAAGAAAGTACGCAGAAAGAGTACACAGAACTGCAAACACAAGTCAAAAAGGAAGTTAGAAAGGCCAAGAGAGAAATAGAAATGAACATTGCTAAGGGAGCTAAAACCAATTCCAAAATGTTTTTCCAATATTACAACAGCAAGACAACATTCAAAGAGGAGTTAAATGTTTAAGAGATAGAAATGGCAAAATTGTAGATGAAGAAAAAAAATAGCAAATATATGATAAATGATTACTTTTCACAAGTTTTTACAAAGGAAGATACGGACAACATGCCCCACATGTCATCCAGTTCCTATCCAGTTTTAAATAACTTTAGCATAGCCGAGGCAGAAGTGTTAAAGGGACTAGGAGCTCTTAAAATAAACAAATCCCCTGAGCCGGATGAGATCCTCCCAATAGTACTCAAAGAAATGAAAGAAGTAATTTACAAACCGCTAACCAAGATCATGCAGCAGTCTCTTGACACAGGGGTGGTACCGACAAACTGGAAAATTGCAAACGTAATACCGATCCACAAAAAGGGAAACAAAACTGAACCAGGTAACTACAGACCAGTAAGCCTGACTTCTATTATATGCAAACTTAAGGAAACTATAATAAGATGGAAAAATCAAAATTCCAAAATGGAAAATTACCTATATGGTAACAGGGTCCTGGGAGACAGTCAACGTGGTTTTAGGAAAGGAAGATTGTGTCTAACTAACTTGCTTGATTTTTTTGAGGCTGCAACATCAATAATGGATAATTGCAAAGCATATGACATGGTTTATTTAGATTTCCAGAAAGCTTTTGACAAAGTCCCGCACAAAAGATTAGTTCTCAAACTGAACGCAGATGGAATTCAAGGAAATGCATGTACATGGATTAGGGAGTGGTTGACATGTAGAAAACAGAAAGTACTGATTAGAGGAGAAACCTCAGAATGGAGTGTGGTAACCAGTGGTGTACCACAGGGATCAGTATTAGGTCCTCTGCTATTCCTAATCTACATTAATGATTTAGATTCTGGTATAGTAAGCAAACTCGTTAAATTTGCAGACGACACAAAAGTAGGAGGAGTGGCAAACACTGTTGCAGCAGCAAAGGTCATTCAAAATGATCTAGACAAGATTCAGAACTGGGCAGACACATGGCAAATGACATTTAATAGAGAAAAGTGTAAGGTACTGCACACAGGAAATAAAAATGTGCATTATAAATATCATATGGGAGATACTGAAATTGGAGAAGGAATCTATGAAAAAGACCTAGGAGTTTTTGTTGACTCAGAAATGTCTTCATCTAGACAATGTGGGGAAACTATAAAAAAGGCTATCAAGATGCTCGGATACATTGTGAAAAGTGTTGAATTTAAATCAAGGGAAGTAATGTTAAAACTGTACAATGCACTAGTAAGACCTCATCTTGAATATTGTGTGCAGTTCTGGTCACCTCGCTATAAAAAGGATATTGCTGCTCTAGAAAGAGTGCAAAGAAGAGCGACCAGAATTATTCCAGGCTTAAAAGGCATGTCATATGCAGACAGGCTAAAAGAATTGAATCTGTTCAGTCTTGAACAAAGAAGACTACGTGGCGACCTAATTCAAGCATTCAAAATTCTAAAAGGTATGTCGACCCAAGGGACTTTTTTGACCTGAAAAAAGAAACAAGGACCAGGGTTCACAAATGGATATTAGACAAAGGGGCATTCAGAACATTAAATAGAGGCACTTTTTTACACAGAGAATTGTGAGGGTCTGGAATCAACTCCCCAGTAATGTTGTTGAAGCTGACACCCTGGGATCCTTCAAGAAGCTGCTTGATGAGATTCTGGGATCAATAAGCTACTAACAACCAAACAAGCAAGATGGAACGAATGGCTTCCTCTCATTTGTAAACTTTCTTATGTTCTTATGTTCTTATTTTACACAATGAACTAGTCCGAGCCTGTGACCCTGAGATTGCTTGCACACGTGTCACCGATGAAGTTGATGCGTATAATAATGTTTTTGATTTTAGAAATGGAAATTAGGTTTTGTTTTAGAAGGTACCTGCAAAATAAACAAACAAACAAACAAACATAACGATAGAGTGCAACAACTCGATGGCAGCAGTGAACAACTGCAGAAGTTAGTGAGGTAGGACTTTTTTTTATTTATTTATTTTACTTCTAAAATATAAGTTTAAAATATATGTTTATTTAAAGGGACGGGTGGAAAAATGCAAAGTGAAAACAAAATTGAGATAGAAGAAAGTTATGAAGAAATGTAGCTTATCGTTTTGCTAGGGTACTCGCCGAGACTAGTGTACATTCGACCCGACAACTTGTTTCCAACTTCTATTATTTAGCTAACTATAACAGATATGAAACCGATGCATAGATAGTAGTGATAAACTGTTTAATAAAGAACTGTATAAAGCAGGAGACAGAGTAGATGTGTTTATTTTAATACAGGGTCGGCTATATCGACTACTTCTTAGAAACCTGCTGCTGCAGATGTAAGTAATGAATTAGTCGGCAGTAAAGGGAATTTAAGCCCTGTTTTGCTGCAAAATCGAAAACAGTGTATGCCATTTACTAGTATTATAACAATTTTTAGCAATAAAAGTGTTTTCAAGCTGACCGGTTTCACACGTTATCCCTGGTTACACTGTGAGGAGTCAGTTAAGGGGGGGTGTAAAGGGTGAAATTACAGGGATTAACATTAGGTACTTTAAAAACATTTCTTATCGCTACCGTTTCAATACTTGCCATCTGTGTATATAATAATTTGTTGTGATGTCACACCTTATTTTCCTAAATTGCCACATGTTTCGTCCCCCCCACCTTACAGTAGAGATCGGCGCCCATGCTTCCAGGAAGTCTGTTACTGCTTTACTTCCTTGATCACTCCAGCAGTGTCTTCTGGGTCAAGTCACTGGCTGAAAACATGTCAGTTAACAGGGGAAGCAGCTGATTGGTTATCAACAGGAAAGCCTGACAGACAAGCAGCCTCCATATATCCATATATGGCAATCTAACTGGAAATGTTTGAGTTCAAAACAGATGGATTTTGGATTGGATGAAAGCCAGTTGTTTACAAGAAACACATTATTTTATATTTGCTGTATCCTATGTTGTCCATATTGCAGCAATATATTTTTAAAAATATTCCCAATTGTTTTGATATTTTTACTTTTTCATCTAGGAAATTACCTGTCTCTTACGCAGGAACGTTGGCCAGGAGAAAGATTGTTTCTTCTAAACATCGCAGTGATGTGGATCAGGGTCCGTCCTGCGACAATGCTGGTGATTGAAATGAGTGCTGTATTGTGGGAACGTAAAAGCATTGTTGCAAAAGGGAGCGTGATCTGGATTCACTGTGATCCTCGAACACAAATCATTTCTCCTGGACAATGCTTCTGAGTTAATGCTGAGAAATGTATTGCCCAGCTTATTCATTTCAAAAGAATCAGAAATATGTTTCTTTATTTTTATTGTATTTTATTTAACCTTTATTTAACCAGGAACATCCTGTTGAGATTAAAATCACTTTCCAGCCGAGACGTGGGACCAGTCTCTGCTGCCTTGGTGTACATTTAGCTTGAACTCCTTTAAAAGGGATCAAGACATAAGTTTCAGTTCTTCTGGAAGTTCATTCCAAGACCATGGAGCAAAAAAATTGAATGGCAAATTCTGTACGAACTTTAGGAACTGAAAAAGTACTACAAGTACTACTAGAGGTAATTATAATTTATTAAGATAATCTGGGCTTTTAACCTTATAAACAATTATGTAACAGTGTTTTACTCTTCAAGAAGACAAAAATAAGTCTAATCTATATAAATCATAATAATGAACAGAATAACCCATGTTTGTTGTAAACCTCAATGCAGAATGGTACAAAGGATCCAGTTCTCCTTAGACTGTCATAATAGATATAAATAATGTCAATATAGTCAATCAGAGACAAAAACATACTCAAGATCAGTTGTTTTCTAGTTTGTTCTGAAAAAGAGGATTCATGTCTATAAAAATAATTTCTAATATCAATTTTAGTTTTTTTGAGAGCATATCAATCCCTGTTGTAAAATTCAAATTCATATCTAACCAAACTCCCAATATTTGTAGTTATTTGCTAGTTCAATGCAGTAACCTTCCAGAGTCTTCATTTTAAAGTCTGACATAAAGATACTTTTATTTTTCTTCTGACATTCAAATCCAACCAGTGCTGAATGATAATGAAATACAAATACAACCCTTCGATAGGGACAATACAACACAGCAAAGGGATCACAATGAGTTTCTTATGAACTCTGTTCTGTTACACTAAGATAATTGTAGTTATCAGATAGTTAAATTCACTTTCTCTGCAGTGCAAATCCTTTTCACTGTATAGATCTCAAAATGTGCAGTTTTGAAGGAAACACTTGTTTTAGCAAACATGCCTTTTCAATTCAAAACACCTGCTTCTTCACAAGCTTAAATACATCTCTGTTTGCAAGCTGTGCTTTTAGAATGTCTTGCACTTCCTCGCTTATTTCCTGTGAATAACCAATCAGCTGCTTCCCCTATTGACCAACATGCTTTCTGTCAGTAACATGACCCAGAACAAACTGCTGAAGTGACCAAGGAAGTAAATCAGCAACAGACTTCCTGGAAGGCAAAGCAAGCAAACTCGAAACTTAGTGTAGTACCAGTTTTAAAATGAAAATACATTTGCTATAACACGTGTTTCTTTCAAAACTGCACATTTGAGACCCACGTAGCTAACAGAAGTGCAAAATGGTTAATATTTATGGAATTATTATGTTCACTAGAATCACTTTAAAACATGATTGTACTATATTTTCACCGTACATAAAAATAATTTTACACCCTAAAAATACTGCAAATGTACTCATACCTCTCTCTCTGAAGCGGATACATTCTTACAGGCCAGTCAAGAAGCCCTGTCTAGAAGAGAAAAGAAAGCTCTGTAAGCATACTGTACACAATCAAAATAACTCAGCTCAACAAACTAATCTTAAACAACGATGTCACTTGAACCCAGCCCCAGTCATGGCTGCACATTCTAAAATACAGCCATCAGTATGCTAAAACAATTGAGGACCATGACAAACTGGATGTACACAACAGTATAGAGTAAGAAACGGCAATGACAGTGTGACACACATATAGAAGGATGTACAGCATGGACAGACAGCCCTCCTCCACCCATATCCCCATGACAAACTAAATAACGTTGATACCAAGTTTCATAACAATTGGATGAGCGGTTCTCCTGATATGCACTACAATGCAAGTGTGACAGACACATGTACGACCGTCTCCACTGCATCACTGTCTCATTCTCATACAGGGGTCTCAAATGGGCCATTTTGAAAAAAACACAGATTATATTTATTTTGAAACACCTTGTACTACACGGTTGAAGAAATCAGTTTCCAATCTCTACTTTCAGATAGGGTTACACTTCCTTGGCCATCTTGAGGGTGAAACTGCACCCTGCCTTTCAACTGCTCCCCCTGTTGACTGACATGCTTTCAAACAGTGACATGCATTGCCCCAGAAGACTTTTCTGAGAGTAACTTACTAAGGAAAGAACACAGAGGGCTTTCTTTAGCACCAGAGATCACTTTTTAAAATAAAAAGCATGTTTGCTGTAACATCTTTCAGTACCTCACATTTGAGACCTACGTAGCTAATGGAAGTGTGCTATAGGAAAGATTGACAGAATTATTTTGTTAGCTACACTTTAAATGCTTTTCAGTCCCAGTTTACTTATGTAATGCAGGCTAGATCAAACAGTGTCTTCCTATCAGTGAGCTCCAGCACCATCTAGCACACTGCTGTGTATTGCTGCAAAACAAAAGGAAATGTGATACAAAGTGTTGTGGGATCTGAACTGCTATAAGGACAGTGATCTAGCCTGTGTTACATACAGCTGTAAGAGGCTCTTAACTCAGGAGAAAGGAACACAGACTTATCAAAAGTTAATAAAATAAAGTGTAATAAGATACTCATGTTTTACACCTTATAAAAAACAAGAGGCATTAAAGAATACAAAGAACATTTAATTGGAAGCTACTAGCTGCAAGTGTTACATTTATAAGAGGAAGTCTTGTATCTAGTTGCAACTAGGTTAAAAACTAGGTCTGTCTAATATATCTTTCAGAAAGCGATCCTGCCCTCGTCTCTCCAGCTCTTTACCCAATCAAATACACCTAGGCCAGAAACCCTATGACTGTATCAGGTTACTCGCTTATGGAACCACGTCGCTTCTATCTGCATTGGGGATAGGTCGGGCGGTGATTGATATCTGCTCGTAGCTACAATGTATTTAAACGTTTCACCGACTGATTTGTATATACTTAACAGGACCCCGTCAATACAAAATCGTACCATGTTGTCTTGAGTACAATAAACAACATTAGAAATATATTACAAATCACCCCGAATGGCTTTCCCATCTGTCCCACGACTCGGCTTGAATTTGGGCATCAAATCAAATCTAGGACGAATATTTATTTAGTATCGTATTGCCAATATAACTGACATTGCATTAAAGTTTGCAATAATTAATATACAACGCAAGCGAACCTACTGTATTCAGTGATGCTCAATTTAAAAAGCCACTCTAGGAGTTATTTAGTACCACTTTAACGTGCAATTGCTACGACTATGACTAATAATAATATTAATAATAATAATAATAATAATAATATAAACTTGGAATTGTATTTATATAAAACACATTATAAATGATGGTATTCGCGTTACTTTATACACGGTTTATAATTATTTGAACTGCAGTACCTTCAGACTGTCACAAAGTTTGAACATGTAATCTTGAGTAAAATTCATATTTCATGTTTAGGCTACCAAATTCATGGTCTAAACTGCTGATTAGTGTACTGTTTAAAACAAAATGCAAAACAGAGTTTAACTGTATTTGCATCTTAGAATTGTATTATCTGGTTACAATGTCAATAGTTATGGGGGGGGGGCATTCGCCCTGCATCGTTTATCACGTGACTGACTAAGTCAGCGCCGTTGTCACTTTTTCGTTCAAACTGAAGTAACACAGGGTTTTAAATAATTAGCACACTGTTCCTCAAGGGTATTTGTTTACTTTTATTGCTTGTTTATTAACTGTTCAAGCTGTTTAACCATATTTTACTCACATTTTTACTCCACAAAGCAAGTTTAAAAACTCACCCCATTTCGTTCTTGCCACTTGTATATTTGTTTTCTTTTGTTTCTATTCCAATTTTCCTTTTTTCTATCGTGTTTTTTTTTTTTTCTTCCTCCTTTTTCACCCCGTATTATCTTCGGATCTGGATGCTTCTTAAATTACCACCGGAATTCCACAGAAAAAAAAAACGTTACTTTTTTCCTTCAAAAAGACTGTCCTTGTACTTCTACGCGTCTTTATTGATCATACAGTCACTCTCCTGCAGTTTCGCTTACTCTTAAGTTTTTTTATTTTTTATTTTTTTTAAATATTATTCGTTTTTTTAGACGGGCTCGTGCTGCCTCTTCTTTGCTGTATAGCTCAGACTGTGACCCTTCGCAGAGCTCCGGTTTATTTGTCTGTATTTTTTTTTTTTCTCTGTGTTTTATAATGTCGAAGAAGACCACAAGTTAATTGGCTCCTTTACTTATATTTTGGCTTTCGTTGTTTTCTTCTTGAATGACTCTCCTTCATTGTGCTTGAGATTTCTTGCTCTAGTTGGATTTTATTAAATCCTCACACCGCCTGCCGGCAATAGCTCCTACTGCCAAATTACTCAAAGTGACTCCACACGTATTTCATGACCTATATTACCTTATTCAATACAATACCCGTTATTGTGTTTAATATTGGTGTACAATACGATTTTCTTATTCAAATGTTATAGGTTATTTTAAACATGTTTAGTTAGTCGAGATTACATCTTTATTTGTGTTTACTTATACAATGTGTTGTATATGCTATGATACATCGCTTGTGCTAAATCACATCATCACCAGCAGGGGAAATACTGTAAAATGTTGCCATTGTGGTATCATCCTGAAATGAACACACATTTCTCATGTTGTGTTAATGCATGGTTTGGTGTGTAATAATGTTTGTTGTAATGTTTTCAAACACCACAACAATGTGCCATGGAAGTTGGAATTAACATGATGTAGCATTAAATTATTGAGAATATCTGGAGATACAGAGGCTGTCTGTCCTTTCATGCATCTGCCCATCACTGCCACACCTAGATTTTTGCATATATGTGTATCCAATTATCCAATTATCTTGAAACTTTTTAAAATTATTATTATTTGTATTATGATTATTTGCATTATTATTATTTGTATTATGATTATTTGTTTTATTATTCTTCAGTATTCTGTTGTTGATATATGTCATGGTCATCAGGTAGTTTATGTTACTCATAGCTCTAGGATGGCCTGACTTAACAGACTCATTTACATGTCCAGAGTTTAACACACTATATGACATCATGATATCTGGTATGAAATGGTATCTGGTAAGAAATCCTTGCAAGCCTTGTTTTCGATTCTTACACTTCCTGGTCATTTCACTTGGAAAGTGAAACTGTCCCCACCCCTTCAGGGCCTGATCATCTCATAGTGTAGTACCAGTTGTTTTAAAATAAACACAGGTTTGATGTAACCCAGTGTACAGAGAGTATTCCTGTTGTAGACCCAGTATACAGAGTATTCATGTTGTAGACCCAGCATGCAGTGCCTATAGAAAGTCTACACCTCCTTTCAAAATGTTCACCTTTCGTTGCCTTAAAGACTGGAATTAAAATGCATTAAAAAAAAAAAGTTTTTCATTTATCTACATATCCTACCTCACAACTTCCAAGTGAAAAAAATATTCTAGAAATTTGTAGAAAATTAATTATAAATAAAATCTGAAATAGCTTGGTTGGATAAGTGTCCACCCCCCTTGAAATAGCAATCCTAAATTAGCTCAGGTGTAACCAATCTCCTTCAAACTCACACACCAAGTTAAGTGGCCTCCACCTGTTGTTAAATTATATTGATTGACATGACTTAAGGATAAATTCAATAGTTCTTGTAGGTTCCCTCTGCTGGGTAGTGCATTTCAAAACAAAGTCAACCATGAGCACCAAGGTACTTTCAAAAGAACTCAGGGACAAAGTTGTTGAAAAGCACAGATCAGGGAATGGGTATAAAAAAATATCAAAGTCCTTGAATATCCCTTGGAGAACGGTCAAGACAATTATTAAGAAGTGGAAGGTGTATGGCATCCATTCAAACTGGATGACAGAGGAAGAAGAAGACTGATCAGAGACGTTTCCAAAAGGCCAATGGCAATTATGCAAGAGCTACAGGCTTTTATGGCCAAGAATGGTCAAAGTGTGCATGTGACAACAGTATCCTAAGCACTCAACAAATCTGGGCTGTATGGTAGGGTGGCAAGAAGGAAGCCATTACTCAAGAATTCCCATCTTGAATCCTGTTTGAGTATGCAAAAAAACACTCAGGAGATTCTGTAGCCATGTGGCAAAAAGTTTTGTGGTCTGACAAAACTAAAATGGAACTTTTTGGCCTAAATGCAAAGCATTATGTTTGGCGCAACTCCAACACAGCGCATCACCCAGAGATCACCATCCCTACTGTGAAGCATGATGGTGGCAGCATCATGTAATAGGGATGTTTCTCATTGGCAGGGACTAGGGCACTGTGACGGAAAGATGAGTTCTGGTGATGAATCTTCCTCCTAACCTATGAGGGCGCTAAAGAACGAGAGGAGAAGTATCTGGAAGGGCTGGCCTGACAGTTCGTTTCCGGGTCAGGGAAGTGGGTCAGCCTGGAGGGAAGCGAGACTCTGTTGTAAGACCGTATTGATTTGAAAGGTAAACGAGAGGCAGCTGCAAGTAATAAGGCAGCTGCAACCGTTTACCTCGATATCATACGGGATTACATATAGGGGCCAGGGTAACGCTGATCTTTTCCTTCATTTGGGTAAAACGCTGGAGAGACAGAAGGATCGAGAGAGGAGCTCTCATTAAAAGAAAAAAAAAGAGTGTTGTGTGTTGTTTGTGTCTGTGTAAATAACTGTCTGTGTTTGCACCACTAGACAGCTAAACGCACAAATCCGGAGCTGTCGCAAGGGTCAGCAAGAACCGGATCACCACTGCACCAACCGTCACGAAATACCTGTGTCTTCACCACCGCACACGCACGTCTGCACTCACCCAGGACTGGTGACCGTGTGTTTGCTTTGTTCGGGACTGTGCCCTGTAATTTCTATCCCCGGGTTACACATTGTTGTGTATGGCCGGGGATTTATTATTTGACGGTCACCAGACCTGGATTACAAATAAAAGCACTTTTTTTTCACTGAATCACTGTTGTCTGTTCATCACTCCTGCACCGCATCACCGCGACATCTGTTCCCCTTACCAACCACTTTGCCACAGGCACTTGTCAGTATGAAAGGGAAAATGAATGGAGCAAAGTACAGAGAAGTCCTTGAGGAAAACCTGCTGCTTTCTGCAAGAAAGCTGAAACTGGGACGGAAGTTCACTTTTCAGCATGACAACAACCCAAATCACACAGCCAAAGCTACACTGGAGTGGCTAAGGAACAAAAAGGTAAATACCTTGTGTGGCCCAGTCAGACCCCTGACCTAAATCCAATCGAAAATTTGTGCCATGACTTGAAGATTGCTGTCCATCAACACTCCCCAAGGAACTTGACAGAGCTTGAACAGTTTTGTAAAAACGAATGGTCAAATATTGCCAAATCTAGATGTTAGTAGAGACCTATCCCAACAGACTCACAACTGTAATTGCTGATAAAGGTGCTTCCACCAAGTATTAACTCACGGGGTGGAGACTTATGATCTTTCAGTTTTGCATTTTTAATATATATATTTTTTCTCAATAAAAACTTTTTCCCTCTTAACAGTGTGGAGTATGGTGGAAAAGTGGAAAAAGTCATCATTTAAATTCATGAAACTCTGAGGCACTGACACAACAAAATGTGAAAAAATGTTCAAGGGGGTGTAGACTTTCTATAGGCACTGTACAAAGAGTATTCCTGTTGTAGACCCAGTGTACAGAGAGTATTCCTGTAGTAGGGATAGACTGCCTGGCTTGTGTATGTCAGTGAGATCTTGATATTTAAATGGAACATACATCAATCAATCTCTGTTGACAAATGCTGGGTGTCAGTTTCATTGAGGTCAAACAGACAGGAATTCTAAGCATGGGGAGCAGGAACAGTGGTCTTATACCCCTTATTATTTCCCCAGTTTCAAAAGTTCAATTGCACTCCCACACTGTAGCAATTACCCACAACAGTGGAACTGAAGGCCAGTGGGCTGAATCATTAGGATAATTTAAGACTCAAAAAAGCTATGAGATCAATCAGCTACTAGGAACCAGACAAGCATAGACAAGCCAAATGACCTCCTCTTGCTTGTAAATCTTCTATTGTTATTGAAATCCATCCTAATGATGTAAAGATGTACTTCATCGTTTCATCTGTAGGGTGAAATTGTCCTTCACTCACTGACTTCTTTTCTGTCAATAACCAATCAGCAGCTTCCCATATTGATTGACATGTTTTCAGCAAGTAACATGACCCAGAAGACACTGCTGGGGTGAAATAACCCAGGAAGTTCAAGTATAGAATATTTCCTCAGAAAAAGGCAGAGAACATTGAAACTTCCTTTAACCTGACCAGATATTATGTTTAAAATTCTTGGTTGTAAATCTCCCTTCCAACCTGTGAGGTAGCTAAGCTGCGAGAACAGAGTTCTTTGGACAGGCTTGTCTGATAGTTCTTTCCCAGGTTCGGGAAGTTGGCCAGTCTGGAAGAAGGCAAGACTCCGACAGGGAAAGGACGTGGCAGCTGCAGATTGGAGAGGTGGTTGCACTCGTTTACCAAGGGGTCATGTGTGACAGCATAAAAAAATGTATGTGTTTTATGTTTTGTGTGGGTGTATGTCAGGGGAGGCAATGACACGGCAATGACACGGCAATGACACGGCAATGACACAGAGAGGTGGGAGACAGGGTGTGTGGCTTTCCCTCTCTCTGAGTGGCCAAGAGGGGGATTGCTAGCTCTATAAAATAACATTCTGCTGTTCCCTCAGGTTGGCCCTTTTAAGATGTGAAGAGTGTACGGAAGCTCTGGTCCAGGACCGAGAACAGCCGGGAAAAAAGAAAACCCTGGGAAAGAAATCAGAAAACTAAAGAAAAGTAATAGTAGCAGGGAGACTCCATACGTGTACTGTTAGCAGACTGAGGGAGCAGGATGGTCGTGTGGGTAGCAATTGTCAGGGTAACGCTGCCGAGTGCAGCAACTTTTATTTGTAGTTTGACTATTTTTATTTTCCTTTTTCCTTTTTCCTTTCACCTTTTGTTTTTGATTATTCTTTTGAGCACCTGTGAGTCCGCCTGCACTTGAACTGTGTACTGCCTCTGGTATTCCTGTGGTCCTGTCTACCATTGCTGGTAGGCAGGCAACGGTCAACAGTGCCCTCTGTGGACTAAAATGTGGAAGCACCCACTTTCAATAAAACTGGGCACCTGTGCGGTGTTTCAAGTACACCTTTCTGTCTCCCCTGTGTCAGTGAATTACCCACCACCCTTCCACAGTGTATAATAAAAACAGGACTATTATTTGCGGGGCAATCCAGAGATTATAAATTAAGTAATACACACAGCTGTATTACTTACCTCCGTTATTATTTTCTATTGTTTTGCCATCAGGCACTGGACATAAAAATAAAACAAACTTTTTCACCTAGATTACAATTGTCTGTCGGTTCTTTAATCACCTGCACCTGCACACTATGAACCACTTGGCCACATAGCTGCAATTACTCTGAGTGACTTTTTTTATATTTAGTGTGTCCAATTATTATTTTACCCCTCAATTTTCTCCCAATATGGAATGCCCAATCGTTTTCCCCCTCACCGCTGCAATTCTCCACATGCCTCAGGAGACCTGAAAGTTCAGTGGGTGTCCTCCGATCTCAAGACCGAGCTGGCTTCCTTTTACCCAGCAACTTGAGTGCAGATGTTAGTGAGATACCGACCTCTGGAGGACAAAGTCCTGCCCTGCAGTTGTCTTTTTTAGCTCACTGGGCGTCTTGGTTAGCTGTAGCGTGATGAGAAGAAACAGTACCTGGTTTTGCCGCTGTAGCGCGATGAGGAGAAACAGTAACTGGTTTTGCCTCCTTAACCCATGGGAGAGGCTGGGCCAATACTGCACTCCCTTCAGAGTCCCCAACGAAGACCAACAGCTTTGCACAGCCAGGACGTGAACCTGCACTGTATGACTCGCCCTGCTCACCACGCGACTGAGCTTCTACCAGATGAGCCACCCCGGGACCCCCTGATTGACATGACTCTTAACACTCCTCTCTGTACAGTGGAATAGCTAGTAGATGTGTTTTCCTCAGACAGTTTTTAGGAAGCAGTAACTGTGCTCTCTCTACTATTCTCTGCAAGAATGTCAAGGGTTGAGAAGGCATAGAACTGTCTGAAAGAATCACCCCCAGCTCCTGATAGTGTGACTGATCCAGTTTCCAGCATCGCGTTTCTAAATGGAAAATTCTTCAGAGCTCTGAAGGACAGGATCAGCTGTGATATCTTTGTTCTTCCTTTTTTTGTAATAACGTCAATAAGCCACCCCTTCATTGTGCAATTTTCCTATGGCTATACGATGCATTTCCCATAGTTTACCATGATTTGCCATGTCTTTTAAATATTTTTACTATACCTTTCTAGGCTTTACAATGCTTACCTATGCTTTACCATGCTTTGCTTTATTTCACTTTGCTATGTTTTTACTATGGTAAACATTTATTAGCATTACTCTTTAAATATCTATTTCTTTCTTCCAAAATTTCTATGCAGCTTGTTTTATACAGGACTATTTTCAATATAGTGGCTGGTAAATGAAAGGCAAAAGATGACTTCACAGAAAAAAAAGTTTAAATGTGACAGCTTGCAAGACAAGCTGGTCTGTAATAAAAAATATATATATAAATGATAGAAATACAATGATTCTTGGTTGTAAATCTCCTTCCCGACCTGTGAGGGCGAGAACAGAGTTCTTTGGATGGGCTGGCAGTTCTTTCCCAGGGTCGGGACGTCAGTCAGTCTGGAGGAAGGCGAGATTCCATTGCAAGAACGTATTGACCCAGAAGGGAAATGACGTGGCAGCCGCAAATTGGAGAGGTGGTTGCACTCATTTACCAAGGGGTCATGTGTGACAGCATAAAAGGGGATGGAGAATCATAACCTGTTCCTTCACTTTGGTTTAGATGGAGATGAAAAGGACTGTGAGAGAACAGTGAAACAGTTTTGTGTGTGTTTTCTGTTTGTTTGTCTGTGTAAATAATCGTCTTGTTTGTTACACTAGATGACTAATACGATTCTGGAGCTGTCGCTGAGGGCCAGCACTAAAACCAGAACACCACTGCACTTACTGTCACAAAGCAATAAAGTGTATCACCCACCAGGAGCACTACTGCACTCACCCAGGACTGCTGACCGTGTCTCGAGCGCTACTGCACTCACCCAGGACTGCTGACCGTGTCTCTGTTATTGTGGGGCGGATACGTCTGGTTTATTATTGTTTGTTTATTATTGTTACTGGTCACCAGACCTGGAATTACAAATAAAAAGAGCCCTTTCCAAACCGGATTAAGTCTCTGTTTGTTTCATTACTGCACTGCATCACCCCTGCACTTGCATCCATTCAGCCACTTTGTCACAATAAAACTTGGAGGGAAGCCCATTTCTTACTCCTGCTAGCCCTCACTGTGGACAGTGACTGAACCCCAGAAAAGGTGGGGTGATTGTCCAACAGCTAGCAGTGCCTAGACTTGACCTGACTTGATGTAATTTCGTTGACTGAGGATGTTAGCAGTAATGTTGCTCTGATTGGAGGAATGTCTATAATGATGTTCTGATGGGACAAATGTCTGTAATAATGCTCTGATTGGAGGAATGTCTGTAATGATGCTCTGATTGGAGGCATGTCTGTAATGATGCTCTGATTGGAGGAATGTCTGTAATAATGCCCTGATTGGCTCTCCCAGCTCCGTGGGGGAATACTGGATAAGCAGGGTATTGAGTCTCTGATGAGCTGCAGCCCACTCCACTGAATGGGAGGAATCCACCTACTACAGGGGCGACATTATAGATACAGGTGCCTGAGCTGAGTTCCCCTAAAGTGATTGTAGATGACAAAATATTTCCAGAAATCTTATCCATTTTGCACTTCTATTAGTAAACAGGTCTCAAATATGCAGTTTTTAACTAAATATGTGTTATAGCAAACATGTATTTTCATTTTAAAATCTGGTACTACACTAGGCTAAAGGATATTCTCAGGTTGCTTGCCTTGCCTTCCAGGAAATCTGTTACTGCTTTACTTCCTTGATCACTCCACAGTGTCTTCTGGGTCATGTCACTGGCTGAAAGCGTGTCAGTCATTAGGGGAAGCAGCTGTGATTGGTTAATGACAGGAAAGAAACCAATAAAGGGGTGGGGACACTTTCAAGTTAAACTTACCCGGAAGTGCAACACTATCTTAAATCATGGCTTGCAAACAGATTTCTTTAAACCAAGTGAACATGAATCCAAGTTTGTATACTCTACCAGCGTGTGCTATTCTCAGTTCAAACTGAGCTCACCTGTAGCAGAAAAAAGATTTCAGCTGAGGGCCTTGGTTTGATACATTACATATTTTATACTACACTGTGTTTCATGTGGCAAGTTGAAATATTGACTCCCTTAGCTTGGTGCTCATAGGAGTGAAATCCCTGCTGGAATGATAAGTGCTAGCAAAGCTAATACTGCTGAAGTAAGACAGTGCTTGGTCTTTCATCAATTACACCATTGGAAGCAGTTGCTCAGTCGGCAATACTGTTGTAATTTACTGATCCCAGACCAGCATTGGTCTCAATGGCAATAATATTGTATTGACTGGCTTGAAAGAATGTTAAAAAGCAAGTGTAGATTATCCATGAGATGGATCAAGTATTCCTTTGGTTTTGTAGGCAATACACAGCATGCAATTGGAAGTGAAGCTCCTGAACTCACAGTCAAAGCATCAGCTATGCTTTCAGGTAGTGTTGTACTTTCTTCATCACCTGGAGAAATGATCCCATCCTTTCATAAACTAACCAACTGCTTCCTCTATTGACTGATATGCTTTCAGCCAGCAACATGACCCAGAAGACACAGCTGGGGTGAAATTACTTGAAAGTAAAGGCAACTGAGCAATGTCTTTAACCTGGCATACAAGATATACAATGAAAACACAGTTAATTTGCTGTAGCATATGTTCCTTTCAGAACTGCAGAGACCTGTGTAGTTAAAGGAAGTGTGCAGCAAGTAAGATGTATGGAATCATTGTGTTAGCTACACCCAAAACTGATCAATGAAGGCAAGAGTTATAATCCATGTGCAAGACCAGCATAACACATCCACTATGACTGAGCTGTAAATTAAACACATTGCCCTGAGGGATGCCCAGAATGCCACATTCTAAAAGAAAGACTGATTAACATCCTGTTTAAGATTTGAATGCAGACAAGCGAGAATGCTCATTTATTCCAGCAATGCTTGTGTGTGACACCATGAAATGTACTGTTCCAGTGTCAGTAAAGCTATCATTCCTGATAAATGATGAATATTTTAAGAGGAGTTTACTGTATTCAGGATAGAACAAAGAATTAGGGGGGACTTGATTGAAGTTAACTCCAACAAATACATTAAGAACAGTGCTGGAAATTACATGGAGACTTTCCACAGAGAGTGGTGAGAGTATGAAATGGGATACCTAATCCTGTTCGTGCTTGGGATCCTTTAAGACCCAACTCAAAGATTTGGGCTTAATCTGCTACCAGGAACTGGACAATGGCCTCCTCTCCTTTGTATATTTTTATGTTCTTACAGAAGGACTATCTTACTTTTCATCTCTCATTAACTTTAATGTTAATAGTACTGGTGCGTCCATATGTCATAACTATTTCATTTATGAGGCACATCCAACATGTCTGCTACACGTCTCAAAAAATGAAGTCCTACTGCACTAGCAATGTTTGGAAAAGCTAATTTTTTTATAACAGAATTCAGTACAGGAATTTATATATTTCCCTATTATTTATTTTTTAATTTAGTGTTGCCTGTTATTTCCCTCCTGATTTTATCCCCAATTTGGAATGTCCAATTTTTTTTTCTCCTCGCCTCAGCAATTCCCCACACAGCACCTTTGAGCTCACTGGGCACCTGAACGTCGATAAGGAGAAACAGTCTCTGCTGTTCTGCTTCCCTAACCCACGGGAGCGCCACAGCCAATACTACGGTCCCTTTCCAATCCCCAGTGAATACCAGCGACTTCTCCCAGCAAGCGCCTGAACCTGCACTACATGACTACCCTTGCACACCACGCCACTGTGCTTTTACCAGGTAAGCCACTCTGGGACCCCTATATTCACTTTTGTTTGTCAGTCGTCACATCTTGATAACAATTCAAAAGTTTAACGCTCTCCTGAGGCCTCTATAAAACTCTCAACGTCTTCTCTCTCAGTACAGCAGGTACACCAGAGTGTAATGATTAACCTGTCCCCCCGGCAACATTGCCCCCCTGTGGATGTAAGAAATAGGTCATTGTTCTGAGTGAACATTTAAGAGCCCTTTTGAGGTCACAGGGGTGTTTTAAACATCTGGGATTTAAACCAGGATGTGGCGACTGAAACACAAAATCAATCTAAACACGAGGAATACATTAGTTCATATTTAAGACCAATGTTTTACCTGTTTGTTCTCCTTGTGCTTTTAATTAATGACCACTAGAGAAAGTACAATCAGTTAGTCTCTACAATGTGAGTTAATAGCTGCAATTATTTGTTTATTCAGCACTCCTTTATCCAAGCAACTTACAGAGACCAGGGTGTGTGAACTGTGCACCAGCTGCAGAGTCACTTACAACAACGTCTCACCCGAAAGATGGAGCACAAGAAGTCTGTGGCTGAGCTGGGACATGAACCAGGGACCTCCTGGGTACAAACCCTTTTCTTTAATCACCAGACCACGCTTGTGTACTGTATAGTCAGTGAAACATCTCCGTACAAAATCCGTTTCTGAGGGGACAGGAATTACAGCAGATTTAGAGAAAATGTAAAAAATATTGGAACAACACAACTCCATAGCCATGAAAAAAAAGACATTTGAAGCTTACTGGAAATACGTATTTAAAAAAATTTCATCCACTTCATATGTATTTCATACATCAAAATTCATTATAGGTGATTTTACATAGAATTCTTATATAGAGAGGCCTCGAATATTAGTATGGTTTTGTCACTAATGAACTATTTGCGAGTTTATTTTATAAAATTTGCTTGTCATTTGCTGCTGTCTAGTGGATATGCATACATGAATACATACCACACCAGAACAAAACATGTAGGGTTTAATTCACAAACAAACAAAACATATTGCACCTTAATTCCCGTTTACGGACTAACCTCTGAATCATTTCTCATGGTCTTCCTTTCAATAAAAACGAATTCAACACTATATTATTCTTCCCATTCCACACTTGGAGAAACTGTTGCAGAGTGAGGTTCTGTAGACTGAACTGATTTTTTTTATAAAACAAAATATGGGTCCACTGCTAGCCCTTAAAAAAACAAAAGTAAAAAATGTCCTGTTTTGTAAACTGTATTATTGTATGTTAATTATTTAAATTGGTGTCAAATTATTTCCAAAATATTAAGTCAATTATGTTTTTTTTATTTGTTGTTATTATAGTTATGTACTTTTTCTAACCAATCATAGTCTATTTTTCAAAATATTTGTAATAAAAAATAATTAAAACAGAACACAGCAAGATGTCAGTAAAAGCTCTTTGAAGGAGGAATGAATCTACCTGAGGGAATGTACACAAACTGGACTGCAAGCATCTTGCTTTTTTATAAGAGAAATGGAGTGTACGTGATACACTTTGGAACAATCTTGACAAAAAGTACACATCAATTTGTATTACAACATCAACACATCAGACCTGAAATATTATTGTACACATTTTCCCTGCATAATTGAAATAACACAATAACGCAAGAGTTAGACTGAACGGTGTAACACAATAACGCAAGAGTTAGACTGAACGGTGTAACACAATAACGCAAGAGTTAGACTGAACGGTGTAACACCATTTTTGGACTAGCCACGTAATTATAAGAAAACCTTGTCATCAGTTCGTTCACAGCTTCGGAAATTTTGCAGATGTTGCGTATTTATTAATTCCTCCATCACAGGTTACATTGGACGATACAGTTTTAAAATGCTATTGTTTGGCCGACCTAGTAGAACAGGTTTAGAACTAGTTAGTAATGGTCTCAAAGATAAGTAAAAATAATTAGGGACAAACTTCCTCAAACGATACACAATAATACTGCACTGCAATTCCGTTCGCTACACTGCCCCACCCACAAAGTCGAGCAGCCATTGGCTGTGTATAAATAATACTTGCGACGCAAGTGAGCATCACGCTTTTAGAATTTGGGTTAAAGTGAGGGCTTGTCAATCCTGGCAAATAAGCCTGCACCATAAACGATATTTTAGGAGCCTGACAGCTTGGATATGATGATGTCTGATTTCTCAGCTCTGGTGCTGTCGGTGTGGCTGTCACAGCAGTGCAGACAGATGGGCATAAACAAACAGACCCCAGTGCAGCAGAGCTGTCTGCCGGCGATATTAGAAGGTAAGGCCATCGTAATGCTATATATTTAACTATTTATATATGTAGAAAATACTGAATCAATGTCGATTAAATACGTCATACAAATCAATCTACAGACAAGAACCTCTAAACTCAACTAGACACTCCTGTACACGTCGTCGGGTGAGGCGGGGCTATCCAACAACATGCTTACCCACCTCCGGTTACCTGAAGCAGTAAAATTATGTAACAATTTTTGTTCCTGGGTAGTAAGTGTTATTTCCTAATTGCTTATGCCTCAAAAGTATAGAAAATGGCTATTATTCCCCACAAACTTTTGTGACCAGGACACAAATCTCGAAAAACTACTCACTTCTAAATCTTTTGTAGTCGTTTTTGTATTACTTTAGTATAAATACATGTTAATTTGGATTCATATGTTGTTTTTTTCTGACTTTATGTGAACGAAAAGACACACATTTGCCCGTTTTCCCATTGGAAGTAGTGATATTTTGAAATATCACTGTCCTGGACAAAAGCAAAGTTTGTGGGGAATAATAGCCATTTTCTATACTTTTGAGGCATAAGCAATTAGGAAATAACACTTACTACCCAGGAACGAAAAAATAAATAAAAATTTGTTACACGGTGTAAATATACAATTGTGCTGAGCTAAGAGTGAAGGGTTAGGATTAATTGCAGTGTATTTGAATCAACACAGATCACATGAAATTCCCATGTAAAGTTATGCTGCATGTCTTGTGTGTAGTTGAAATCGGAACGGTTTTGTCCACGTGGTTATTGGCAAAGAACGGGAACTTGATAATGTTACTCTTGGGGATATTCCACCCCTGAACTGAAGCAGCCCCCAGTAATAAAGTGCATGTACTAGCTGGATGGGAATGGGAGCTGGGTACACCAGACCTGTTCTTTTTTTTTTTTTTTGGTAATAATAATAATAATAATATACTAAATGTTTGTGTGTGTGGCCAAGAACTGCATTTATTTAGGGAGGTGGTGGGATGATTGTGAATCTGAATTATTCATCATCAATTGAGTGTTTGCTGAAGTTGAAGTTGTTATGTTTGACTTTTAATTGTTTTCAGGTTTCACCCTGGTACAAACCTAACGCTGGTTTCATTGATCCCAAACATGTTCTACAATGGCAACTGCCATTACTGTAACAAAAGTCAAGATCAGTGGATCTACACAGTCATTCTGCATTGATAGTACATTGATAACATCTGGGGAACCATAGCACCTGCGTGGCAGATTTGTATTCAGGGATACAGTGAGATATTCAGAAATGTCTGGAAAGAAGGGATTTGAAGAATAAAAGGGAAAATGAATGTCTCTCCCAGTCATTGTATTTCAAGGCTTGACCCCCAGTTTATTTTGTTTGTTTTTTGCAAGGTCGGGACTACATGGGCTGTGCAAAAACTGGCAGTGGAAAGATGGCTGCGTTCATCCTGCCAGTGCTGCAGAAACTGTCCGAGGACCCCTACGGGTTATTCTGTTGCTTACACCCACAAGGTCAGTATGTTCAAAGCTCATGCACTGCAGATTGTGTTGGGTTTACTAGCCTGAAAAAGAGCAAGTCTAAATTATAGGCAATAAATGAATGTTTTTTATTTTTCCAGGGAGCTGGCATATCAGAGTGGAGAGCAGTTCAGAGTACTGGGAAGGCCACTGGCACGGAGGGACTGTGCCGAGGAGGCTGGAATGAGTAAGACACTCTTACACTGTGAACTCTGAAAAATACAAATTCATGTTCAGCTAGATATCAGTTCACTTGTGAGAAAGATATCTCACAAGTTTATTTAAAAGTTGTATTATATTTTGCCAAGGTGAAGATAATCTATTCAGGGATAGGGTTAGTGCTCTGAGCGGTGGGGTAAAATTAACAAAAGCCAAACCCCTTTATTGACTGTTTTAAAAGGGAAAAAGGTTAAAGCATCACAAAATGACACACATTGCATAGTTCTGCATTAAAGTACATGGTGCAAACATTTGTAGGTCTCATATTTTACCATAATGCATGAACATTTTCAAATTATTATTATTTTTTTTAATTCAAATGTATTTATATTACCAGGCTAGAATCCTTCAGATATACATCTCAATTCAAGGGGTCCTGGCATTATGGTGAATTAGATTTTTTTTATGGTAATGAATTTGTTTCAATAATGAATGAAGCTGTTAGTGAAGAATATTTATGGAATGCTCCTTGCAGAGTCAATGCTATGCTTCCAATCAGCTTCTTAAAGTCACATGAAGGAATTAGATCAACATTGAAAACACGTCAATCACAAGAAAAGCAGAGTGGTACTCAAATGCAAACCAGTGTGTGAAACTTCAAAAGAAAATAAATGCAAAAATAATCGAAGTAAATACAGTCGACTCCACATAATTGCATGGGCTGAGGGAAGTGAGGGAATACAATGTGATACAAGGACAATACAGGTCTACAGGTACGTGGACATGTATATATGACTTGTTTTGATCAGATTCATAACTTTATTTTTCCTTATTTTACTACAAGTATCTTAAAACACTGAAGTTCAGAAAAATAAGCCAACTTGAAATACATTATACGCTCAATGCAAACAACACCTCTCTCTGGTAACGCATGATATAAAAAGTAAAATAATGTACTGTATATAACAGCTGGCATAAAGTTATTGTAATACAGTGCACTACAGTTAATAAAAGTTAAACAAGTGCATAGTACCTTACTGTAGATCTTGAGTACAACGGAGCAAAAAAAAGTGATGGAAGTTTGCACAGTATTCGGACGATTGAGCTGATAAACGGCTGTAAAAAGCGGTCATAAGACTGACAACCATTTGCCTCCATGAAGGCTCGTAGTGTGCTGAGGCTTGAGTTTTGCCATTTTCTGAGACTTTCTTGCTGGCTTTTCCCACTGTCATGTCGTTGCTATGCGCCCTACTTCACAACTATTGCTGAAACACTCAAACCTTGCAAAAATGTGTGCTTTTGCACAAAAATTGATAGTTTCCAACATTGCACAAAACCGCTGGACAGAGTTGGAAAATAGCAGTTTTTTTGCTCAATTTGCAAATGTGTTTGTGCCTCGCAAAAACACCTTTTTTTTTTTGGAGTATAAAACCACATTTTGTGGTGTAATACTAGTGTTTATATACACTTATAGAGGAAGGTGGGTGGAATTTGACATGACACCAGCAGTGCTGTTGCTGTACCCGGCGAGAAAATTATAACTGTAGTCAAGGAAGTGGGAATAGTATTTTTAACATAATCGGCAATATACACATTTGTGATGATGTGGCTTATCATCTTCTTTTGCATAGTAAAGTCGACTGTGAAATCCTCAGTGCCGATCCTTACAGGGCCCTCACTACTATTCCTGTGTACTGCCGGTACTACCATGTCTTTTGCTCTCGAAGCTATTGCAATAGAAGCATTATACAGCTGAATCCTTTATAAACATCGCTTGCGCTATCTTGCTTGCCATTTTGACACTGCTCGCTCCTAACAGACCGTTCAATAACTGCTAACATATGTTACGGGGCTCCACGAGAGGGTGCTCTGCTATTGAATGGACTCCGGACTTCACTGACACAGCATGGGAGAGCTGCAACGTGCTATTTCCCATGTTACACTGCACACAATTAGCAGTGCCATCACCAATTCCAGACACAAACATGCAAAATATTAAAAAAATAAACATGCTGATTTCACTGCAGTCACCAGCTGCATAGATTAACCATTCAGCAGAACAAGTGAGTACAGCATTAAGTTACAGTTTTATATCACTTTAGTGTCTGAGCAAGTTGTTGTATTTTAAGCAATTGAATGTGGTAGCAACTAACTTGCTCCTGAAGTGGCTCCAGCAATTGAATTTGGTGACCAATTTTTTTTTTGGCCTGGAGCCATTGACTTCTAAGACAAAAACTTTGTCTGGAGTCCTGATTTGTAATTTTGTTTTAAGTATATTTTTAAGAATAACAGGAAACAAAAGCAGAACAGGCTGTGAAGCCTATTGGACCAGAAGTGCTTTACCAGTGTTATTGCAAACACTCGCACATGAGACGATTGTGTAATTTTTATTTGTCATGCTTAATTTGCTGTATCATGATAGGTATCGTATCGCGACCCTCATATCGTACTGTGATAGGCATCGCATCGTGACCCTCGCAAAGTATCGTGATAGGCATCTTATCGCGACCCCGTTATCGTGATAGGCATCATGACCCTGATAGGCATCATGACCCTGATATCGTATCGTGACCCTCATAACCCTATGTGATAGGCATCGTGTCGTATTGTGACCCTTGTATTGTATCGTGACCCTCGTATCATATCGTGATAGGCATTGTATCGTGACCCTCATATCATGATAGGTATCATATCATGAAGACACTGCCGATAACCAGCCCAAGTGCCTTTAACGAGACGTGCAGCATGGGAAAGAGTGCAAGAGATGTTCACAGCTTTATTATTTACAAAAATACCATTAAAAATCAAATACATGCTGAACATAATGTGTGCCTGTGACAAAGTGCCTGCCCCTGTG
Source organism: Polyodon spathula (assembly GCF_017654505.1). Classification (NCBI taxonomy): domain Eukaryota; kingdom Metazoa; phylum Chordata; class Actinopteri; order Acipenseriformes; family Polyodontidae; genus Polyodon; species Polyodon spathula. The sequence continues at coordinate 2,012,948 of NC_054559.1, read as the reverse complement.
TATATTTAATGTTATGTTGTGTGTTTAATGTTGGTGTATAGTCACTGGTACACAGGATATAAACAGGTCTGTGTAACACAAGTGTTTAAAATGTATATTTGTATTTAGGCACAAGGATTGCACAGCACTTCACGTGCAAGTAAAAAGTAATAATATGTGAGCACTGGGAATTGCACTTTATTAATTCATGTGCAGTTGTACCGCGACTCCAGTGGAATGATTGATTAGCAGTCGAGTCTTGGTACAGCTGCATAAAAACAGCATGTTTTCACTCACTTGCGGTTTGGGTGTTTGGTGAGTGGAGAACGGGAGAGAGAGGAAAGTTAAAATATCAATTGCTATTGCATGCTGGTGGCACCAGCACAATACTTGTATTTATCTGCTCACCGTATTTGTTAGTGTGTCTGTCCATGCACCGTGTTTTGTTAAGTATAGGCCGTTTTTGTTTGTCTATTTATTTTGGTGTAAAGTGCCGTGTCCTGTTTCTGTTTGTTTTTATTTTGCAATAAACCGGCGCAAGCAAGCGCCATCATCATTTCATTTCATCCGTCCTGCCTGTGTATTTCATTCTTTCCTGGTTCTGACGCCGCCCACTTCGGCCGTCTCTGTGATGGTGCCATTTCCATATAGGAAAATAGGAGCTAAGTGACTGTATTTCATGCTTGATAAGATGAGTTTACCAAAACCAATATAAAAAAGAGCTCTGTGTAAAATTCAAACTTGCAAGGCAATCTGTTTGAAACATTCTGAAAAGCAGCATGCACTTAAAGCAACATGTAGAAAACCTGAATGCACCATGCAGGTACAATAAGAACAAGTGAATGTCTTTCTGTGGGAATGGTTTAAACAGGCTTGTGTAAATAACAGGTACAGATTTCATTGAGGCGTTATTGTGTTTATGATACTGTGTGTGTACAGTAATTATTATTATTAGTAGTAGTAGTATTTTAAAGCATTGAAATGGTGCTGTCATTTGACCTTTTTTTAGGTACCGTATTAGATTTGAACCTGTGATCCAGCACACTGTCTAAACTGGCTCACATTTCCAGTCGCAAGCGACGCCGGATTGGGCAGGTTTAACTGCAAACTGGTGTAAAAGGCCTTGATAAAGCCAGTCACATGGTCACACAGGTGGAAATACCTTCACTTTGCACACTAGCTTCATAGTTTATTTTGTGGTAGTATTGAGATGTTCTCTTTCATTGAGCAAAAAATTATGTTTACATTTGGAAAGATCTTTAATAATAAAGCTAAAAATAATACTTGGAATAAGTAGAATAATACGTAGAATCCTAAGTGCCGGACCGAACAGCCTTCCTTATTCCACTCTAATCATGTGACAACCTTTCTGTAACATTGTGACTCTGTTTTTGAGTTGTCTCTTCAGATAGTACAGGCCCTGGAACTCTCTAAAAAGCTTTACGTTGTCATAGCTACCCCCGGGACACTGGCAGACCATATCAGAAGTTCCAACACCTTCAACGTGAGAAAACTCTGCTTCCTGGTATAAACTAGTCAGGCTTCTTGTCATTACCTTACACCAAACACTTCAGAGGGGAAGCTAGCCAAACAGGGAATTTTCAAAAAAAATTTATTTTTATATATTACTATATTTTCCTTAATCCCTTATTTCCCTTAATATGAATTATACAAAATCTTTATTTAAGATCAGCTGTACCTTTTAGTAGATTTGTTTTGCTCTTCGGGTGACAGAAGCACTTGGGTTTGCTTCAAAGTGCTCTGGAGAAGGCACTGTTATATCATAAGAGACCAGGTCAGATGTACAGAAGTGAATCTATTTAGCCTAGAACAGAGAGGAATTAGTCTTGGGAATTGGGAATGCATTGGGCTTGCTGCGTCTGCACACTAGGTAATACACTGAGGATGCATTGGGCTTGCTGTGTCTCCTAACAGTTTACCCTTCCTCCCAGGTTCTAGATGAAGCTAACAGACTCCTAGAACAAGGCTGTACAGATTTCACCAAAGACCTGGAGGTGATCCTGGGAGCTGTTCTTCCTAATAGACAGACCTTGCTGTAAAGCGCCATGTGATGAGTCAAAGGGGTTTCGGTCTGCAATTCAGCCTCCCAACAGTAGAAGGCATCAAACCAACTCGGGACTTCCCTTACCAAGGTCTTGTGACCATGACAAAAGTCATCTTTTTGAGGGGCGGCACCTTGGTGAGGGGCGGAAGTACGAGTATATAAATTCCAGCCTCTGGGATTGGTGATCCACTGACTACCGGGGCGGGGTTTGCATACTAAAGGGAACGTGCTACTGTGTTCGGGGTTGGTCCTGAGGAATAGAGGCGGGGAAAAAAAGGCTGGAGGGAAGTACGTGCGGGGTGGACTGTGTTATTTACTTTTAATTACGGACGGAGGCCTTACTAACTTTGCTCTTTTCTATTTTTATTCCTTTTTGTTTCATTTTTGGATTGAGCAGATCACGAAGAGGATTAAGAGGCTTCTGTTCCTTTATTTTTTATTACTCCAGCACTCCCTCCCTCACATCCTTCTTTATTGTTTTTTTTTCTTTTCCATGTAATATTAAATAAAACTTTTATTTATTTTACACGTAAATCGCTGTCTGGAAAATCCATTTTTACTCACACGCCTCACACGCCACCTTAACAGACACCCTGCAGGAGCTGAAGAGCATAGGCCTGAACAAGCCCTTCTAGTGAGAGTCTCAGTCGAGTGAGCATCCACCATGCAGCCAGACACAATACTGTCTATAACTAACCTAGTGTGCACTGCCATTCACCAGAGAGGTCTCGCATGTAAAGTTTCAGAAGCAATATGTTTTCACTCGCACTTTATGATTCATTTCAGCTCCGCAGTTTCTTAAATCTTGCATGTCAGTCATTCAGGGAAGCAGATGACTGGTTACTAGCAGGAAAGACAGCCTTAAGAACATAAGAACATAAGAAAGTTTACAAACGAGAGGAGGCCATTCGGCCCATCTTGCTCGTTTGGTTGTTAGTAGCTTATTGATCCCAAAATCTCATCAAGCAGCTTCTTGAAGGATCCCAGGGTGTCAGCTTCAACAACATTACTGGGGAGTTGATTCCAGACCCTCACAATTCTCTGGGTAAAAAAGTGCCTCCTATTTTCTGTTCTGAATGCCTCTTTGTCTAAACTCCATTTGTGACCCCTGGTCCTTGTTTCTTTTTTCAGGCTGAAAAAGTCCCTTGGGTCGACACTGTCAATACCTTTTAGAATTTTGAATGCTTGAATTAGGTCGCCACGTAATCTTCTTTGTTCAAGACTGAACAGATTCAATTCTTTTAGCCTGTCTGCATATGACATGCCTTTTAAGCCTGGAATAATTCTGGTCGCTCTTCTTTGCACTCTTTCTAGAGCAGCAATATCTTTTTTATAGCGAGGTGACCAGAACTGAACACAATATTCAAGATGAGGTCTTACTAGTGCATTGTACAGTTTTAACATTACTTCCCTTGATTTAAATTCAACACTTTTCACAATGTATCCGAGCATCTTGTTAGCCTTTTTTATAGCTTCCCCACATTGTCTAGATGAAGACATTTCTGAGTCAGCAAAAACTCCTAGGTCTTTTTCATAGATTCCTTCTCCAATTTCAGTATCTCCCATATGATATTTATAATGTACATTTTTATTTCCTGCGTGCAGTACCTTACACTTTTCTCTATTAAATGTCATTTGCCATGTGTCTGCCCAGTTCTGAATCTTGTCTAGATCATTTTGAATGACCTTTGCTGCTGCAACAGTGTTTGCCACTCCTCCTACTTTTGTGTCGTCTGCAAATTTAACAAGTTTGCTTGCTATACCAGAATCTAAATCATTAATGTAGATTAGGAATAGCAGAGGACCTAATACTGATCCCTGTGGTACAACGCTGGTTACCACACTCCATTCTGAGGTTTTTCCTCTAATAAGTACTTTCTGTTTTCTACATGTTAACCACTCCCTAATCCATGTACATGCGTTTCTTTGAATCCCAACTGCGTTCAGTTTGAGAATTAATCTTTTGTGCGGGACTTTGTCAAAAGCTTTCCGGAAATTTAAATAAACCATGTCATAAGGTACAGAGGACATTGGGGAAACACAGCAGCAGCTCAAAGTCAAACAGCCGTGTGTGTTTTTCTGATAACAAACAAGCTGAAACTCGGAGCAGCTGATTCAAATTCAGCGCCGTTTTGAGACACGGGCGAGGGGAGGAGCGGACAGCACAGCAGAACAACGCAGTTAAACGAGGCAGTCTTCCCAGCGACAGCGAGTGGAAGCGACAGCGAGTGGGAGAAGTACAGGCGTGGAAAAGTACAGAGCAGTTTCGAAGCAGAAAGGAGAAATTGCATCTTGAATTGCTTTAATCAGAAAACAGAGGACATTGGGGAAACACAGCAGCAGCTCAAAGTCAAACAGCCGCGTGTGTTTTTCTGATAACAAACAAGCTGAAACTCGGAGCAGCTGATTCAAATTCAGCGCCGTTTTGAGACACGGGCGAGGGGAGGAGCCAACAGCACAGCAGAACAACGCAGTTAAACGAGGCAGTCTTCCCAGCGACAGCGAGTGGAAGCGACAGCGAGTGGGAGAAGTACAGGCGTGGAAAAGTACAGAGCAGTTTCGAAGCAAATTGAAAGCAGGTTGACGGCTGCAGAAGAAACTAAACTTCAAAAAAAAAAAAAACCTCAACATGGTCTTCAAGCCAGTAATCTGTGACACCTGCTTGATGTGGGAAATCCGAGAAAACCCAGCGGAGCTAAACCAAGTGTGCGTAAAGTGCCGCGCGATCCAGGATTTGCATAAACTAGTAAGTATGCTAGAAATGGAGCTGGAAGAAGTGAGACAGCAACAGGATCTTGAGGAACTGGCACACCCACAATTCATGGAAGTCTGCATCACCCCTAACAGACTGAAAGCCACCAGGGAGATAGAAGGTCAGAACAGCTGGGTTCAGGTAGGCAGAAGCAGGGAAAAAAAGAAACTTCGTCAAACACAACCACCAGAAATCAAAACAACCAACAGATTTGAGTCACTTCAGAATTTTGATGAGCAGAACCAACAACAAGAGAATGAAAGGAACAACATCCAGGACCCTATTGACAGTGGTGACCAGACAGCAAAAAGAAGGGAGGTCATGATTGTTGGGGACTCCATATTGAGAAACACAGCAAGTTCAATTCGCAGTTTGGACCCCCTTACTACAACAGTGTGCTGCCTTCCGGGAGCCTCGGTCAAGCACATCACTGAAAACGTGGACAGGCTCCTAGAACGAACAGGAGACGACCCGGTAGTAGTCGTCCACATCGGTACAAACAACATTGGAAGAGACAGACCAAAATCCCTGCAAAACAAATTCAGAGAGCTAGGAAGGAAATTAAAAGAGAAAACCAAAACTGTGGTATTTTCTGGTATACTACCGGCACCTTGCAAAGGACCATATGGACAGCTGGAAATAATTAATCAAAACGAATGGCTGAAGACGTGGTGCACACGGGAAGGCTTCACCTATCTTGATCATTGGACCACATTCTACAACGAGGACTATCTGTATAGACGGGATGGACTGCACTTAAATAACAAGGGAACCAGTCTACTCGGAGAAAAGATCCTCGAGCAGGTTCGGAAGCATATAAACTAGAAAGGAAGGGGGGAGAAATCAACAAAAAAACAGAAGGGAGACCGCATCAAAACAAGAACAACAACTCAGGTAAGACAACCATTAAATGTATTTATCTAAATGCTAGAAGTATCAGAAACAAAATTCTAGAACTTGAAGCTACTGCACTAACAAGTAACTATGATGTGATAGGTGTTACAGAAACGTGGTTATCTGAGAGTGATGGGGACGAATATAATATTTGTGGGTATACACTGTATAGGAAAGACAGGCAGGACAGAAGAGGAGGAGGGGTAGCGCTATACATAAGAAACAGTCTTGAAGCCCAGGTGTTAAACCTGGACAAAGAAAATAAAACCGAATCAATATGGGTCAGAATAACAGACAAAAATTCAAAAGGCATAATAATAGGAGCATGCTATAGACCGCCAGATTCAGACGGTGAGCAAAATAATCTGTTATACAATGACATTAGAAATGTGTGTAGCAAAGGAGAAGCCATACTAATGGGGGATTTCAACTTCCCCCAAATAAAATGGGAAAACCCGGTGGGTAGCGCGAAGGATGAAATAGAAATGGTGGAAATGACAAATGACTGCTTCCTAACACAATTTGTGAAGGCACCCACTAGAGGGGAGGCATGCCTTGATTTAGTCTTTTCAAATAACGAAGATAGAATAACTAAAACAGAGGTCAGAGAACCACTGGCAAACTCAGACCACAACATGGTCTCATTTGAAGTGTTTTTTAAATCCCCAAAAGTAAAGACTAAAGCTAAGGTTTACAATTTTAGAAAAGCAAACTATGAAGGTATGAAACAGAGACTAACAGAAGTAGATTGGAGTAAAATAGAGAAAACACCCACAGAAGAAGGATGGTTGTTCTTCAAAAATGTAGTACTAGAGGCGCAAAACAATTATATCCCTAAAGTAGACAAATCTAAATGTAAAACTAAATTGCCAAAATGGTTTAATAGATCAATTAAAAAAAATATTCAGCGAAAAAAAGGCACTTTACAGAGCATTAAAAAAGGACCAAAAAGAAAGTACGCAGAAAGAGTACACAGAACTGCAAACGCAAGTCAAAAAGGAAGTTAGAAAGGCCAAGAGAGAAATAGAAATAAACATTGCTAAGGGAGCTAAAACCAATTCCAAAATGTTTTTCCAATATTACAACAGCAAGCGAACATTCAAAGAGGAGATTAAATGTTTAAGAGATACAAATGGCAAAATCGTAGAGGAAGAAAAAAAAAATAGCAAATATGTTAAATGATTACTTTTCACAAGTTTTTACAAAGGAAGATACTGACAACATGCCCCACATGTCATCCAGTTCCTATCCAGTTTTAAATAACTTTAGCATAACTGAGGCAGAAGTGTTAAAGGGACTAGGAGCTCTTAAAATAAACAAATCCCCTGGGCCGGATGAGATCCTCCCAGTAGTACTCAAAGAAATGAAAGAAGTAATTTACAAACCGCTAACCAAGATCATGCAGCAGTCTCTTGACACAGGGGTTGTACCGACAGACTGGAAAATTGCAAATGTAATACCGATCCACAAAAAGGGAAACAAAACTGAACCAGGTAACTACAGACCAGTAAGCCTGACTTCTATTATATGCAAACTTATGGAAACTATAATAAGATCCAAAATGGAAAATTACCTATATGGTAACAGGGTACTGGGAGACAGTCAACATGGTTTTAGGAAAGGGAGATCGTGCCTAACTAACTTGCTTGATTTTTTTGAGGATGCAACATCGATAATGGATAATTGCAAAGCATATGACATGGTTTATTTAGATTTCCAGAAAGCTTTTGACAAAGTCCCGCACAAAAGATTAATTCTCAAACTGAACGCAGTTGGGATTCAAGGAAACACATGTACATGGATTAGGGAGTGGTTAACATGTAGAAAACAGAAAGTACTGATTAGAGGAAAAACCTCAGAATGGAGTGTGGTAACCAGCGGTGTACCACAGGGATCAGTATTAGGTCCTCTGCTATTCCTAATCTCCATTAATGATTTAGATTCTGGTATAGTAAGCAAACTTGTTAAATTTGCAGACGACACAAAAGTAGGAGGAGTGGCAAACACTGTTGCAGCAGCAAAGGTCATTCAAAATGATCTAGACAAGATTCAGAACTGGGCAGACACATGGCAAATGACATTTAATAGAGAAAAGTGTAAGGTACTGCACACAGGAAATAAAAATGTACATTATAAATATCATATGGGAGATATTGAAATTGGAGAAGGAATCTATGAAAAAGACCTAGGAGTTTTTGTTGACTCAGAAATGTCTTCATCTAGACAATGTGGGGAAGCTATAAAAAAGGCTAACAAGATGCTCGGATACATTGTGAAAAGTGTTGAATTTAAATCAAGGGAAGTAATGTTAAAACTGTACAATGCACTAGTAAGACCTCATCTTGAATATTGTGTTCAGTTCTGGTCACCTCGCTATAAAAAAGATATTGCTGCTCTAGAAAGAGTGCAAAGAAGAGCGACCAGAATTATTCCGGGCTTAAAAGGCATGTCATATGCAGACAGGCTAAAAGAATTGAATCTGTTCAGTCTTGAACAAAGAAGACTACGTGGCGACCTAATTCAAGCATTCAAAATTCTAAAAGGTATTGACAGTGTTGACCCAAGGGACTTTTTCAGCATGAAAAAAGAAACAAGGACCAGGGGTCACAGATGGAGTTTAGAAAAAGGGGCATTCAGAACAGAAAATAGGAGACACTTTTTTACCCAGAGAATTGTGAGGGTCTGGAATCAACTCCCCAGTAATGTTGTTGAAGCTGACACCCTGGGATCCTTCAAGAAGCTGCTTGATGAGATTTTGGGATCAATAAGCTACTAACAACCAAACGAGCAAGATGGGCCGAATGGCCTCCTCTCGTTTGTAAACTTTCTTATGTTCTTATGTTCTTATATGCTTTGCAATTATCCATTATCGATGTTGCATCCTCAAAAAAATCAAGCAAGTTAGTTAGACACGATCTCCCTTTCCTAAAACCATGTTGACTGTCTCCCAGGACCCTCTTACCATATAGGTAATTTTCCATTTTGGATCTTATTATAATTTCCATAAGTTTGCATATAGTAGAAGTCAGGCTTACTGGTCTGTAGTTACCTGGTTCCGTTTTGTTTCCCTTTTTGTGGATAGGTATTACGTTTGCAATTTTCCAGTCTGTCGGTACCACCCCTGTGTCAAGAGACTGCTGCATGATCTTGGTTAGCGGTTTGTAAATTACTTCTTTCATTTCTTTGAGTACTACTGGGAGGATTTCATCAGGCCCCGGGAATTTGTTTATTTTAAGACACTTCTGCCTCAGTTATGCTAAAGTTATTTAAAACTGGATAGGAACTGGATAGGAACTGGATGTGAGGCTTGTGAACAGAGATTTATTTAACCTAGAGTAGTACCAAAATAAAATAAAAATAAATGTTTATTATATGTTTGTTTCAGCACTGGACATAGAGGTAATTGTGTATGGAATTATTTTGGTAGATACAGTCACTGTTGATCCAATATGGAGTTATCATGTATCTCTAAATCTGCCTTCACCAGGCTTTGAACTGTGAGAATCCTGCCAGGACTGTGCATCTTCCACATTCCATTCACATCGTAGGGAGCGGGCAGGGCTGGCAGCACAGTTCACAGTGTAGCGAGCGGGCAGGGCTGGCAGCACAGTTCACACCGTAGAGAGTGGGCAGGGCTGGCAGCACAGTTCACATCGTAGAAAGTGGGTAGTGCTGACAGCACAGTTCACATCGTAGAGAGCGGGCCAGCCTGGCAGCACAGTTCACACCGTAGCGAGCGGGCAGGGCTGGCAGCACAGTTCACACCGTAGCGAGCGGGCAGGGCTGACAGCACAGTTCACACCGTAGAGAGCGGGCAGGGCTGGCAGCACAGTTCACACCGTAGAGAGCGGGCAGGGCTGGCAGCACAGTTCACATCGTAGAGAGCGGGCAGGGCTGGCAGCACAGCTCACATCATAGAGAGCGGGCAGGGCTGGCAGCACAGTTCACACCGTAGAGAGCGGGCAGGGCTGGCAGCACAGTTCACACCGTAGAGAGCGGGCAGGGCTGGCAGCACAGTTCACAGCGTAGAGAGCGGGCAGGGCTGGCAGCACAGTTCACAGTGTAGCGAGCGGGCAGGGCTGGCAGCACAGCTCACATCGTAGAGAGCGGGCAGGGCTGGCAGCACAGTTCACAGCGTAGCGAGCGGGCAGGGCTGGCAGCACAGTTCACATCGTAGAGAGCGGGCAGGGCTGGCAGCACAGTTCACAGCGTAGCGAGCGGGCAGGACTGGCAGCACAGCTCACATCGTAGAGAGCGGGCAGGGCTGGCAGCACAGCTCACATCGTAAAGAGCGGGCAGGGCTGGCAGCACAGCTCACAGTGTAGCAAGTGGGCAGGGCTGGCAGCACAGTTCACAGTGTAGCGAGCGGACAGGGCTGGCAGCACAGTTGTCACATGATTAGAATGGAATAAGGAAGGCTGTTCAGGCCCGGCACTTAGGATTCCCCAGGCAAGCTCAAAGCAGTTCAAAGACAAGTAAAAGCTTTGTAAGTCGTTATGGATAAAAGCATCTACCAAATGACGTCAATAATAATAAAAGCAGATTTAGAGGAAAGAAATGGAATGACTCAATATTGTAGCAACCTCTCAATGATTGCAAACACCATAAAACAGTGAGGGAATACTCTCTTATACAAGACATTAACTACGCCCCAGAAAATAATATTAAATCATAGCTGTGTGTGTGTGTGTGTGTGTGTAAAATATATAACATTAATTTTAATATATTGTGTGTGTGCTGGTCAGTAGCACAGCTGGAATGGAGTGTGCAGACAGGCTGAACTGTGTCTGTATGTGTGTGTTTTTGTTTTTAGAAATTATCAAATCCTGAACGTGATGCTTCGGGAATTCAGCTTCCCGTCAGTGGCTCTCCACTCCATGATGAAACAGGTAAAACGTGAAAGGGAAACACTTCTAGGAAAGAGTTAATTAACATATTTTATTTTACAGATAAAAGTAGTGTATTTTATTTTACACATGTTAAAGTTGATAACATATATATAGAGTCGCAGACAAAAGTATTGGCACCCTATGCTTATTATACCATAGTCAATGCTTCTGTTTTTCAGTGTTTATTTTTAGCAACTTTCAATTATTATGCAGATAACCTGAAATAGACCTGAAAATCAGCCTTCGAGCAGATGGTATCATTATACTTCTTTTGATACATGGCTGCATTTATACGATTTTCAATCACATGAATGTCTCCAGGCCCTGAGCTGCTAAAACACCCGCAGATCATGATCGATCCACCTCCATGTTTAACTGTAGGCACTAGGTTTTCTTCATTGAAGGCTTTCCCTTTTTCTTTTTTTTTAAACTGTGGTCCATTTTTGGGGAGAAGTTCTATTTTAGTTTCAGATGGCTTGTTTTAAGAATTTTCTTTAAAAGTGGTTTGCAGCAAGGTCTACGTGTGTGCAAGTCTTCTGTGTTCAGATGCCTTGTGCAGGTCTTTCATGCCTGATGCTTCTAAATCTTTCTTTAAGTCCTTGGTTGTTTATCGTGGGATGATTCTCCTACCTGCTGTACCTGTAGTGTTATTTGGATGTCCACTTCTTTCAAGTGCTTCAGTTGCATTTGCTCTGCAGGACTTCTTGATTATTGCTCTGATTGTGGATTTTGGTATTGTATATTTCTTTGATTCTGCTCTGTAGTCATTACCTTTCTTTCCTATTAGTGTTTTTCTTAAATGTGAATCCAACTCCCTTGCCTTGACCATCATCTGCTGGATTGTCTAAACTTTCTTCTTCAACAGATTTTGGAAATAATGACTTATTTTTCTGGCTGTTGACTTTATAATACAGTTTAGTTATTTTTTTTATAAATATTGTTTGTTAAACTACCAGAAATGGTGTATTTTGGTCTTTGTCGTATTAATTAGTGTCAAATGTTCACTAAATGCTTGTATTTAACATGCTTTCTTTCATTATATAAGTGTAGGGTGCCAATACTTTTGTCTGCAACTGTGTGTGTGTGTGTAGAGAGAGAGAAAAACCATTTTATAGGTTTAAAATGTACAAGCTTCGAAACCACATCTCTCTTTATCAGGTAAAAGTTGAGTGGAGAAGAAACAGTGAAGAAAATATTGCCTAGAACATGTTTTTATATGACAGTGACTACTGTATATATAGTAAGCATGCATTGTGTTGTATTATGAAAGTTACAACAACTCACTTTGAACTGCAGAAAACCATTATTTTTTAAATCTCATGTTTTATATCAAATTTACATTTGTTATTATTTTACTAAAATGACAGATTTTTGTGTTACTTCAGAAACAGAGATTTGTGGCTCTGGCGAAATTCAAGTCCAGCATTTTCAAGATCCTCATTGCAACTGATGTAGCTGCCAGGTAATAACCCCCCCACCCCACCTTCCTATGCATATGGACAAAACCTTGCTACAGGATGCAGACCCCATGTCTCCCCTTCACTAGCTCTCAGGCTGCTGAGCAGAGAGTAGCTCTGGGCAGCTTACTGTACAGCATTGCAGGGACTCAGCACTGCTCTGCCATGACTGCCAATTCTGAATTAGAGCTCTCATGATTTACGTGACTTGTATCACTAGTGTGTACAGAACAGTATAGAATAAGAAATGTTCAGTCAGTTAGATAAACGGTTCTCCTGGTCGATGCTAAAATGTAAGTGTGGCATACAGATGAATGAATGTACAGATCGACAGACAGCCCCATACATCCCCCGAATCTGCTACTGTCAATAATTCAATAATGTTAATACAAGTGTGATGATAGTCGGATAAGCTGCTATCCTGATAAATGCTGACATGCAAGTGTGTCATACAGATATATGAACAGACACACCCCCAGAATATGATCCTCTCAATACCTGTTTCTAAACCATGTTTCATGACAATTGGAGAAGTGCTTATCTGGATATGAACATGCATTTGTTCATGATTTTATGAATGCACTGGATGAGGTTTTAATAGGTAAGCAGAGCAGCTCCTGACGTTTGCTGTTTGTTTTCCTCATTTTCCACCAGGGGTTTGGACATCCCCACTGTTCAGGTTGTGATCAATCGCAACACCCCCAGCCTGCCCAAAATCTATGTGCACCGTGTCGGCAGGGCGGCCGTGCAGGTATGTGAACTCATAAGAACATATGAAAGTTTACAAACGAGAGGAGGCCATTCAGCCCATCTTGCTCATTTGGTTGTTAGTAGCTTATTGATCCCAGAATATCATCAAGCAGCTTCTTGAAGGATCCCAGGGCATCAGCTTTAACATTGTACAGTTTTAACATTACTTCCCTTGATTTAAATTCAACACTTTTCACAATGTATCAGAGCATCTTGTTAGCCTTTTTTATAGCTTCCCCACATTGTCTAGATGAAGACATTTCTGAGTCAACAAAAACTCCTAGGTCTTTTTCATAGAGTCCATCTTTAATTTCAGTATCTCCGATATTATATTTATAATGCACATTTTTGTTTCCTGCATGCAGTACCTTACACTTTTCTCTATTAAATGTCATTTGCCATGTGTCTGCCCAGTTCTGAATCTTGTCTAGATCATTTTGAATGACCTTTGCTGCTGCAACAGTGTTTGCCACTCCTCCTATTTTTGTGGCGTCTGCGAATTTAACAAGTTTGCTTACTATACCAGAATCTAAATCATTAATGTAGATTAGGAATAGCAGGGGACCTAATACTGATCCCTGTGGTACTCCACTGGTTACCACACCTCATTCTGAGGTTTCTTCTCTAATCAGTACTTTCTGTTTTCTACATGTTAACCACTCCCTAATCCATGTACATGTGTTTCCTTGAATCCCTACTGTGTTCAGTTTGAGAATTAATCTTTTATGTGGGACTTTGTCAAAAGCTTTCCGGAAATCTAAATAAACCATGTCATATGCTTTGCAATTATCCATTGTCAACGAGAAAGCCTCGCACAGAAGCACAGCTAAGGAATAACATGATTCTCTGTTTCTTCTCTTCAGGGTGACATGGTACAATATTCACCTTGTTCATGCCATTGAAGAGCAAAACAGTAAGTGGTGTATCATTCGAAACAGTAAGTAGATCCACAACAGCGCCTGTCTGCTCTGTCCTCTTCATTGACTCTGCAGGTAGCAGGGCACAGTTTCTTTTGGATACTGTGGTTTTAGGTGTACAGCAGACCCAGACTGGTTTGTCTGATAACAGCCTCTGTAAGTTTTACGACAGTCTTCTAGCCGGACCTCGTTCTCATTGCTTGTGGTCATTGACTCACTTGCAGCTTGCTTCCTCGTTCTTGTTCTCTTGCCTCTTCAATAATTCAACTGTCCGCTCAGCCAAATCCAGTTCAGGCACCAGTCCTCTAATCAGTAGGTAACATAGTTCAGTATGTCTGCAAACTAGAGGCCCCCTTCTCAAGACACAGCAGTTTTCCCAGTTTGTCAAGACAAACAGTTTCATTAATGAATTTAGTTACATTTCTAATACACGTTCATGTATTATTCCCTGAATATGATATGTCCTGCGTCATCCCCCCTTTCGTTTGGGAACTTATTTATGAAGTTCATGAACGACAACCTAAACCTCACATGGACTCGTATTATAATACATTCAAATCACATTAACCCTTTTTGATGAAACTTGATGAATTTCTTAGCATTTGCTATATAGATATATCTTAACCCTAACCGTATGTGTATGTGTGTGTGTGTGTGTGTGTGTGTGTGTGTGTGTGTGTGTGTGTGTATATATATATATATATATATATATATATATATATATATATATATATATATATATATATAGAAAGATAGAAAGATAGAAGATAGAAAGATAGCACACATTGGGTTTATATCTGCTTTCATGCTTGTTCCTGTTACTTTTGCGATACACTGTTACTTCACTCTGACCTGCTGCAATCAAGCAATTCCCTTCCTATTCATTACTCTCAGACTGTTCCTTTTGCAGTAAATGAATTGTCTGAGATCTCCAAATACATCCACTAGAGGCAAAACCAGAAATATCACGTCCATGGCTCCTTACCACTAGGTATTTTAAGACAATTACCCCCAATCCTACAACCAAGGCAGTCACTAACCCAGACAATATGCTCAGAGTGAAGATAACTCCAAACTCGGTCCTACGGATAATCAAGTTATCTCTGGGTCCCAGACTCAAGGTCAGTTGGAGTGATGGTAATTTCCACTGTATGGAGCTCCTTTTGATTTAGGAGCTGCTCTATAGCAGGATCCATTCTAAACTTTTGTCCTCCTAAAGACATCTAATATTTCAACTTCTGCCTTGTGAAAATCAGTCTCCAAGTAATAAAAGGCTAAATCTCCAATGTGGGCAGTCATCCACATCGGCACCATGAGTAATACAAAGTCTGTTGGTAGCTTGACAACCTTAATGGTGTCGTGCTGGTCATGTGACAGTGTAAACTCTTGTTGCGGGGTGCTCATGAGCCACTGAGCATTTGCTATTTCAGCTCAGGCTTTCGCCTTTCCCCCTGGCACTGTCACAGTAACTTTGCATTTCTCAGCAGTAGCATCTTTCCTCAAACCACACAATTTCTTATGTTGCTTGCTGTGTGACTGTGAGAGTCATCATGGCATCCTGTGCTCTGGGGGAGAGAACAGGACCCGGCTTTGACTCATTCTCGCTAATATACTGTACTTGAATCCATTGACAGGGTTTAGTATAACTAACCTCTTCGTCTCCCCTTTCCAAATATTCAGGATAAGGTCCCACAATGGGAAGGATCAATTCAAAATCATAAGATGACTCACCCACGACCATGCCTACGTCTGTGTCATGTATATCTCTTAAACCTTGCATGCAGTATGCCTGGTCTAAAGTCAGTCTGTGCCCCTATCCTTATGAGATAGTCGGCTCCGACCACACAGTTTACTGGCAAGTCTCTGACCACATGCACATAATGCGTAAACATCCTATCTCCAGTCCCAACACTAATAGCACTAATACCTGTGCTGAGGACGGAGTGCTTACTGTGGGGGACGTCATTTTAACATCTCTCTTTTGTTATATATATCGTGATTATGAATAATCGTGATAATCGTATCGGTAACATTTTTTAATTATTCGATAATCGTAGAAAACGATAGTCACATAACTCACTAAACGTGGCTGGAAGCAGAACAGAACAACATCATCGGCGTGTACTAGGGCTGCTACGATTAAATAAAAAATCTATTTTTTGATCGATTGCATTCCTCATCATATACATGGATATAAATACTGGATAATCGATTCTTTAATTACATTTTGTAACATGGATAGTTAATACAATTATTTAAGTTTATCAACGAAACTGCACCGAACGCCCTGCCTTGATGTATTTCTACCAGACAAACAGTGGGCATGCTTTTGTTTTCCTGCTCGTGTTAACTAGCATCTGGTTTGCAGGGCCAATCCTACCAGCGAATCAGCTTTGAGAAGATTCTTTGTAAGTACACCCCTCTGTGTATTCAATGTGCCAAAAAAAAACAAAACCCAAAACAATGCAACATTATTATTAGTATTATTATGTTTTAGGCCGGGATTTCCGCATTGTGTTTCACAGATAGTGAAGGTTAGGTGGTACAGTATTAACAAGACGCAATGCATGATGCTGCAGCTGAATTAAAAAAAAAACAAAAAGAAAACTTGTGTCTAGTTTATATAGCTTACATTCCAAAGTACTGTAATCTGTTTGGAATAAATGTTTTAGTAACACTCTGTAGTATGTTAAAATTGCTAGGCTTGTTGCGAATGTTGTATTTTGTTTTTGTTTTTCTCTTGATGCTATCCAGGTGTAATTACCCCTCGCATACAGTTGTTGTGCACAAGCTTTTACAAAACAGCAATTATAATAAAATAATAACGTCACAGGGAGAGGAATGCACAAAAGTGTATGGTGCAGTCATCGATATTTACTAGAACGATTATATTTTGTGTGCCCAATTAATCGATTGCTATTTTGAGGCTTAACTGACAGCCCTAGTGTGTACCTTCACTACAAAAAATATATATCCGGGAAATACAGTACCATAGGAATGTGGCAAAAGCACGACGACGAAAGCAGGAACTTCAAACATGCCCTTCCGTACTTAGCTCCCGGTGGAGTTAAAAACATCAGCAGTCAACAAGCAAGGTCAATTTAATAACATATTTTTTCTTTCCAGTGCCGCGCCCTTCCTATACTGTCCTCTGTTCCACCCTCAATTATCAGTATATCATTTAATATGTTCATTAAAGTGTACACGTTATAGGCTATTAAGTTGGGCTACCTCAGGCAAAGTTGATAACGGTATTGAAATGTGTTTTCTTAAAGTATAAATTAAATAATGACAAAAAAGGAATATGCATAAAGAACATCATGCCCATACTGTTTTATTCCATACTTACAGGTTGTATAGTACAAAAAAAATATTTATTTTGCAGACTATTTGAAAAAGAATTGATAATCGTTAGCAGTATGTGTGTAAGCAAGTACTTTAAATGTATTGAAAGAAATACAGATGCTTCATATTTTATAATTATGTACTGTTTCTAAGTACATTTAAATACACAAATAAACTGTAAATAAAGCAGGAGGAAAGAAGCGTGCAGTCCCATTTTGACAGACTTAAATAAAGGTATCATGTTTTGTAACTATTAGATGGTAATATAAGGACCATTTCATTGAGATTATTTTTCTTCCACCTATGTGCTAGTAAGTTTTTCATTTTTGCTAGAATCTTGCTTTTTTTTAAAGTCTGTAGCTTCCTTGTTGCAGACCATATTCCACAGTGAAAAAAAGACATAATTTGTTATTTTTTTCTTTTTATTCAGTTAAAAAAAGTAATTGAAAAATAACAGCAACTATGGTGATTTTTGTTCCTGGGTAGTAAGTGTTATTTCTTAATTGCTTATGCCTCGAAAGTATAGAAAATGACTATTATTCCCCACAAACTTTGCTTTTGTGACCAGGACAGTGATATTTCAAAATGTCACTATTTCCAAAGATGCAAATATACAAAGATGACTACAAAAGATTTAGAAGTGAGTAGTTTTTCGAGATTTACGATTATACTGTATTTACAGTATAATTACTCATACTGTATTTACAGTATAATTACTCTTCTTGATCCATGGACTCCCCTCGTATTGAAATCGAGGGCTGTAGGGGACCATCATATACAACATTCAACACAAACCCTTCTCTTTCTATACATCTATTTGTTTTCATACTTCCTACTTCACTTGCCAAACCAAGTTTCTTGTAGGGTATTGGTTTCTTTACACCGGCCCACAACACTGCTACAATCAGTCAGGGTTCCGCCCCAATCAACA
The DNA here is from genome assembly GCF_017654505.1 of Polyodon spathula. Taxonomy (NCBI): domain Eukaryota; kingdom Metazoa; phylum Chordata; class Actinopteri; order Acipenseriformes; family Polyodontidae; genus Polyodon; species Polyodon spathula. The sequence goes on along the minus strand of NC_054559.1, from coordinate 1,994,969 downwards.
ATTTTTCTGCAGCTGCACTTGTAATATACACAGGATGGGTAACTGAGTTTCCCAAACTTGAAACAGACCCATCTAATTCCCAGGGGGTAGATACAATCATTGGTATAGCTATGAAACTCCATGCTGGGTGTCAGTCTCACCTGTCATTAGTGTAGCATCTGCGCCTAAATCCAGTAACGTCTCACAAGTTACAGCTCCCTGCATCATATCTGGGAAATATGGTCGATTACCTTTGATTATGGTATCTCCCAACTTTATTCCCGGTCCTGTAACACCACCCAAGTCTGACACAGTATGCATTTCCATGCTTCCCACCTCACTTTCTGTTTCAGTGTCTCCTCTCTGCCTGACTGTATTAACCTGGGGAAGCTGTATTTGTTCCCTGTCTAGTCACTTGGAGGTAGCTGTTGGTGCTGTAGCCTGTGTGTTCTGTCTTTGGGTAGTGCTGACACCCGTGTCACTTGAGGGCTGCTTACTAGTCAGCCGCTTCAACGTTTCCTGAATCTGCTTAAGTGATTCTTTGATCTCTGATTTAGCCTGGGGGTTCTCTTCCTGATACAAAGTGTTCTTTAAACTCACTCCCATTGTTTCATTCTTACGGCATTCAGTGTTATTACCCCAGCGCTGACTCGCTTGGTTCTTGCCGGCTGAACCATTACTGTAATTATTCTCGGACTGCTGAGGTCTCTCCTCCTTTACCTGGTACTGTGTGTTTATTTGTTTTAGCGGCCGGCAGATCTGATCCCTCTATCTGCAGGGATGGCTCCTCGCTTGCTACTGCATAAATCATGTCTGCAGCTGCTGTGTCTTTCCTATGGAAACTCCCTATTTTACGGGGCCAGATTTCTCGTGCCTTATCCACTATCACATCCATTGGGGAAGCAGAGTTCACAACCAAACTGGCAACTCTCCTATCACTGGATGCAAGCTGTTCAAATAAAACTGTCTAAACTGTACCATTTTATCGGGATCCTCACCTGGATCACAACTTGCTTGGTATGTGCTCTTAAGCTCATCATAGAAATCACAACAATCTTCCTTTTCCCTACATCTCGTGTTGTAAGCCATATTTAGAGCTACACCTGGGTTGGAAAAAGGGGAGTATTTATTTTATTAACTCCTGACATAATTTCTCAAAGTTATTTTGCATTTCCTTTAGTAAATTATTAACCCAAGCATCATGCAGTAACCTTTGTTTAAGGAAAATGACTTCTGCCCCTCTTCTACAATTCCAGCCAATTTAACAAAACCTCTAGTTGTAACGATGAAGTCTTATATATAAATACCCTTTTTTGTCGGTGTAACAGGGAGAGATCTGTGCTGACTCTGCTGGCGCGTTCACAGGGCTGCAGGAAGAGGGCGGCAGTTGTCCAACAACCTCCTGTGAGTCATGGCAGTGACACGGGGAGGTGGGAAAGTGGGTTTGTGGACTTTCCCCCTCTCTGAATGGCTGAGAGGCGCGTCTTGGGAGATTGTTAGCCCTATAAATTAACGCTCTGTTGTTTCCTCAGCTCTGCCCACTTAGACGCGCCGAGAGTGCGGAAGCTCTGATCCAGGACCGGGAATCAGGCGAAACAAAGAGAGTTTCACAGCGAGACAGAGAGAGCGGGGAACCCTTGGGCAGACCCCGGCATATTGTAAAAGAGCAGGCTAGTTAGCCTACAGAGTAGGACGGTGATCCGGGTCGTGCGGGTAGCGGCGACCGGGATAACGCTGCCGAGTGCAGCACCTTTTATTTGTAGTTTATTACTGTTTTATTTTCCATTGTTCTTTTCGCCTTCTGTTTTCATTATTATTTCTTTGAGCACCTGGGAGTGAACTTGCTGTTCGCGTACCAGCTGTGATATTTCCGTGGTTCTGTCTATCATCATTGATAGGCAGCCCACGGTCAACAGTGCCCTCTGCGGGAAAAAGCAAGAACTGTTCGCAAATAAAACTGGGCACCTGGGTGGTGTTTCCAACTACACCTGTCTGTTTCCTAGTCAGTGAATTACCCACACCCCTTCCACAGTCGGGTTGTCATTTTAGACCCTAATTGCGTTCTGTGTGTGTCTCTTATGTTCGAAAAACCATGTGTATTCTGGTGCTGGTCTCGTGGAGACAGCACTGACAACGCAGGCTCCTCTGCGCATGTATTGCAGGTCTCTCTGGGATATTGAAAACCCGGAGTGCTACTAGCCTGTGGGTTTCAGGGAGGCAGTGCTACACACTTGGCCTCCTCGGCATCAACCGAAGTTCTATTCCGAGTTACGATTTCTCTCTGTATTTTAATGCAGCCTTCTGAATGATCAAACCACCATTCATCTCATTATTCCTATGCATTGCTTCGTTAAGCTCTGTGTTACACAGTTGACACCTATCCAGGCTATTCCTCAGATCTTGAGTTTCGGCTGCTTAGCATGCTCTCACCCCAAAGCCTGATTTTCTCCAGTTACAGCCAGAAGCTCTCCAACCAAATCCTGATTTTTGCTCCTCAAAACCTGACATCTCTCCTGCACCACCTGACATTTGTCCTGTGCCAAGTCCAGCCTTTTAGTTGATAGACATGCTATAGTAGCAATTGCACTAATAGGTCTCACAGTCTTAACTTTTACTTGCTGAAACACATTTTCCTGAGCCCTCCCTGAGATTCAACTGTGTGGGAGAAACAACAAGGTCCCCTGGATCGGGAGCCCCTTGTGTATCCTGTTTAATCCCCTCTACCAAATATTCATATAGCCTCTGCTCAGAAGCAACTTCCAATCTAAGCATCTCCACGACGGAATCAGTGTTTCTGACTTGAAACTACAGACATGGCTATACTTTCTAATTTGGTTAAGTCAAAATTAAACAACCCGCGGTTTTATACCGTTAAAAATTCACAAGAAATCAAACAACACTGCGGCAATCAATATTTGATCAATGTGGTGTGCGGAAAGATTACTGCTCTATGATTTTCTGTTCTGACAACACTGTTATACGCTGTTAGAAGGGAAAAGCAATTACTTTACAGCACTCTGGTTTTTGATTCCAACCCTGTTTGTTAAACGCAAATGAAAGGGAAAAACAACTACTACAAATTAACAGGTTTAATTCTTTGTGTCTGTATGTTCATAAACCCGGCACTCACTGTGCTAAATCAATCTTACCACGTCGGGGTTACCAGTTAATGTAAGAACAATTCAATAATTGATAATTTAATATCTGGGTTGATTAGTTCTCTTACTAACAAAAATTGACATGTTCCAAAGATCAATGATTTACTATGAACACACATTTACACTCAGACACAAGGAATGGTTAATCAACAGTAGTATTTTATTAAGTACACAAATAATAAACAGAAATCAGAAAGGTTATAAAGTAAATCTCTTAAGTAAGTAAGTCTCTAACCACACAGACAATTATAAAGCTCTCACTACAATCATGCTTGACTAGCAGGCAATTGAAATATGACACACCTGTCTCCTCATAACACAACCAGCAGCTTCAACAGCAAGCAAGCAAGCAGGCTGTGAGGTAGTAGCTTGCTTGCTTGCTCTCTCTCTCTCACACACACATCCAAGCACACAGGCTCAACTGAGAGGATGCAGACAATCTTAGAATGTGTCACATCAAGCTTATTAATGGTATATGGCTGTGACGCCTGTCACACAAAAGTAAATATTAATGAAGTGGTCCATTTAAGCGCACCGCCTTTAGCCTGACCAGGCTTTCAAATGTATCAATAAGCATAAAAAATAATGAAAACGTAAGTCAAAGAGTTATGTTTACCGTTTCCCTTTTAAGTGCTGGTTTTAGGAAACGTTGCCCCTTTAAATGAGTTGGAGGACGTTGACCTTTTTAAACCCTTCACTAATTGTTGCTAATGGCCGAAGGTTTGTCGAGGGATATTTAAAAGTGTTCAGGTTGGCTTTACCGAGTTTTTGTTTATTGTAAAGCTACACAGAGTTAGACAACGTAGTACTTTTTACTAGCTTTTGTTTTTGTGTACAGTTTTAATTATGTAGTACAGAGCAACTTTGCTGACGCTTATCCTACCTTGCTGTTTACCTGTGGAGAATATTTCCTACTGGTGTTTTGTGGATTTTCGCTGCTGCACGCTACCTGGTTTTCCTTTCTCTTGTGTTTTACCGGATCACCTACAGACAAGCACGTAAGCCGTTAAGATCAAGCTGATTTATTATTATTATTATTTATTGGATGGTCCAAAAAGAGCATTGTTTTGGATTCCTTGGATATGCTTTGTTTTGTTTCTTGGTTTTTTGTGGATTACAAATACGTTTGGTTATTTTTTGCACTTACCAATACGTTTATTTTCTGCTGTTGGACTATTTTTTGATGAGCAAGGTACGAGACTATTATATTCGGAACATTACATTTGTTTTGAAACCTTTCAGCCTTATTGATTGCGTATATTAATTGCTTTATGTAGCTTGGCTAAAATGTTTTAGCAAATATTGTTTTTTCTTTTTCTTTGAATCTTAGTGGTCAGTTTCCAACCCTCTACTATTGTACACGGGTCAATTGGCTTTCTGGGTTTACTGGTGCTCTTTTGGTGCTTGTTGAGTATTCCATTTGTGTGTATGCTAGAGCGTGGAACAGAAATTACGTTGTTTGCAACCAACGAACCTAGCAATCCTATTATTGCTATCAAACTGCCTTTCTGCCATCTACTTTTTACAATATTATTTAAAGGGTCTTTGGTAGTAACCTATTCTTATTCTGGGAATACCGGGTTGGCCTGGTGGTCAAAGGTTGATTTGTTACACGGTAAGTTTACTTCTAAAGAAATTCTTAATACAACTATAGAGGTAGATTTACTTATAGTTACTTCATCAAGTTTCGCTAAAAGTTGTTTCATACGCAAAGTGTGCAAACTAACAGTTCAATTCTATGTGAATGTGTTAAAATTTATTAATTTAGTTCCATGAAAAGAAAATGCAACAGGAATTATATTCAACGGTTCTTTGAAGCTTAGACTTTTGGTCTGTTGGTTTGGAAACTCAATCTGTTGAAGTGTTCAGTACAAAACTCTCCTCTTCGTAACAAAGTCTTCAATCCCACTTTGGATCAACCTCTGCAACAAAGCTTTCAATTCTCGATAGAATCAACAAAGTCTTCAGTCCTCGGTATAGGATCCACAACAGAGCCCGTCCGCTTTGTCCTCTTCGTTAAATCCTTTAGCTACGCAGGTAGCAGGGCACAGTTTTTTTTTTTTTTAAGATACTGTGGTTTTAGGTGTACGGCAGACCAGACTGGTTTGTCTGATAAGTCGCTGTAAGTTTTACAGCAGTCTTCTAGCCGTGCCTCAGTCTCATTGCTTGGGGTCGTTGACTCACTTGCAGCTTGCTTCCTCATCTTGGGTCTGTCCAGGCAGAGTCCCGGAGTGACAGCACCTTGTTTAGCATTTGATGTGGAGTGCAATGTTCAATTCCACTTTGATTTCTATAGTCTTTTTCACTCTGCTGATTGGCTACTTTCATGAGATCATTTGTGTATCTTGCCTCTTTCAACTCCACGTCCTTTGATGTTTTAATGTCCTTTTCCACTGGGACATTGCTAGTTTATGTCTTCCTTGTGTCAAAATGATTGTTGTTGCACATGTGAATTACCTATACATAATTCAACTGTCTGCTCAGCCTAATCCAGTTCAGGCTCCAGTCCTCTGAGTAGGAAATATAGTTCAGTATGTCTGCAAACCAGAGGCCCCCTTCAAGACACAGTAGTTTTCCCTGTTTCTCAAGACCCAGTTTCATTAATGAATCCAGTTACATTTCTAATACATGTTAATGTATTATCATATTCCTGGAATATGTTCTACAAATATGTCAGGAATATTTTTGTGCCCCCCTTGCAGTAACCAGTACCAAAAAACCCAGGGTCAGTACCTGATAGAGACAGTAAATAAGTCTGTGTGCAGAACAAAAGATTAGCGAGTAAGGGCACCATGATAATGAGTAAAACGGGTAATGAATGCCTCTGTTTTCAATACCTATTGGAGGATAGTTTATGCAAATGCTTCCAAAATGTTTTTAACAAAGGAAGGGTATTTTCTTGTGTGTTTAGAAGCCAAACTGAAGGAATTCTCCATAGCGGAGAGTGAGGTGCTGAAGGTCCTGACCCAGCTGATCGTGACGAGGAGAGAATTCAGAACAGAAAATAGGAGGCACTTTTTTACACAGAGAATTGTGAGGGTCTGGAATCAACTCCCCAGTAATATTGTTGAAGCTGACACCCTGGGATCCTTCAAGAAGCTGCTTGATGAGATTTTGGGATCAATAAGCTACTAACAACCAAACGAGCAAGATGGGCCGAATGGCCTCCTCTCGTTTGTAAACTTTCTTATGTTCTTATGTTCTTAATGTGAGATTGTAAGTGCCGAGCGCTCACTGTCCTCAATGTGAGATTGTAAGTTCCAAGGTAAAATTTACGTTTGCACAAGCAAATTTGTCACATATGTGACCAAATTAGTCTCATAGTAGAGCCCTGTTATGTTGCTTTGTTTCCAATTTAGAATAATTGCCGCAGTTGTTATTATTGAGGTGTACTTGCTGCTCGCTGTGTGTTATTTCTGTAAAACATGTATGTCCTGTCAGTAATGAAAAGGCTTAATGCAAAAGCTTGTTCTAACGTTGTCTTTCTTATGCCGGCCAGAGACCTGCGCTTACAACTGTATTGTTCTACATTTTTTATATATATATATAAAATGAACATTTAAGTTTTTATATTTATTTTTTAGAAACTAGAATCGTCAGACTTTAAGAGGGAAATCAACAAAAGAAAGCAATGCTTCTGGAAAGAAAAGTGGTATAATAACGATGTAGCTGGGGTGTATAATAACTGCTCATTCAATACAGCAGTGGTGTATAGTAACTGGGGGTCTACCTAAATCGCGATTTCGCGGAAATCATGAAATTGAGGGGTCACCGCAAAGATCACCTCTTAGGGGCCAATATATACAAACAAGTACGGAGAGGAAAAAAAAAAGAAACCTAGTCTAAATTAATTACTACACAACGCAAGCCAGGCAAACTATGATCTTCCTCCTTTTGTATTCCTTCCCGGGCCTGTGTGCATTGCACTTAAGCAAAAAACAAACAAACAAACAAACAAACAAAAAACGTCCACAAATAACATTTACAAAAAAAATTCTCCAAAGCGGTTAACTTCTTGTTTGCTATTCAAATGACAACAAAGTCTGTCGGTGCATATTTACTGCTTTTCTGTGTCCTGTACTGGGGGTGGGACAAACTTGGTGCTGCATTGTTTTGATTTAGGTTGCTAAAATCTAGTTTTCAACATTGGAGGTAAAATAGTAGAAATGGGTGACAAAAAAAGAAAAGTATATTTTGGCTGATGATCGTGTCAAGATATTTCCCAAAGAAACTGTACATGTAAATTAAGAATTGTTTTGCATATCTTGATGTATCTTTGGAGAAAATACGACTGATCGCTATTTACCTTCAGAATCACACATTAACAAACAAGACTAATTGTTTTTACAAACAAGGCAAATTGTTTGCAACACAAAACAAATATCTATATACTTACTGTACCTATAAACAGAATTATTAATATGCAAATATACAGTAGTATGCTATGATATACATAGCGCTTAGTTTGTTTCTAAAGAACAGCACTGCAAACCACATAGCTTGCATACCTCAAGGTGACAGGCACTTTTACACTAACTGGGGAGGTAGCGATTGAGATATTTGGGACCTATTGCAATGAACGATATTCCATGTCAATAAATGTGAGATACTGATTACCATACAGGAAACGGACAAGCCTTAAAATCAAACACTGGGGAGCCAATGCCGTCTAGTTTACCAGCATCAGAAAAGAAAATATACTGAAGGAAACTTAGCTGCAGATCCTTTGGTTGAGCTAGTCTTTGTAATAAAGCTGCGGGCCAATGTTGTGTAATGGTCTAAATCCAAGTAGCTAATCATGCTTCTCAGCTGTTCAGCACAATTCTGGTTGAGAGGCACCTAGCACTGAATAATTGGGAGATTCAGGTCAGGATTCAGGTGTGCTTGCAGAGCTGTGGGGATGCTCTCAAATGTATAATCTAGCTGAAGGTTGTAGAAATGCAGTTCTCTTTTCCTATACTCAAGTTTTAACTTTAAAGGCAATTGTGCAAGAATGATCCCCTTGAAGCTTTTAAACTGCTGCATTGTCGCTGGTGAAAATTAGTTGTCTAGTACGGGTCTGAAAGCAGGTATGGCTATGCTGAGCTTTTAATGCACTCAATCCAACACAGAAATACCTGAAAAGGTAACTGGTTCCAGATTTTGTAGCCATGCCAAATAAATATAAATATGTTCATGGTCCTGACAGTTGAATACTGTGAGGCATGATCTCCCATTGTCAGACAGCTTGTGATTTAAAAAAAAATGTATTGGAGAAAAAACTTTATCCACGATTTGAGATTCACCTCAATTTGCTAATAAAACTACTTTGTGGAAAAACGCTATAAACCATGGATATTTCATTTCAGAAAGTTGTGTTTGTTCTAGTTCAAAATACTGTAAAAACTACGGTATGTTAAAAATCAGACTGATTGCAATCCTAACATTATCAACCCCTCTGCACCCTGTAGGACCCAGACCTGGAAGAGAAAAGGAAAACTGAACTGGAGAAAATCCATAAAGAGAAGAGAAAGTTCAAGGAGAGGATACAGGAGAAACTGCAGAGACAGAAAGATATTCTGCTGAAGAAGAAACGCAGGCAACAGAAACAAGAGGCAAAGGAGAAGTCATGAGGGACTGGGGGCCTTTCCCACGTGGATCGGGTCTGGTTTGGGTCCAGGGTGTCTGTTGGAAAATGACAACATTTAAACCAGTGACTAAAAATTCCAGTCCATTAAGTCAAGATCTGTTTCTTATAGTACCCTTTAACATGCATTGGGACATTCTGAAGAGAAGAGGTTAGCTTGTCCAGTGTAAAACCTTGCAAGGTCCTGGAATTGCGGTAGTGATTTTAACACTAAATACCGTATATCTGTCAGTAACTTCTGAAGTCTGTAAACCAATAATATGTTGATAATTTCCAGTGTACTTAAGTCATGCTATAAAAAAAACAAATGCCCCTTACTGAGTGGAATAGGCCTTTAACTGTCCTTCTGTCAGCAGGCACTATAATGGCCTTGTTTGAAACATAAAAGGCACTTCCCAGGTTACACTTTGTGCCTCAGTTCCAGTGACAAAAAGTTTGACGTTTTCTGTGAAAACCACAGCATCATACAAAAAAGAAAGTGTGTGTATGTAAACATACATATGCATACAGTCATTGGCTGTCAAAAGTATTCACCCCCCTTGGACTTTTCCACATTTTATTGTGTTACAACATGGAATCAAAATGGATTTAATTAGGGTTTTTTTGCCATGATCAACACAAAAAAAAGTCCATAATCTCAAAGTGAAAAATAAAATCTACAAATTGTTCTAAATTAATTACAAATACAAAACAGAAAATACTTGATTACATAAGTATTCACACCCTTGAGTGAATATTTGGTAGAGGCACCTTTGGCAGCAATTACAGACATGAGTCTATTTGGATAAGTCTCTACCAGCTTTGCACATCTTTTTTGCCCATTCTTTGCAAAATTGCTCAAGCTCCGTCAAGTTGGATGGGGACCTTTGGTGAACAGCAATTTTCAACTCTTTCCACATATTCTCAATTGGGTTGAGGTCCGGGCTTTGACTGGACCACTCCAGGACATTGACCTTTTTATTTTTAAGCCACTCCAGTGTGGCTTTGGATGTATGTTTGGGGTCATTGTTCTACTGGAAGATGAATCTGCTCCCAAGTCCCAGGTCTCTTGCAGACTTCAGCAGGTTTTCCTCCAGGATTTCTCTGTACTTTGCTACATCCATTTTGCCCTCTATCTTCACAAGCTTTCCAGGCCCTGACGCAGAGATGCTGCCACCACCATGCTTCACAGTAGGGATGGTGTTCTCAGGATGATGTGCGGTGTTAGGCTTGTGCCAAACATAGCGCTTAGTGTTGAGGCCAAAAAGCTCTATTTTGGTCTCCTCAGACCCTAGAATCTTCTTCCTCTTGGTCTTAGAGTCTCCCACTCTCTAGCCGAGATTTGATGTGTGTGTTTTTTCAACAATGGCTTTCTCTCCCATAAAGGCCAGTTTTGTGAAGCACCCAGGCTATTGTTGCTGTATACACAGTGTCTCCCATCTTAGCCATGGAAGACTGTAACTCCTTTAGAGTTGTCATAGGCCTCTTGGTGGCCTCCCTGACTAGTGCCCTTCTCGCCTGGATTCTCAGTTTTTGAGGTGGCCTGTTCTAGACAGATTCACTGTTGTGCCTTAGTCTCTCCATTTCTTAATAATGGGCTTTACTGTGCTCCGCGGGATATTCAATGCCTTGGAAATGTTCTTATATCCTACCCCTGATTGGTGCTTTTGAAGAACCTTATTCCAGATTTGCTTTGACTGTTCCTTTGTCTTCATGGTGTAGTTTTTGTTAGGAAATGTACTAACCAACTGTGGGACCTCCCAGAGACAGGTGTATTTAACCTGAAATCATGTGAAACACCTTAATTGCACACAAGTGGACTCCATTCAACTAATTATGTGACTTCTAAAGAGAATTGGTTGCATCAGAGCTTATTTATGTGTGTCATAGCAAAGGGGGTGAATACTTATGCAATCAATTATTTTCTGTTTTGTATTTGTAATTTAGAACAATTTGTAGATTTTATTTTTCACTTTGACATTATGGACTTTTTTGTGTTGATCTGTGGCAAAAACTCCTAATTAAATCCATTTTGATTCCATGTTGTAACACAATAAAATGTGGAAAAGTCCATGGGGGGTGAATACTTTTGAGAGCCACTGTGTGTGTGTGATATATATATATATATATATATATATATATATATATATATATATATATATATATATATATATATATATACATACATACATACATACATACATACATACACAGAGAGAGAGAGAGAGGTACTGGACAAAAAACTGAAACACCAATGTAAAGTCACTGTGACAGGACTGAAAGGAGTCCCTGTCGTAATTTGCCCTCCCGACCACCGGCAGCGCTGTGTAGGGTTGACCGTGACTGGATCAGGAAGCTGAACTCTGACCATGCAGGAAGTTCCGAGTCAGGCGGCCATCTTGGCCCAAGGTAGAACCATGCGGCCGTCGGGTCCCATCATTGCAATCAGCTGTGCTGTTCTCGTTGATTGGCTGACGTGGGGCAGCGTGCTGATTGCAGGGGTGGGACTTTGCAGTATTTAAGCAGTATGGTTTTGCCATTCGGTCTCCCTGGGCTGAACTGAAAACACATGCTGTGCTTGTTGTGTTGCTTTTATTCACTGCTGATTCACAGAAGCTTGAAACCTTGGACACTGTGTTGGATTACCGGAGTGAGGAACCTAGGACTGGCCATTAATCTGTGGAAGGGAGCTAAGAAGCGGTGAGAGGAAACCCACCACAGTACCACAAAGAAATCCAGTGCTTCCTTTGTTGTTGTTTATTTTGTAACCGTGACATTTTTTGTTTACTCTTTTTATTTCAAACCTGAGTTTACCATTGCTGGTATTCCAGGTGGTTTTCTTGTTTATTTTTTGCAATACTGGACTGTTCTATTTTTATTATTTTTGTAAAATAAAACCCTGCCCTGATACCATTGATAATACAGGGCTCTAAGGACTAAACTCCATTTCCGGCTCTTGTGTGCTGTCATTTCTGGTCCTTCCCAAAAGCTCCACCTACTACCCTCCCACAGTCACTTAATAGGGTATTGGGCCACCATGTAGGGCCCATTCTTCCACAAGAAAGTCAATCAACTCACGCCTGGTTGATGGAGGTGGAAAACATTAGTTTGTTGCCACACGTGCACTCGTGCATTTGTTGAGAACATGGTGAAGGATGATTCATCTGAACATATCACATTACTCCACTGCTCGGTAGTCCATTGTCTGTGCTCTTTGCCCTGTTGTATATATTTACGTTTTTACATCTAAGGTCATATCACAACATGGTTTCCTCACAAATTACTATTAAAGAACTTAGTCACTACAGTTAGTTATGCTCTGTAAAAGTGCACCTTGTTTCAAACAAATAACCACAGACAATTTAAGATATTTTTAACTAGTTTTATTATATAGCACACATGGATAAGCAAAGACAACACATAATAGATATTCTAAATCTAATAGCTATAGACAACTCTTGATAGGTTAAGAATGTTATATTTACCCTTGTGGAGCTTGAAGAAGGGTTTTAAGAGCAAGAATGTTTCAAAGTTTTGCAAGTCCAGTTCCAAGGCAGATCGAAGTTCTTAAGTTGAAGGTTTTCCCCAACAAGGCATCTTCTTGTAGCTTCCAGATATATAGATGATTCCTCAAAGAATAGGTCCAAAATAGATCTTGAATGGATGGAAAAATCAAGACCCAGAAATCATTTGATTTCCAGTCTTTAAAATTGGCATAAGATGGGTGTTCTGAGACACCAGCCAATCATTTGGGATTGTCCCAAAATGTAACCTTATTGGCAGTTGTCCTTGGAAAAAGGTGTGTCTTTGATCTTCAAAGAATTGTTGTCCACGCTTTGGATAAGACTGTCCGTCAAATATATTTTTAAAAGGTAACTTAAGAAAAGTCTCTTATTAATAACTCCACTGTGCTCCTTCCTGTCTCTATAAAACCTTTATATTCATGTTGCCCACAAAAAGATGAATAACTCCATACCTCATTATGTATGGCTACTCAGACCCTTACTCTTTACAGATTTAACCATGTATGTGCCAAATGTCATTGTAAGACACAAAACAAATATTTTCATTCCTTAATATCATACTGACAGTTATCAGAATACAATTTGACAGACAGCAATCATCACAATGTGTATCGTGTTTGGCATTGCTAGTTTAAGAAATCTATGAACAAAATGTTAGTGTCAATCTTGTATTTAGAGAGTTTTAGGAAAACTATGTATACTCACCTAAACATTTTAAAGGTTTACTAACTGGCAAAGCTAATTCAAAGACATTCTCTAACCCACTTAGTTACTCATAAATTTCAGTAGACATTTTAACACCTGGGCTAGAGACAGCCATTTTATCAGAGTCTGACCATTTAGAAAAACAGACACACTTTCTTGAGCCACTTGGCCTGGCATCCTTATCTAATCAACACAATCTTAAGAACATAAGAAAGTTTACAAATGAGAGGAGGCCATTCGGCCCATCTTGCTCGTTTGGTTGTTAGTAGCTTATTGATCCCAGAATCTCATCAAGCAGCTTCTTGAAGGATCCTAGGGTGTCAGCTGCAACAACATTACTGGGGAGTTGATTCCAGACCCTCACAATTCTCTGTGTAAAAAAGTGCCTCCTATTTTCTGTTCTGAATGCCCCTTTGTCTAATCTCCATTTGTGACCCCTGGTCCTTGTTTCTTTTTTCAGGCTGAAAAAGTCCCTTGGGTCGACATTGTCAATACCTTTTAGAATTTTGAATGCTTGAATTAGGTCGCCACGTAGTCTTCTTTGTTCAAGACTGAACAGATTCAATTCTTTTAGCCTGTCTGCATATGACATGCCTTTTAAGCCTGGAATAATTCTGGTCGCTCTTCTTTGCACTCTTTCTAGAGCAGCAATATCTTTTTTATAGCGAGGTGACCAGAACTGCACACAATATTCAAGTTGAGGTCTTACTAGTGCATTGTACAGTTTTAACATTACTTCCCTTGATTTAAATTCAACACTTTTCACAATGTGTCTGAGCATCTTGTTAGCCTTTTTTATAGCTTTCCCACATTGTCTAGATGAAGACATTTCTGAGACAACAAAAACTCCTAGGTCTTTTTCATAGATTCCTTCTCCAATTTCAGTATCTCCCATATGATATTTATAATGTACATTTTTATTTCCTGCGTGCAGTACCTTACACTTTTCTCTATTAAATGTCATTTGCCATGTGTCTGCCCAGTTCTGAATCTTGTCTAGATCATTTTGAATGACCTTTGCTGCTGCAACAGTGTTTGCCACTCCTCCTACTTTTGTGTCGTCTGCAAATTTAACAAGTTTGCTTACTATACCAGAATCTAAATCATTAATGTAGATTAGGACTAGCAGAGGACCTAATACTGATCCCTGTGGTACACCACTGGTTACCACACTCCATTCTGAGGTTTTTCCTCTAATCAGTACTTTCTGTTTTCTACATGTTAACCACTCCCTAATCCATGTACATGTGTTTCCTTGAATCCCAACTGCGTTCAGTTTGAGAATTAATCTTTTGTGCGGGACTTTGTCAAAAGCTTTCTGGAAATCTAAATAAACCATGTCATATGCTTTGCAATTATCCATTATCGATGTTGCATCCTCAAAAAAATCAAGCAAGTTAGTTAGACACAATCTCCCTTTTCTAAACCCATGTTGACTGTCTCCCAGTACCCTGTTACCATATAGGTAATTTTCCATTTTGGATCTTATTATAATTTCCATAAGTTTGCATATAGTAGAAGTCAGGCTTACTGGTCTGTAGTTACCTGGTTCCGTTTTGTTTCCCTTTTTGTGGATCGGTATTACGTTTGCAATTTTCCAGTCTGTCGGTACCACCCCTGTGTCAAGAGACTGCTGCATGATCTTGGTTAGCGGTTTGTAAATTACTTCTTTCATTTCTTTGAGTACTACTGGGAGGATTTCATCTGGCCCAGGGGATTTGTTTATTTTAAGCGCTCCTAGTCCCTTTAACACTTCTGCCTCAGTTATGCTAAAGTTATTTAAAACTGGATAGGAACTGGATGACATGTGGGGCATGTTGTCAGTATCTTCCTTTGTAAAAACTTGTGAAAAGTAATCATTTAATATATTTGCTATTTTTTTTTTCTTCATCTACGATTTTTCCATTTGTATCTCTTAAACATTTAACTCCTCTTTGAATGTTCGCTTGCTGTTGTAATATTGGAAAAACATTTTGGAATTGGTTTTAGCTCCCTTAGCAATGTTCATTTCTATTTCTCTCTTGGCCTTTCTAACTTCCTTTTTGACTTGCGTTTGCAGTTCTGTGTACTCTTTCTGCGTAGTTTCTTTTTGGTCCTTTTTTAATGCTCTGTAAAGTGTCTTTTTTCACTGAATATTTTTTTTAATTGATCTATTAAACCATTTTGGCAATTTAGTTTTACATTTAGATTTGTCTACTTTAGGGATGTAATTGTTTTGCGCCTCTAGTACTACATTTTTGAAGAACAACCATCCTTCTTCTATGGGTGTTTTCTCTATTTTACTCCAATCTACTTCTGTTAGTCTCTTTTTCATACCTTCATAGTTTGCTTTTCTAAAATTGTAAACCTTAGCTTTAGTCATTACTTTTGGGGTTTTAAAAAACACTTCAAATGAGACCATGTTGTGGTCTGAGTTTGCCAGTGGTTCTCTGACCTCTGTTTTAGTTATTCTGTCTTCGTTATTTGAAAAGACTAAATCAAGGCATGCCTCCCCTTTAGTCGGTGCCTTGACAAATTGTGTTAGGAAGCAGTCATTTGTCATTTCCACCATTTCTATTTCATCCTTCGTGCTGCCCATCGGGTTTTCCCATTTTATTTGTATGGCTTCTCCTTTGCTACATGCATTTCTAATGTCATTGTATAACAGATTATTGTGCTCACCGTCTGAATCTGGTGGTCTATAGCATGCTCCTATTATTATGCCTTTTGAATTTTTGTCCGTTATTCTGACCCATATTGATTCGGTTTTATTTTCTTTGTCCAGGTTTAACACCTGGGCTTCAAGACTTTTTCTTATGTATAGCGCTACCCCTCCTCCTCTTCTGTCCTGCCTGTCTTTCCTATACAGTGTATACTCACAAATATTATATTCGTCCCCACCACTCTCAGACAACCACGTTTCTGTAACACCTATCACATCATAGTTACTTGTTAGTGCAGTAGCTTCAAGTTCTAGAATTTTGTTTCTGATACTTCTAGCATTTAGATAAATACATTTAATGGTTGTCTTACCTGAGTTGTTGTTCTTGTTTTGATGCGGTCTCCCTTCTGTTTTTTTGTTGGTTTCAACTTGAGAAAAGGGCGTCAGCAAGGCAGCAACATCATTGGACAGTGTGCCACTGTGGACACCTTGGGACAGCATGGAGGAAACTTCACCATGTTTGCTGCTATAGGCCAAGGTGGGGTTCTTGCTCACTGTCCAGTGATTGTTTCATATAATACTGAATAACTCCTTATATTTCTTGACGTGCTCAGCTTGTTCAGCCCCACATGGATAACTAGAGAAACAATGAAGTACAGCTATGTCAGCTCACCATGCCCTGATTTTTCCTTACATTTTCTTCCACCCTACTCCCCCTTCCTCAACATATATGATCACCGCCCCTATGACAGGGTTACACTTCTCCAGGCCATGGAATTTGCCTGTGATGACATCGGGGCAGAAGCCTGTCAAGGCTGGATACGTATTTTCCCTAGGTGCACTGCCAGAGAACATCCGTTGTGATGTAGAATAAATAATGGGGCAAGAGAGATGAGAGACTCAGTGGTGAAGATATTGAATGATGTAAGCAAACTTGTTAAATTTGCAGACAACACAAAAACAGGAGCGGCAAACACTGTCGCAGCAGCAAAGGTCATCTAAAATGAGCTAGACAGCATTCAGAACTGGTCAGACACAAGGCAAATGACATTTAATAGAAAAAAGTGTAAGGCCCTTCATGCAGGCAATTAAAATGTCCATTATAAATACCATGGGAGATACTGATACTGAAGAAGGAATCCATGAAAAAAAAATGTCTTCATATAGCCAATATGGGGGAAAAAGGCCAACACAATTCTCTGATATACAGTGGCTTGACAAAGTATTGACCCCTCCTTGGCATTTTTCCTATTTTGTTGCCTTACAACCTGGAATTAAAATGGATTTTTTGGGGGTTTGTATCATTTAATTTACACAACATGCCTACCACTTTGAAGATGCAAAATATTTTTTATTGTGAAACAATAAATAATAATAATAATAAACAAAAAATAAGACAAAAAAACAGAAAACTTGAGCGTGCATAAGTATTCACCCCCCCAAAGTCAATACTTTGTAGAGCCACCTTTTGCAGCAATTACAGCTGCAAGTCTCTTGGGGTATGTATCTATAAGCTTGGCACATGTAGCCACTGGGATTTTTGCCCATTCTTCAAGGCAAAACTGCTCCAGCTCCTTCAAGTTGGATGTGTTCCGCTGGTGTACAGCAATCTTTAAGTCATACCACAGATTCTCAATTGGATTGAGGTCAGGGCTTTGACTAGGCCATTCCAAGATATTTAAATGTTTTCCCTTAAACCACTCGAGTGTTGCTTTAGCAGTATGCTTAGGGTCATTGTCCTGCTGGAAGGTGAACCTCCATCCCAGTCTTAAACCTCTGGAAGACTAAAACAGGTTTCCCTCAGGAATTTCCCTGTATTTAGCGCCATCCTTCAATTCTGACCAGTTTCCCAGTCCCTGCTGATGAAAAACATCCCCACAGCATGATACTGCAACCACCATGCTTCACTGTGGGGATGGTGATCTCAAGGTGATGAGAGGTGTTGGGTTTGTGCCAGACATAGCGTTTTCCTTGTTGGCCAAAAAGCTAAATTTTAGTCTCATCTGACCAGAGTACCTTCTTCCATATGTTTGGGGAGTCTCCCACATGCCTTTTGGCGAACACCAAACGTGTTTTCTTATTTTTTTCTTTAAGCAATGGCTTTTTTCTGGCCACTCTTCCGTAAAGCCCAGCTATGTAGAGTGTACGGCTTAAAGTGGCCGTATGGACAGATACTCCAATCTCCGCTGTGGAGCTTTGTAGCTCCTTCAGGGTTATCTTTGGTCTCTTTGTTGCCTCTTTGATTAATACCCTCCTTGCCTGGTCCGTGAGTTTTGGTGGGCGGCCCTCTCTTGCCAGGTTTGTTGTGGTGCCATATTCTTTCCATTTTTTAATAATGGCTTTAATGGTGCTCTGTGGGATGTTCAAAGTTTCGGATATTTTTTTATAACCCAACCCTAATCTGTACTTCTCCACAACTTTGTCCCTGACCTGTTTGGAGATTGGTCTTCATGGTGCTGCTTGCTTGGTGGTGCCCCTTGCTTAAAGGTGTTGCAGACTCTGGGGCCTTTCAGAACAGGTGTATATATACTGAGATCATGTGACACTTAGATTGCACACAGGTGAAAAATGTTGTATTTAAATCAAGGGGAACAATGTTAAAACTTTACAATGCATTAGTAAGACCTCATCTAGAATATTGTGTTTCAGTTCTGGTCACCTTGCTAGAAAAAGGATATTGCCTCTCTAGAAAGAGTGAAAAGAGCAGCAACTGGAATTATTCCAGGTTTAAAAGGTATGTCATGCAGACAAACAAATAATTTAATCTATTTAGTCTTGAACAAAGAAGACTATACGGCGATCTGATTCAAGCATTCAAAATTCTAAAAGGTATTGACAAAGTCAACCCAGGGGCCTTTGACCTGAAAAAATTAACAAGCACCAGTGGTCAAAATGGAGATTAGATAAAGGGGCATTCAGAACAGAAAATGAGGCACTTTTTAACACGGACAATTGTGGGAATCTGGAACCAACTCCCCAGTAATGTTGCTGAAGCCGACACCCTGGGGTCTTTCTAGAAGTTGCTTGAGATTCTGAGATCAGCTACTAACAACCAAATGAGCAAGATAGGCTTAATGGCCTCCTCATTTGTAACCTTTCTATGTTATGACTGTACGTTCTTTACCAAACTAAACACAAAAAGAGGAACAATTTAATATGACTAAAAAATAAGAATTGGATTGACAGTTTTGCAAAAAATGTTGCTATGTTCAGTCATATCTGTTGATGTACTGACTTCAATATGTTTAAAACACAGTAGCATTTTAGTTCAGTGGTTAATTCTGTATCACCTTGTGTTTAATGTATTCATACATGAATATTACTTTGTGCATGGTGTGTGAATGGATTTGACATATAATTAGGTTTGCAAATGTACAATGAGTTTTGTCTGTGTGACTGTTTTGATCATTGTTGTGAGTGTCCAAAATTGTGCTTCAGCAACCGAGAAATGCTGTAATAGTAGGATGTGCAATGTTAAGCTGGAAATCTGAAAACATTTTTAAGGAAAGCAGAACTTGACCCAGGATGAACAGTAGTTAGCCTGAGCTTGGGGTTTGTATTGTGTTTTACATTTTTTTTTAACACATAAAAGCATACTACATATTTTATATTGTGTTGTTGGAACACTAAAGTACTTCATGGTTAAGCAAGAGATGGTGCTCAATTTTTTTTGAGACACACCTATGTAATTTTCAATTGACTGGACCTGTGGATGCAGTTTCAAAACAGACATTATTAGATTACCAGTTTGTTAACATTACTTAACACAAGCTTCACCCTCCTTGACAGATTCTGGCCACTACAAACTAAACAGCCATAGTTCTGTACAATTCCATACAACTAATGTAACTAGAACAAAAAAATATAAACCACAGAAATGAGCACCTAAAAAGCTAATATTTTCAAATATATATATATATATATATATATATATATATATATATATATATATATATATATATATATATATATATATATATATATGAAGGCTATATTTGCATCCTGAGCCATGCCTGATAATTCCTCTAGAGGAAAACGTACTTTAACTTTGACAGACACCATCACTTTGAATTCAAATACAAAATGTCTCGTTTTCAATCACTCGACAACACCAACAGCACAGAAATATTCATTAATGATCAACAAAATGAAAATATGTTACATAGATAAACATGTTTACACTTTAACACTATAACCATCTACAAACACAAAAATTACACGACTGGTAGGTCCAGGTGTCATGTAAACATACATTTTTGAATTATTAACCAACCTTTTGTGGCCATGGAGATAGAAGGGTAGAGATAGTTTATTTATTATTTTAAAGAAAAATAAAACACATAGCAGCCGTTTAATAGATCCTGATTATCCTTAACCTTGACTACTGAATATTATTATGTAACACAGTCAATTAAAATGGCCCATAGTTTGTTTACTAATTTTTTAGCTATTTCTTGTGAAAGTTAGATCCTCCCATTTTAAACTGCCAATCACTTCATAGTAAAGTTGTTATTTTTTTGTTTTTTAAAAAAAAACAAAAAAAAAACAAACATGTAACTGATTTATAAAAATAAATGGCGCTTAAAAAAAAAAACAAAATGGTGGGCTGCCAAACAAGAAGCTAATTCTGCTGCGTTAAAAAGCCTTTTTAAACATTTAAAAACATTTTTTTGGAGTGCTTTCATTTTAGATAGGTTTAAGTTAAATGAAAACTGTTTGCAAAACCCAGTTCATTGTTTATGCGCACTGAACCTGTACAATGGCCACAGATAATAGTTTAATTTGATGTATGCATTTCTTGGTAAGATAACAATCTCACAAGAAACAAAGAAACCATGGAAAACATCAACACATTGACAAAAGACACATCTTCTGTATTGCAGAAGCTACTTAGGATAGTTTATTAAAGACATTTAAAACAACTTGGACGAAAATCAAAAAGTACTTTTCATTTAATAATCAGACATAATACATGCATTGATCTCCATGGATAATAAAACGGAATCACTTGCTGTTGCTACAAAAACAAAAAATGTTAATAAAATAACAGCACAAAGAAGCAATCATTCCAACCAGTGAAAAGGGGAGGGGGTTACAGCACGCAATCACACTTCAAAGGGTGAAAGCCTCTACTTCTAGAATACAGCCTAGATCAACAACCAAAAAGCAAAACAAAAAATGTAATTAATGAAAGTAAAGCCCTTCGGCAAGTCCGTATTTCAACTTTTTTTATTTTTTTTATTATGGCAACTCATTTTACAGAAGGAAGGTGGCTTGCATCTCTCTGTTCTTCTGACATAAGCACACAACTAAATTAACCAGGCGAAAGAAAAAATGAAGGGCAATTCCTCAGTTAAACTGGTGTCTCTCGTAGCTACAGAAAACTGTAGAGTAGAAGTAGGGTGTAGAATCAGCTGGTGCAGTTTTGGTTACCGATCTTAATTATTTGATCTTCATCTGAAAACATTTCCATAAAACAGTACAGGAATAGGCACCAGCTGATAACTCCTCCCTCCACCTTCCTCTTATTCAGAAACTACCTGCAATTATTCCAAAAGGAAAATGGCAAATCTAATCTTTTTTTATTTTATTTTAAACTGGAGTAGGTTTACTTCTGTTATTTTATGGTGCTGTATACACTTGCATAATTTGCTCTCCACAAGTTCTACATGGATGCTGCTAATTTAATAACCCTTTATTTGTATCTAAATTGAATCATCACTCATTTCAGGAAATTATGGGAATACTATCTTAACTTTACTGCTGAAAGTTCAATATTTGGTCAAATAAAATTAAATGTACACTTTCCACTTGTTAAGGATTGGGAACACGAACATTCATAATTATTCTTACTGTACGTTAAAATATTTCAGTTTTCGTGCTTCCAATATGCCACCATGTTGCACTGTAATGGTTTGTGCATTAGCTATATATTTTTATGTACACTTCTGGAAATACTTCCAAATTTCCTTGCAAGATAAAAGGTATGCACAGTTAGGGCATCTATTCTCTAATAAAGCCTTATTGGGTTTAAACTACATTCAGCCACCTTCCTTAGTTTATTTTTCTACTGAATCCTCATTTACCTGCTTAACTTAAGCTGTATGACTCCTTCAGTATACATGAGCTCCCTGTCAACTGCTCCTTGTGTAAATGGAGACACTGAAAGCAGGTTTATCCTTGCAGCCGAAGGCATCGTTTAAAAAAAATCAACCCCCTTTTTAGAGTTCGGACAGTAGCAGTTTAAAGCGTACAGAGCATTTAAAACATTGAAAACCCTCCTCCATTGGCAGCGCAAAGGCCACATTATTATTTACTGCTTTCCTTCATTAAGAAGATCAATACGTCGTTGCTGCAACTTCAAATTACACCAAGTTAGTTCTCTTCAATGCTGGTTTTCTACAAGAAGAACGTTTGACTTTGGAAATTGTCTCATGACTATAGATCTTTCAGGTTCACGGCTAAGATCTCAAAAGACTAACCTCATTATAAATCCAGTGCATTAACCTCAAACTTAGTAAACCACCTTATGAAAGACCTGATTTAGAAAGCAAGTGAAATTCAAATGCTTCAAAAGCATGTAGATCAAGAATTTCTTATCAGACTTAAAACAGAAAACTTTGCAACTCAAAGTTGAACCCAGGGATTTTTTTTTTACTGCGTAGTTGTTACGGATTACAAGATAACAGATACGTATTTCTCCTGCTTTTAAAGTTGGTTTCGCTGCCACATTTTTCAGTACGGTGTCGACTGAAAGTGATGCCTTGTGTAAACAGATCAACTTTGAGGTAAAAATTTTCTTTGAGTGCTTAAACACTTCCCCTGGTCCATGTAATAACGGAGATTTAAGAATGAGCTTATCAATTGCTTGAGGCCCTTCCCTCTCTCTCTCACTCTTTGCCAGTAGAGTAAGGTCCTCAGACAATCAGTCATTCTTGGGGAGCTTGATTCATAAGGAGGAACTTTGTTTAGGACTGAAGACCAGGTCCCCTGCCTTCCGCGACAGGCGCTACCACACACCCAGTGTTTCTTCCTTTCCTTCTCCGTGTCTTGAGTGTGCTAGCAGTGATCTTTCTCTCACTCTCCTTTTCTGTCTGTCCGTCCCTCCGTCCATCCGTCTTTCTCCTCTCTCTCGTGATTGGTTGGTTTCTCTCTCCTGTTGCTTTCACACAGTGGTGCTTCAGTTGTAGCAGTGGAAAACAGGTATCCTTTTTTGTTTTTTTTATTTCCCAGATTAAAATGCTGATGAACTAAGCTCATTTCAAGCTTAGCTCCTCTTCTCACAACCTGGAAAACAAAATTGAAACGTCACACAGAAATAAAGGATACAACATAGGGTTAAGGACATAATCACAGGTACGGAGCTAATACGATGATCTAGATTCTAGCATTGACTGATTTCAGGTGCATGTTCATGGAGTGTTGTAGTTATTCCACAAATGACGATGGCCAAAAAAATGTTTAAAATTAAAATGTACTTTGATCTGGCCTAAAAGCAAAGCGTTATGTTTGGCGCAAACCCAACACAGCACATCACCCAAAGAACACCATCCCTACTGTGAAGCATGGTGGTGGCAGCATCATGTTATGAGGGTGTTTCACATTGGCAGGGACTGGGGCACTTGACAGGATAGAAGGGAAAATGAATAGAGCAAAATACAGAGAAGTCCTTGAGGAAAACCTGCTGCCCTCTGCAAGAAAGCTGAAACTGGGACGGAAGTTCACCTTTCAGCATGACAACAATCCAAAACACACAGCCAAAGCTACACTGGAGTGGCTAAGGAACAAAAAGGTAAACGTCATTGAGAGGTCCAGTCAGAGCCCTGACCTAAATCCAATTAAATTTGTGGTATGACTTGAAGATTGCTGTCAATCAACGCTCCCAAAGGAACTTGACAGCTTGAAAGTTTTGTAAAGAAGAATGGTCAAATATTGCCAAATCTATCTGTAATTGCTGCCAAAGGTGAGTATGAGAGAGAGAGAGAGACAGACAGAGTTAAGGACAAATAAATTATATATAAAAAGTCCTCGCACTTACGACACAATTGGTTCCTGAAAGTTGCGTTGTAAGTCGAAGCACATTTTCCCATAGGAACAATGTTATAAATTGGGGTTACGTTCCTGACTCTTCAGCCAGATAATATAGTTTTACAAAAATGACCCGTTATATTGTAGTCGAAGCAGGGAAAGGTAAGTCATATTACTGAGACGTGAGGCTTGTTTAAGTGTACAATGACGTATTCAGTGTGTGTATGTGGTACTCCTAGCAGGAAATATGATCACCTGAAGTTAAGCCCCTCATCATGTGACAGAGTTCACAGCTTAGGTTTCGTTTTGAGTCTATTGCTCTTATCAGTCATTGTTAAGGACAAATAAATTATAATAAAAAAAAAAAAAATAAAAAATGGCATCCGCTAGACTCCATCAGGCGACCATGTGGCTCGTACTACAGTTTGGACACCGGGAGCATGACGCATGGCTCCGGTCTCGCCGGTCGATGTTGTAAAGTCGAAGCATTCAAGAGTAGTCGTAATTGCCGTCAGTCATTAAGTGCCGTGTGTATAAATTTAGGATCGCCTAGTACATATAGGTGTCCTGTCTACAGATCTATATATATATATATATATATATATATATATATATATATATATATAGATATTATATATATATATATATAGTAGACTCAAATATCAATATAGATAGCTGATTTTTGCAACTTCCAATGTCAGAGCAGTCAGTTATGAATGTGTAGCCTTTATAAAGAAAAGATTGTGTAGCTTAGGGTTAGGGTTAGGGTTTACAGGAAGAAAGGCATTTCAAGGTTTCTCCAATAAATATATTGGATGCATGAAGTTGTTACTGAAATGTTTTGCCAGCACTTCATAAACAATGATGCTTACACTCTAGTACTGTGACAGTCCAGTCACCCCGCCATGTTGGTAAGCACGTTCACCCTGGTAAGTAGAATCCTGTGATAACGCCACATCAATCTGGGACTTGAATTCATCACCCAAATAACTGTCCTGTTGAAAAAACAAAAGCAGTGGAAATAAAAACGTTGAAGAAACAGATTTCACCTTAAAGAGATACCAAGCATCATTTTCTGCTTGAACGTATCTCACCTACCATAGAACTTAAAAATGAAATACCAATGTGCTATGGATTTGTGGATCTTTACACTGGGTGTGTTAAAATACTGTAGAATTCTACTTACGCAATCGATGGAGAAAGTCGTAATTTTTTTTAATTTTTCCATTTCCACAATAAATTTCCCCGAGATGGAATTACTAATCAAACACTTCCTGGCATTAGATATTTCTTTTTAACAGTTTAAAATTTCTGATTGTGCAAGTTTGAGTGCAGTACTAGTTCCATACTAGAGATGCAAGTATTAATGCCAATTATTTCGTAGACCTACATTTCAGAATTTATTTATTTTTAAAGTATGCAGAGACTCAAGGCTTCAGTAAATGATATTAAATACTAAAAGACACACTCTGCACTTCTCTTTCAAAGATGAATTGTGCGATTTTTCCTGTTTACCTGTGACAGTTCTGGCTGAGAAAGGCCTGGCTGGCTCATTTGAGATGGCTGGCTCATAGAGATGTAGCCCTGAGTCAGCGGCCCCTGTGAAAACGGCTGGGACGCAGCGTCCTGACTGGCCTGGCTGTTAGGCAGGTTGCACTGGCTATTTCCCTGATTGACGATGCCACGATTTCTCTGGCGTCCTCCGCGGCCAGCCTTCCCCTTTAGTGCCCCCCTGCCTGATAAAAACAAACACACATTTACAGAGTGCTGCACAATTATAATCCAACACTGAAAGCCAAAAATACTACAACTATCTCTATTCTATTCTCACCTGCTGCTGGGCCATTAGCCTGGCCGAAGTATCCTGGGGGAGGTATGGGTGGCATCATGAGATTGAAGGGGATGGGAATGTTCATTGCAGCAACATGGCTGGGACCAGCACCAATCATTCCGATCTGATCGTGGGTCTGAAAGTACATATTCGAAGGGCGCCCTGCAACAAAAATTCAGATTGATACATTTTACTGTAATAGTAAGGAAGTGTGCCAAATCATGGTTAACACATCCCCTGAGAAATAGTTTAAAGGTAGGGCTAAAGAAATTACCGTTTTGTTAATTTACACACATTTTGTACCATTAACGCCAGTTCTGACAGCACGGGGAGATGATGTCAGCGCCCAGAGTTAAAGGAAAGTTTCCTTCCAATTTTTTTTTTAAACCTCTTCCGTTTAGAAAACTCCACGATCATGCATGTGCCAGCAGAGGAAGTTAAAGTGATCACAAGAGATCATATACCACATTTGCAAAAAATAAAAAACACCACTCTACAGCAGGCAGTTCTCACAAATCCTGCTACGATGTCAACACAAAATGTGCTGCAAGTAATGTAAAAAGTGGTAAAAAATGTTGGACTGAATGGACTAAATGTTCAAAAACACAAAGTAACTGAGGCACACAAACATAGGAACATTTTTGAATTCCTAATTCCTGATTTCTTGTAGGAAATCCGTGTGCGGACCGACCCTTACTCGCAAATGCTTTTTACTGCATATAATTCATTCTATCTTCATATTTCGCAAGAAGCCTTGCTATATTTTTGGTTTTGTTTCAAAGAACAGATCTAACAGAAATATTTTAAAGCTAGAAAATTGAAGAGTCACCAAATTCACGAATTCTCGATAAAGATTACTCTGCTTTCTCTTTACTATCGTTTTCCAGTTTGGAAATTGTTACACTTCAGTTTTTCACTTTTTTCTCATATATGTGTATAGTGGCTCCATGCTGTTTTCTCGTATGTGTGTAGTGACTCCATGCTGTTTTCTCGTATGTGTGTAATGGCTCCATGCCGTTTTCTCGTATGTGTGTAGTGGCTCCATGCTGTTTTCTCATATGTGTGTAGGCTTGCATGCTGTTTTCTGTTCTCACTCTAGAAATTATAACATTCTCTGCTGCAATTTTACTCTGGCAGGAGTGATATGATTGATCGCTAGTATCCGTTGTACTGAAACGAGTGATTTCATAATAAATCAGACAAACGTCTTATAGTTGCAGTTATAAGACTAGCAGTGTTCTGAAATAAGGAAATCAATGACTGGACGTCATATCCTGTGCACTACGTGGGAGACCCAATGCATAGAAGCTTAATGTGTTTTTAATGCTTTTATATCGTAAATTGGCCAAGCAGGTGCTTTAAATTGAGTCAAAAGTTTTCAGCCACATATTTTCTATTGAAAGGATTCTATATTCACTGCCGCTACAGGTACCCTTTAAGTAGCTTTACATGTCATTTGAACTGCTTCTTCATTTCCACTGCTCTTTGATGGTGTTTGTAATCATTCAGAGCAGTTCTTTACTCAAATTTTGAGTCATCATTTCTCAAGCCTTTACCAGGCTTTTAGCTTATTTGAAGTATCCTATGTACACAGACTCAACAGCTGCCTTCACGGCATCATGTGACCTTTCCATTCTGCCAGCCTTGCCTACTCTACATTTATAAAAAGGAGAGTGGGCAGGGCTGGCAGGTCACATCGTGTGACAATCTGAATGGACACAGGTGGCAACTATATCCTAAATGAGATTGACTTTCAAAAATGAACATTTATTTTATTTGCAAAACCATGTTCTCACTGAAAGCACTTTAAAATATGTATAATTTAGCTTAACAGTACAAGAAACAGTCACAATCATGTAGACAAATGTTTCAACTAATACTTTCATCAATGTAACTTTTTCCCTGCTACAACACTGCCAATTCACACATACAGTATTATATAGCACCCTTACCCTGGTTGCTCCGGTCGTACACCGATCCTGGGATGAGTGCTTCCCTGGCATCATACATAGCTGTACTCATAAATCGTGCTCCCTGCAACAAATTAAACACTGTGAATCCAAACAAGCTAACGACTCAGGTTCCACTGACTACACTCACACTGATATTGATGTGTTACAGCCTTATACATTGCAATTATTTGTGTAATTGTAGAATACATTCGTTACATGTATTATAGTAACGGGCTACAATAAACCAGCATACTAAACAAGAACTCTGGTGGCAGGTGCGAGTCCCAGGTTTAGTTTTTAGCTGACAAATTTGCTGTGTTTTCTACACCAGGTGTGCCTGTATGTAGCCTAGCTGAAGGTATGGTCTTTCTCTATAGTGAGTCTGATTAGCCAAACACTTGGCATGGCGATCTTAGAAAACAGCAGCTGGAACACTCTGCTTCCCTGACGGAGTCGAGGAAAACACTGCTTATATTGCAAAGTGAATTACAGTCAAGGTGTATCACAACTGTATCTGAAAAAAGACTTTACTTTGTCAGTGTTTTTAAACACATAAAAGAGTGTGAAATTTTAAAAAAGGGGTTTTATATGTGATGCGTACATACATAGATCCCTGATTTACACATGTGGGTACCGGGGAAGACTCCATACTTTCCTTGTCTATGCTGCAATGCCTAGGTAGAACAAGTCTCAGTTCAGATTGCTGTATTGTAAAAACTTAACCCCAATTTCCTAGTTTTGTGAGCTTGTGTCGTAAACCTAACGTTTTTTGCAATAAATATAATGATTAGAATGTTCAAAACGGCAACTAAGAGATTAAACATTACATCCAAGGTGAAACATGCACCAAACAAAGGTAGGTAATCGAAACAAACTTTCATACCTTTCAACATTTGCTTTAAATATGTTAAACATGTTATTTGTCATTAAGAAAAACAAACAAACCTATCAAGTAACAGCACAGTTAGAGAGAATATTTACACACAGCTAGCATTAGTAAACAAAATGCCAGACAAACCTGAAATGAAAGCAAGATGTCTCAACTAAACCGGGTACGGAAAGCTAATTGAACTGTAATGCAGGTTTCATCTGGGGCTGTAGTATAAATGTATGGCTTTAAACTTTCAGCAGTATAACTGCATGCTTACTGTACATTAACACAGTTTAGGTTGCTGTTGTATGAAACATGAATAACATTTTCATCCAGGTAAAGCCTCCTTCAGTAACAGCTACTCACTGGATTTATAGTATTAACCAGCTTGCGAGGCTTGCTGAACTGCATGAGGCTCTCTCGCAGATTGTTCAGCGGTCCCTCAACCAGGACCTTCTGCTCCTTGTAATAGTTCAGAAGGTGGTTCCAGAGAGGCTGCTTGGACAAAGCCTTGGGGTTGCCAACAATAATCACACCATACCTACATAAAAACAGAAACAAGAAGACATCTGATTTCTCTCGCTATCATGAAAACAACCCAAACTCCCTTAATCATTCACTTTGCCAAGTGTTATAGGTTTAGAACTGTACCTTTCAGTTCAACGGTTATCAAAAATATGAATGCCAAATAAATATTAGGTAGTCTGTGTATTTATATAATAGTGCCTGTACAGTGTATTCTGATTTATTTCATATTCAACATTTCTACTCTCTTTCCATTAACAATTAAATGCTGTACACATAGTGTCTTCAACACAAATGCACATTACAGTAATTTATATAAAAATGTGATGGGGGGCTTTGATGATGGCTTTCATGATTGCTTACACACATTCACAACATGGATAAATTTAAATGTGTAGAATACTACATTTTAGATGTCTCAAATTAGAATGAAAACGATCTTACCTACTGAAAATCTGAATTTACTCCTAGAGAATATATAATAAAAATGGTCTCATACCTTGCCCTAGTAAGAGCCACATTGAGACGTCTGGGATCATTTAAGAATCCTATACCCTGATGTTCATTAGCTCTGACACAAGACAGAATGATGAAGTCTTTTTCACGTCCTTGGAAAGCATCGACACTGGCAATCTCAACCTCCTGGGAAAAAACAGCGACTGCTATTATAAAAACAAGATCAGCACCGATCCAAAGCAAGTTGAATTGGGATCTGGAATTATATTTATTGCTTCATTCACAAATTTAAAGTGTGGCCCTATTGCCCCTGTCCCTTATGTTAACAATAGCATACATATCAAACTAACTAAGAATACATCAATAACATTAAATGCCATGAGTTCTGAGATATATTACAATACCTGATAAAGTTTAGTGTGCAGAGAGCCACTGAACTGCATGTATTGCACCAAGTAAGAGCGCTGACCCTCATAGGGCGTAATAATTCCAATCTGGTCAGGTTTGGCTCCTGCTTTCAGAAGCTTTGTGGTGATCTTTTCCACATTAGCAGCCTCAGTTCTGTGAGAAAGAAGGTTAAATATTAGCAGGATTCACAATAAAGGACAAGCTTAAATCAGCTATTCGTCTAATTCAATCCTGCAATCTACATGTGCATTTTAATATCAACATAGCCTAAATTCATTCCTTACTGACAAAACTGAACTTCATTGTTATTATTATTTGTTTATTTAGCAGACACCTTTATCCAAGACGACTTGTGAACTATGCATCAGCTGCAGAGTCACTTACAACAACGCCTCACCCAAAAGACGGAGCACAACGAGGTTAAGTGACTTGTTCAGGGTCTCACAGCGAGTCAGTGGCTCAGCCAGGATTAGAACCGTGGACCTCCTGGTTACAAGCCTTTTTCATTAACTACTGGACCACACACAGCCTCCTTGTACTCAACATATGGGCATTTACTGTTTAAATATTTTAGCCCAGTGTTAAACATTTAGAATTTTACCTAAACATTTTACTATTGTCAAAAATATGCTGTACACGTAATCTTTTACACTTACACATGTGGCATTTTATAAGTGACAGAGGGCTTCTCACAATGGCTTTTCCAATGGTTACAAACATTCCAACATGTTAATTTAAATGTTTCTAAAATTGTATGAACTCATAATTTCAAAACATACCTGTTCAAGTAGGAAGTTCCTGAGCTTGCAATTTCTTCCTGTCCTTGAGTTACATAGAAGAACATGGGCTTGTCTGGCTGTGGCCATTGGAAGTCAAACCCCTTCTTAATGCGGTCAGCTAGAGAGAGAAAGAAAAAAAAAAAGTATGTTTATTGTATTGAAAATCTGTTTGGTGGATTAGACAATCAGTGACCCATTCAACCCAAAATCTCAGTGTCTCTTGCTATACTAAAGCTCTCATTTGTGTAGAAGACAGACCTGGGTACAGTAAATACCCGAGAGACAAACAAAGAGTCTGGTTACACCAGCAGCCCATTTGTATATCCAGTGCTCTTCGGATATACATTCTAGGCAATACAAGAAATTTAAGTCTAATGAAGTCTAATGAGGAGAGGAGATACCTCAGTCACAACATTTGCATATTTTTGCGGCGTGTTGTAAGATCTCAGAAGACGCCAAAAGCACATTCCATTTTCAAATACAATTTTTTGTAGCCGTAACACAATGTCAAATTTGTTGGATTTCGTTCTAGAGCTTACCTGCAGTGACTCCGTTCTGAAGGGAACCCTCATAGAAGATGTTGGATGGAAAGGCGCTGAGTGCTGGGTGCATACGGTACTGTACTTGCAAACGAATGGGACGGATCCCCAGCACCACCAGCCGTTCAAACAGAGACTGGGACAGGCCTGCTTTGGCTGCTTTCTTACACATGACAACAGGACCTAGCTGGCAATGATCACCAACAAGGATCAACTATATCAAATAAAAAAAAAAGACAGACAATACGCTTATATTTGTAATTTTCTTGAAATGAACACAGATGTTCACAAGTACCGAACTGCAATTGTATACAAACGGTGTAATAGTTTAGACTTTAACGGTAAACACAAATATTACAAAACGTTTACCTGGAAATGTCCTGTTTAATAAAAACAAAAAATCAGTTAGCGGGAAGTTAAAAGTAGCAGGATTCCAAAAAAATCGAGCTTTACACGCCCCCACATGTTGCTACAACTCATTAAAAATAACTTACTATAATTTTTTTTTTATTGTTAATACCCTGACAACTCTTAAACTTACACTCAAAGCTCTTTCCAAAATGCTCCAGTGCGCTAGGGTTTGAGATCGGTCTTCTAAATCAGTGGTTCCCAACCCTGGTCCTGGGGACCCCCTGAGTCTGCTGGTCCTGGGGACCCCCTGAGTCTGCTGGTCCTAGGGACCCCCTGAGTCTGCTGGTTTTCATTCCAACCGAGCTCTCAAATACTTAACTAGACCCTTAATTGAAGTGATAATTTGCTTAATTATACCTTTATAATTGCTTTCAGCTCTAAACAGTTGCAGAGTTCAAGTTATTTATAAAATGTTATTGAACTCTGCAACTGTTTAAGAGCTGAAAACAATTAAGAATGTATAATTAAGAAATCACTTAAACTACTCTATGATAACATGCTTGTGTGTTATCTGCCCATACCCTTTACTGATTTGAATTCTCAGCTTTTCTCTTTCAACAGACAATGTGGAATGAAAAAAGATGTGCAACTGGATGTTCAATTTAACCATGCAGGTTTTAGATCTTACCAAATGTCTGTTGCTTTGCAGTGCACAATTTCAGTTTCTTAAGCACT
This sequence comes from Polyodon spathula, assembly GCF_017654505.1. Taxonomy (NCBI): domain Eukaryota; kingdom Metazoa; phylum Chordata; class Actinopteri; order Acipenseriformes; family Polyodontidae; genus Polyodon; species Polyodon spathula. The sequence continues at coordinate 1,962,882 of NC_054559.1, read as the reverse complement.
ATATATATATATATATATATATATATATATATACACACACACACACACACACACACACACACACATATATATATATATATATATATATATATATATATATATACACGCACACACAGTACCAGTCAAAAGTTTGAGTACACTTGCTGGAAACTAGGTTTTTATCATAATTGACAATGTTTTATGTTGTATACGTTTCTGTAAATACCTGAAAATGAAAACATATATTACAATATACAAAATATAAGCAGTATAAAAGCAATGTTCAAGAAAATTGAAAATTGTCTCTAAATCTTTGACTCCTCAAAATAGCCACCCTTTATAACAGCCTCACAAACACGAGGCATTCGGTTAACAAGTTTTTGCAGGAAATCACCTAACATGTCTTCCCAGCTTTTCTGCAGCAATTCCCAGAGATGTAAGGCACTTGTGGGTAGCTTTGCTTTGACTCCTGTCCAGTTCGTCCCATACAAGTTCTATGGGATTGAGGTCTGGAGACTGGGCAGGCCAGGTCATTAGATTGAGTTGTCCTTCACTTTCCTTCTTCGCCAGATAGTTCTTGCACAAGTTTGAGGTGTGTTTCGGGTCATTATCTTGCTGAAGAATGAAGGACTGTCCGACTAGCCGTAATCCTGATGGAATGGCATGCCTCTGAAGTACGCTATGATAGCCATGCTGGTTGAGCTTGCCATGGACTTGGTAAAGATCACCAACTCTGTCACCAGCAAAGCAACCCCAGACCTTGACAGTGGGAACCACACATGCAGAACTCATGCGCTCACCCTCTCTGCGTCTTACAAATACTTGGCAGTTGGACCCAAATATTTTAAATTTAGACACATGGGTCCATAAAACCAACTTCCACTCCTCAAATGTCCAGTTTCTGTGATTTTTGGCCCAGTCAAGTCGCTTCCTCTTATTTTGCACTCTTAACAATGGTTTCTTTGCAGCAATTCCTCCAGTTAGGCCAGCTTCACACAATCTCCCCTGAACAGTTGATGTTGAAACAACTGTACTTCTAGTAGCACTTATCTAAGCTTGTATTTCAGGGGCAGTTAATGGCAGGTTTCGAGACTTGTGACTCGAATGAACTTGCTCTCTGATTCTGAGGTCACCCTTGGCCTGCTTAACCTTGTTCGGTCCTCATGAGTGCCACTTTCTTCAGATCGTTTGATGGTCTTGGCCACAGCAGTTACAGACACTTGCAAAGTTCTTGCGATTTGTCTTAAAGATTGAGCTTCATTTCTTAAAGTAACAAAGACACTTTTATACTTAGGTCAGTGTTCTAACACCGTGTTATACACATTTCACTTTTAACTGGGGCTTCAGACTGAAATCCCCTGCTTTGGGTGACCATTTCATTGCAATAGATTTACATTTTCATTTAAAAATTAAATTTGTGAATGCAATTCACTTATGATTATCAGCTTATATAAGTACATATACCATATAATGAAATATTAAGTATTTATAGATAAGTTAAAAGCATAGATAATCATGAAAAACCTGGTTTCAAGCAGGTGTACTCAAACTTTTGACTGGTACTGTGTGTGTGTATATATATATATATATATATATATATATATATATATATATATATATATATATATATATATATATATATATATATATACATACATACATACACACACACACACACATATATATATATATATATATATATATATATATATATATATATATATATATATATACACACACATACACACACATACATACATATACACACACACACACACACAGTGCCTTGAAAAAGTATTCAGCTCCCATTCCTTTTTTCACATTTAGAGTCTCAGATTCAGAGTCTGAAATAGATTAAATTAGGATTTTTTCCCCACTGATCAACAAAGCCTTGAGCACCATGTCAAATCAAAAGAAAAATATCAAAAGCGTTCAACAATTTAATAAAAAAGAAAAACAGAAACTATCAAATTAAAAAAGTATTCATACCTTTTGTAATTGCAAGCCTAAATTTGCTCAGGTGCAATATATTACCTCAACAAGTCATACAATTTGTTGATGGACTCCATCTGTGTACGAAATTAGTGGAACACCTGCTTTAAATTAATCTGTGAGGATAAATACCACTCTCTCTGTATGGTCCCACAGTATGGTAGAGACTTTGAAAAGAAAGAATCAAAATGAAGACGAAAGAGCATTCTAAGCAAGTCGGATGCGATTATAGAGAAGCACAAATCTGGGGAAGGGTACAAAACCATTTCAAAGACACTGAACATCCCTCGGAGCTCAGTGCAGTCCATCGTACAGAAGTGGGAAAAATACAAAACTGCCACCACACTACCTAGATCAGGCCACCCCTCTAAACTTAGTTGCCGGACAAAAAGGGCACTTCTAGGGAAGCTACTGTGAGGCCAACTGTGACTCTGAATGAGTTACAGAAGTCAGTGGCTGCGATGGACGATGATGTTCATGTATCAACAACTTCCAAGGCATTCCACAAAAATGGCCTTTATGGGAGAGTGGCAAGGAAGAAGCCCTGGCTGGAAAAAAAAAAGAAAAACATATCCTTGCCCGCAGAGAGTTTGCTAAACGTCACCTAGAAGATACTGCAGTTATGTGGCAGAACGTCTTCTGGTCTGATGAGACTAAAGTGGAAATTGTTGGCCTGAACGCCAAGCAGTATGTGTGGTGCAAATCGAACACTGCACACCAGCCAGGTAACACCATCCCCACCGTAAAGTATGGCGGTGGTAGCATCATGTTATGGGGATGCTTTTCAGCAGCAGGGACTGGCAATATCGTCAGGATTGATGGGAGGATGAATGACGCACAATACAGATAAATCCTGGATAAAAACCTGCACCCCTCTGCCCAAAAACTCAAACTGCGGAAGAAGTTTGTCTTTCAACAGGACAATGATCCAAAGCATACTGCCAGAGCAACACTGGAGTGGCTTAAAATGAAGAAAATAGTTGTTCTTGAGTGGCCCAGTCAGTGTACTGACCTTAATCCCATCGAAAATCTGTGGCAAGACCTCAAAATCACTGTCTATCACCATTCCCCAACTATCTTGACACAGCTTGAGCAATTTTGCAAGGAGGAATGGGCAAATATTGCTACATCACGGTGTGCAAAGTTAACAGAGACTTAACCGAAAAGACTACTGGCTTTAACAGCTGCCAGAGGTGGTTCAACCAAGTATTGACCCAGGAGGATGAATACTTAAAAAATGATGACATTTTATTTTTTTATTTTTTATTATTTTATTGTTTACTATTTTCTTAGAATGTGTGACTCAAAAAAAAAAAAAAAAAAATCCCAATCTAATGCATCAAAATCCCAGGCTGTGAAACTCTAATGTGAAAAAAGGGATGGAGGCTGAATAAATTTTCAAGGCACTGTATATATATCAAAAAAATTATTTCTACTTATTTTAATATTGGGTTGGAGAAGCTTTGTGATGTATATTGGAAGTTGTCTTGGTGTTAGATGTTGCTTCTATGTCTACTTATTCCTGCATTACCTGTTTTGCTCCCAACACCACAGGCACCATGCATTCAGGTTCAGTAGCTTGGGTACTCTCATCAATCAGAATTGAGCGGAATTGCATTTTAGCTAAACGTGGGTCCCCGGCTCCAACACAGGTGCAACAGATCACATCAGCATTCTAAAAGGGAAACACACAACTGTGAAAAACCTGCTGGAGTCAAACCAAAAAACAAAGACTGTAGAAATGAGAGAAAGTCTCACCATCAGTAGCTCCCTTTCAGCTGTGCGCTTCAATGCTCGATAGCGCTTCTCATCTGCAGAGGACAATTCCCCAGTTTCATCTTTCAGCTGTTGCAACTTCTGAAGTTCAGGCATACTGAAATACAAGATTCACAATTTTAAAAATGACCTTATAAAACAATGTCTGCTGCTGTTTTATTATCTGCTAAAAGATAATCAAAAACTAGCATATAAAAGAACAGAACCTCTGAACATGTGTATAAGCAGCCACATAACTGCAGTGTCTAATCCTAACAGTGTAATTTAGTAGAGGCTCTATTGTAACAGGACCAAATATCTGAATATTCAAACAAACATTGTTTGAAATGTATTCAGTGAGAAAAAATGATCGATTCATTTAACATAATTTATAAAAAACCAATGCATAACAACATCTGAATTAAATACATTTTACTATACAGAAGTTTCTTTCCTTTCAATAATAGGCAACTTGTACAAAATTATGCTTTTGCTTTCCAGCTAATTCGAAATAACAGAATATTTATTTAAAACTTTGAAAAATTATTAAACATGAAAAACCTGTGTTTGTTACATTACAACATTGAGTTGTATTGTCCATTCCCCCAAACATATATTTTTTAAAGTCAGGAATGTGTGTATTCTTACCTATCCATGTTACGGATCTGGTTGTGCAATGCCAAGAAAGATACAGGAGAATCAATGGCTTCCCTGCTCTTAGCACAAAGCCTTACAACTTTAAGTCCAGTCTGGTGAATTTTCTCCGTCAGCTGATCCACAGCAATGTTACTTGGAGCACACACGAGCACTGGTCTGAAAAATGTTTTTTAAAAAGAGAATTTAGTAATTTATGTATTCAAATCTATCTCCATGGCACGTACAAAACGGAAGACAACTCTTACCCATTGCCCTGCCTGGCCAGATGGTACACAATGGTAGCAGATGTAACAGTTTTTCCTGTCCCTGGGGGGCCCTGAATAAGGCTGAGAGGACGCTGAAGCACAGTCTTCACTGCATAAACCTGGACAGAACACAGGGGAGAAAATGCCTCCATTAATGCACCTTAAACTAGTATGTCAGTAACATACAACCCCGCTATGGCTGTAAATGCAAAATTAGAGCCAACAGTATGAAAACAGTTGACGCCTATACCATAACCTCAACAGCATGTATACTATTATAGATTAAGAAATTGATTAAGAGCTTCATGAAAATTGGGGGAGTGGTATTTAAGACCTAGATTTAATTAGGTAAGCAAATAAGGTTTTACTATTACATATTACTGTAAAAGTATGGTAAAATTGTGTAAAACTTCAAATGTAAGTGTGACATACAGATGATTGTAGAGGCACCCCCACAATCTGATACTTCCAATAATTGATTCTAGAAAATATTAAAACCAAGTTTAATAAGCAGTTTTTCAGATGCTAACATGTAAGTGACATACTGAGGTGTATCATGGTAATGCATATTAAAATGACTCAATTGGTAGAATAACTTGTTCAAGATACTTGTAAAAATGTGAGTGTGACTTAGATGGACAAATGTACGGACAGACGCCCCCATATATCTCTAGAGTATAATCTTCTCAATAACATGATAATGGTAATACTAAGTTTCATTACAATTGCGTAAGCAATTTCCCCATGGAAAAATGTAAGGTGTGACATACAGACGTACTGTATGACTGCCTCCACTGTACTGTATCCCCATTTCATCCCCTGCGGGTATAAAAAAAGCATTGTATTCTAACTAATTCAATACAGAAAGTGTGCTCTAAACTTTTCCAGAATTTGACCAAAAGCTCAAAACACAACCTGAGAATGGTTAAGGTCAGGGAGCCCATGGGCAGTGAAGCGCTTCGGCAGCTGACACTTTATGATGACATCTTCCACTTCGTGCCCCAGCAGTTTATGGTAAATGTATCCAGACACAGAGGTCTCATCCACTGCAAAGGTCTTCAGAGCACTTTGCATCCTGTATGAAAGCAGATTCAAAACAAGAAGGAAATAGGTTAATAAATGCCCGTTGACATGGTAAAAGCTTCATTTGAAATATTTAAAACAGTGAATCAGTGAAAGGCTCTTGCACAGTAGCTGAATAATGTAAGCAATAATTAATATTCATCATATTAAATCAGTAAGGCAGGATCAAATATTGTAATATTCAAACAAACACTGCATGAAAGCTTTGCTTACATTTGTTCCTGTAGCAACGTAATGTATATACTACGGCTGTTCCAATTAACAGATTAAAGAGTTGATAGCAGATACATTTTTTAAAAATAGAGCAGAATTTTATTTTTGTATATGAAATAAAATTAACCAATAGAAGATATGCATTTTCTCTGCATCAGTCCAAACATAAGTGAGCAGAGGCAGGACATACAGATCTTAGTAGATTTAACCCTTTGCAATCCATTTATTCAGTGCTTTTCAGGCGTGTCAGGTCCAATTTATTTTTACACGTGCTGTTTAATTTTTTTTTTTTCCCCCAGAGTAAAACAAGTTTTTAAAAGGCATTGAATTGCAAAGGGACACTCAATACTGTACCTCCAGCCAAGCCCTGCTGTGTTTTTCACACAGTACCGTGAAAGTATTTGCCCCGTCTGATTTTCTGCATTTTTGCATATTTTTGACACTGAATGTTACCAGATCTTCAACCAAACTCAAATATTACATAAAAGGAACCCAGAGTGAACAAATAACAGAAAATTGTGTATTTATTTCATTTATTTATTAAAGAAAGTTATGCAACACCCAATGCCCCTGTGTGAAAAAGTGATCGTCCCCTTACACCACCTTTAGCAGCAATAACTGCAACCAAAAGTTTCCCGTCGTTATTGATCAGTCTCTCACAGCATCGTGGAGGAATTTTGGCTCACTCCTTCATGCAGAACTGCTTCAAGTCAGTGACACTTGAAATGTTTTCAAGCATAAACTGGACTTAGGTCTGGACTTTGACTAGGCCATTCCAAAACTTAACATTTCTTGTTCTTCAACCATTCTGGATGTAGACTTGCTTGTGCGTTTCAGATCACTGTCTTCGTGCATGACCCAGCTGTGCTTCACCTTCAGCTCACGGACGGATGGCCTTACATTCTGCAGAATTCTCTGATAGAGAGCAGAATTCATGGCTCCTTTATGATGGCAAGTCGTCCAGGTCCTGATGCAGCAAAGCATCCCCAAATCATGACACTAACACCACCATGCTTGACCGTTGGTATGAGGTTCTTACTGTGGAATGCAGTGTTTGGTTTTTGCCAGACATAACAGGGCCCATGTTGGCCAAAAAGTTCCACTTTTGACTCATCTGTCCATAGAACATTGTTGCAGAACTCTGGAGGATCATCCAGGTGATTTCTGGCAAATTTGAGACAAGCACTCATGTTCTTTGTGAGCAGGGGTTTCTGCCTTGCTATTCTGCCATGAATCCCATTTTTGCCCAGTGTCTCCGACGGTGGAGTCATGAACACTGACCTTAGCCGAGACGAGAGAGGCCTGCAGATCCCTGGATGTTGTTCTAGGGTTCTTTGTGACTTTCTGGACGATTTTACGCCTTGCTCTTGGAGAGATTTTGGCAGGACGGCCACTCCTGAGAAGATTCACTGCTGTCCCAAACTTTCTCCATTTGGACAATATGGCTCTGACTGTGGTTTTGTGGAGCCACAGAGCCTTAAAAATGGCTTTGTAACCCTTTCCAGACTGATAGGCATCAACAACTTTTTTCCAGAGGTCTTCAGGAATTTCTTTTGATTGTGGCATGATGTGCCTCTAGAACCTGTGTGCTGACAACTTGCTCTGATGGTAAGGGCCAAAGTTAGTCAGAGTTATATTGGGCAGGGCTAGCCCAAATCAGGCCCGATTGTTAACCAAAGTATTCAAGCAGCTGACCCTAATTATTCCTTTAAATGGGTTCAGTTGCATATTTGATTATCTTACACACCAAACTTTGGTGTCATTTTTTTCTCTCACACTGGGAACACTTGTAAAGGTACCGAGTACGGGACACTTACCAAGGAGTACTCGGTGCTTTTCAGTGGAAACCTCCTTGGATTGTTTCTCTTTCAGACTGGATGTGTGCTGAGTACACTTGGAAATGTACTGAGTTCACTTCCATCTTTTCAAGTGTACCGAGAACACTTCCCTTTCATAATACACATCTGCAATTGTACCGAGAACATCAAAAAACAGCTAATAGCTAATAAATAGCAAATAAAACAAAACTCGGTACAGTTTGACACATGACATGTAAAAACACATGAATTTTACATTTGGCAGCCTTCATTTAATATAATTTAATATAATATAATAAAACGTTTTGCACTTACTGTTCATTAGCCACTTCTCATGCATTTTTATTTTTTTTAAACATATTCTATTCTGTGGCAGAAAGATCCTTATGCAGCTGATCTAGATGATGCAGTAGCAGTATTCCGATCTTGGCAAAACCGAACACAAAGCAATTGTTTTCTTTATAGCACTGGGACAAATACGCATCTTAATTAAAATGTTTTCACGTCACCACATTTACAAATGAAAGTAAAACTACTGTAACGGGGTGACCCACGTCACTATTTAGATATGTTTGATTTTATTATTGTAGTATATTCACGTTTTGATTTGTCACATTTGGTTTAATGTTTGTTTTACTTTAACACATTTATAAAGCATGTTTATTTTGGCACCTTACTTTGTTGTGGATTTGCACAGATCTCACTGGCATGTTGATGTTCTCCTGTTTTCAGCCCCTATAGGTGCTAATTGAATAATTGAGAATCTGAGCACCTGGTATAAAAGTTCCTGATTTCATCCATTTGAGAGATTGGATTTGGTCGTTGTGATGTGAACCCAGGTTTGTATGGAGTGGAGGTTGGACACACAGTCAGTAGGAGCAGAGAATGAATTCGATTTGTTTGTGTTCGGCGATGGGTTTTAGTAAGCCCCGTCTCCACGATTGTCTCGAGCAGCACTGCACTATGTTTTTAATTATAATTGACCATGTATTTTTTTATTGAACAGTGCAAATCCCATGCCGTGACTTATTCTGGATTTGTCCTATTTGGTAAATATAGTTAACCACCTATATTTAATAAAATGATGTTCATTGCCCTGCATATTGTTGTGGTTTTAGTTTATGTCCTTCTGGTATTCTGCCTGGCTGATCCTACCGCGATCGAAAAGAACGAGTGCCCCATCCGGGTGCTACAGTACCATTCAAGTGAAACCACTGCATGAGAGAAGTGTGAATGAAATACAACCCTGTAGCTTTATCATTATTATAACTTCGTGCTCAGACTATCTTCTTGTGGGATCTGCTGTTTCCACAAAATCTCACCCAGAGTTTGTAGTATCTCAGCTACTGGCACTACTACAAAAACAAGTGAACATTTGTTTATTATATATGCCTGCCTAATACAACATATATGACATTTAAATATTCTTAATCCTCGATTGTTTTATATGTGGCTGTTTTTTTTAATTAAAAATAACTTGGTTAAAAATAACTTTTAAAGTTTATCATCCGATAGCACAGTTAGCTAAAGCGTAAGTACAATATTTCTACAGCTGCAGAAGAGACAACGGAAATGCTTTTCTTCATCTCCATGAAGTGACATCTTAAATTTCAAGGTATGCTACAATGATGGCAATAATACTGTTGTATACAAAATTATTCTGGTTTTAGTTCCCACCAAGTTACATCAGTTACTGAACTAAATTTAATTGACACTTTGGTACATTTGACGTTCGCAACTGAACCGAGAACATTTTTTTTCACACTGAAGCAAAAAAAAGCGAACTGTCCCCAGAACGGATGCAACCATGCCGAGACCACCTCTTCCATGTAGTCTCGGGATGGTTTGTTTTAATCGTTCCTGGGAACATTTGGAGCTTCTACACTTCAGGGCAAACATTCCAAACTCAAACAAACCGTACCGGGAAAAGGAATATCAGCCAAGAGTGAATGGGGCCTCAGATTCCCTCTATATACTACTATAACCCACAAAAAGATTTAACCCCATTCAATGTGAAAGACTGTGCAAAAATGCAGAAAATCAGACAGGGGGCAAATACTTTTTCATGGTACTGTACCTCTGTATAGATGTGCATACTGATAAATCCTCTCGTGATCACTTGTTTATCACCAAACTCCTCAATAATGCGATCTAAGTCATTATTTTATTACTATAACATCTCAAAAAGCTCTGTAAATGTCTGCGATATTCTTTGAGCGCTGGATACAGAAGCAGCTATATCCTTTATTTATGTCCGAGCTATCTGTGATGCATGGGGCCATCAGATACACCCCTTTTTTCCAGATTCTATCAGTCTCACTCGGCCATTGAAAGGTTTTCTCTACTTTTTCCAGAGAAAAAACAACTAGAGACCTGTGCTTTACGTCTTTTTAATGATGTCGGACATCGGACTGGAAATGGAAAATTGTAATGTCAGACCTGGTCTGACATAGGACCGCAAAGGGTTAACCAATGGGAGAGTCAAAGCCTGCCCCT